>NC_054872.1:3446819-3819319 GCF_018320785.1 Cheilinus undulatus
TATGACATCAATTTTTGAAATTATGAGTTTAAAGGTCAAAATATTACTTAAAATTTTATATTGTGAGTCTGATGGTTCAAATGTGGGATTGAAAAGCCAAAAATTAGTGTCAAAATATGAACTAGAATTCAAAATGATGACTTAAAAAGTTAAAAATATGACTTAAATTCAAAATTGGGAGTGTAAAAAGTCAAAATATGATATAAAAAGTAAAAATTATTCATTTAAAATATCAAAACATCAGAAGAAAAATTAAAGTCATGTTTTTAAATGTCAAAATATGGGATTAAAAAGCCAAAGTAAGGAGTTGAAAAGGTCAAAATATGACTTAAAATTTAATCTGAAAGATAAAAATGTGACATAAAGTCCAAATTATGAGTTGAAAAAGTCAAAGTATGAAATGAAAAGTCAAAATCATAAGTTTGAGTTGTAATCTTGAGGTGCAAAATTGAAAATATGAAATAAAACAAGTTTATTTCTTTCCCACATTCTTGACTTTTTATGAAATCTTTTTTACTCTTTACTTTTTCAGATTTTATGGTTTAACAAGGATATTTTTGAATAATCATGTTGAAGTTTACATTATTATACTGAGGAAATCTGCAAATATGATATGATCTTGCAGGCCGGATACAATCATTCCACGGGCTGGATTTGGCCCCCGAGCCTTGAGTTCGACACCCGTGGCTCAAACCTTACCTTGTTCTTGGCCTCAGAGAAATTTGTAGCATGTCTGAGGTCTTTTTCCCTGACGCCACTCCATCTTGTGCGATAGTCTGTGACAGGCATGGTGGGTTTGATGAATTCATCATAGAGTATGTCTCCGTCGTAGTTCACCACGCTGCAGCGAGCCAGTAGGCTGATACTGCCCTCTGGGCCGGTGCCAACCATCTCACAGTCAATAGCCACGTACTTTGAGGGGCACAGAGTGGCTGATGTCTTTTTTTGACGCTTTCTGTGGCTGCTATACATAGACGAGGCTGTGGTGAGGGGTTCTGAATGTTTGCTCTTATGTTCTTCTGACTTTTTGTGGTGGTCGCTGTAGTCTACATGGTCAGTGTAGGCAATGGTGCTGGCTGTCGATGCTGGATGCATGAGGCTATGGGGTAAACAGCTGTCGTCTCTGATTGGTGGAGGTGTGCCTTTGCTGTGTGTTGACATAGAAGGCTCAGGTTTGCACAATGAAGCAGTGTCTTTGCTCTGTGTAGCAGATGTATCTTTGCTTTGTTGTGGCGTTGGAGGCTTACAGGTAAGAGATGGAGCACTGGCCATGTCCCTTCCAGGAGCTGGAGCTGAAGTATCAAATGTCTTTGTTCTGGAAGCAGGAACTGAAGGATGCTCTGCAGGTGCTCCATTGTGACGCTGAACTTGCTCCTGTTTGTATTTTTTCCAGCAGTTTTGCTGTTTTGTTTGCACCTCCCGGAGTTTTTCTGCCCAGGAAATCTGATATTTCTCTCAGTTCTCCTCATTCCATGACTGTCTGAAACTGTCACCTCTATGTGCATATTTATTCCAATGTCCGACATGGCTCCAGTTAAAACAAGTCCAAAGTGTCTAAAGAAGTCCTCGGTGTGTCACAATCATGCAGCGATCTCCTCTGTAGTTCTTTACCCTTTGAGTCTAGTTTGTATTGACTGACACCAGTCAAGATGTATCATCCTGCAGGAGAAACACAATGCTGTCAAACTTTCCTATATTCGAACAACAAATGCATTAATTCTTATCTAAATGGGTACAGAGCTGCAGCTGATGTAAGAATTTGACTACTTCAATGCATCAGGTCTTGTTAGGGATGCACAATGTTGGATTATTGCCAAAATCCGATATGCCGGTATTTACAGATTCATTTTAGCCTATACAAATATCAAAACTGATATTTAAATATGATTTACATAACTAAAAATTCAGTTCTTTGAACACAATTTAAGGTTTGAGAGGAAAGAATAATCTATTTTTCTTAAAACACAATTTAAAGTTTAAAGAATGAGAATGAATTAAGAAAAAGATCTAAACTTACACAGGTCTGTTAGTCCAACCTAAAACTCCACTAATTTATTATCATATGGCTCAATTTTACAGTCTACACTGATATTCATGGTAAAAATATCGGATGTAAATATCAGCAGAAATTTGTAGATCTACTAATTCCGATAATTGCCTTTTTTAGCTAATACCTGCTGATATCAGGCCGATAAAATTGTGCAGCCCTAACTCTTGTCTATCACAGGAGTTCTCAACCTTTTCAGCTCGTGACCCCCAGAATAAAGGTGCTAGAGACCGGGCACCCCCACTGTACCTGAAGGTAGCAGAACAGCCATTCATATTCAAGAATAGTGCAGACAAGGCTGTCCATAAGGGGGATAAATGGGGAGGTCTCCAGGACCCAGCCAAACTGGGGGGCCATGGAGGTCAGCAAAACCATGGTCCATTGTATAGTTAAGCTGTGAAAACCATATTTTATATTTGACCTAAATAATAACCACTCTTATCAAAGAAACGCATATCTTTATTTAATCATTTGTGTAGTAAATGTTACACAAATAAAGGGAATTTTTATGTCCTCATATTTAATCAGAACACTGTACAAAAATGAAGAAAGTAGGATTTTTTTTGTACATTATTTGAGAAAATGGGTCTTGAATGGTTGCATAATATGTTGTGCATAACATCTCTGCTTCCCAAAAAAATTAATCTAATTTTCCTATTCTGAATGCACTATATATGTATATAGGGAAGATATGACTAAAGTGACTAAAACTAGAAGGCATTTCAGTCTTAAACTCAGTATAAAATAGGTGTCAAATTTAACAGACACAATTAGACACAATTTGGTAAAAGAAATGTATTTTTCACAGCCTGTTTCATACTATTGGGCATCACAATAATATAAATAATATCAATAATTACTAATATATTGTTATTATATCCTTGTCTCCAAAATAAAAATCATATAATAGAATGACATTTCTCTTTGCATACTGTATCTCCATGTTTATTTGACCTTGAACTATTATATCCCTAGTTTAGCTAACCAATTTTTAAACTATTTTCAATATAGGGCTGGGCAATTAATTGAAAATTAGATTGGATTGCAATATGGCCTGCTACAATTTTCAACTCACAAAAGGTGCAATATCTCTTTGACCTAAATTTGTGTCACAATACCAGTTTTTAAACTTTTTTGCAGCAGAGATGTTATGCATGACATGCAATCATTCAGGTGCTTTTTTCAGAATAGTCTAAAACATCCTGCCTTCTTGATTTTTGTACTTATTCATTAAATATAAGAATGACAAAAACCTTTCAATGTAATCATTCAGACCCGATTTGCCATACAAGTCAAAATCATCAGAATTAGACACTTTAAAGGAATTGTTCACTGTTTAGGAATTTAAGAAAGTTAAGGAATAATCACATATCAAAACACAATTGCAATATTGGGGGAAAAAATCGCAATTAGATTGTTTTTCCTAAATCGTTCAACCCTATTGCAATATAACCCTAGCAGTTAACTGCACTACTGATTTAGAGCCACTGAATCCTCTTGTTCATTGTGTACAGTTTGATATTGGTGCTCATAATCCATCCAGTTGTGATTCCCTTAAAAACTGTAGGTTTACTGTTCTCCATCAGGAGTTCTTCACTCAAGATCTCCGGCACACCCTACCAGACTCACGGCAGTTGGTGCTACAAGACCTGACATATCCACAGGTTGCAGATCTGCTACTGGATGCTAACAATGGAGACAACAGGAGGTACTACTGGGTCATTATCAGACCATCTATATACATTTGAGGTCCTTAAGCTTTTCTTTACTTGTGGGATACAGCAGATCATGTCAGTTTGTGGGACAGTCTTTAATCTGAGCTGCTGAATATCCAACCCCTTCTTGTAGACATTTAGCTTGTCCGAATAATCGAATGCTCAGAACAGATGTAAAGCCTTGTTAACCCGGGATAGTAGTGTAAAGATGCTTAAAGCTAGAGGGTTTGGTCTTTCAATCAAGCTTTGTTCTTCAAACATGCAATATACTAACATAAGAAAATGATCACATTCTGACTTCTGTGTGATCTAAATAAAACCCCTGACACTTTATCTCATCAGGTATCCCTGCGTGTGGCCTCTGTCACTCCTGGCGTTTCGTGCCACAGCTCATGCTCTTGCGTTTCCCAGAGAGTGCAGACAGGAGAGAGGCAGAGCGACCGGCTCTGAGGAGTTTCAGGAGAATCAAAGTCAGAGCTCTCTGCTGGGTCACATATTCAGGAAACACGTCAAACCCAAGAAGCTGCACAAGATCTGCAAACTGGGCACGTTACAGGAATATTTCACATCCTAATATAATTAACAACGTATACTCATCTTTAACAGGGTTTTTGATCTGTTTCTTCAGTTTGATCCACAGCTGGTTAAACACCTTTGTGATCAGACCTGCAGCAGGGTGGTGGATGTGGGCTCAGGACAGGTATCATCAATATTATGACTGTAACCAGGGAAGACTCTCATGGAGGAAGTGTATGAAAAGACACTCTTTGCTCTGTGCAGGGTCATCTCACACGCTTTCTATCCTTCGGGCTTGGACTGTCTGTGACAGCCATTGAAGCAGATCACACTTTGGTTACCATGGCGTCCAGGTTTGACGGACAGCTCCTATGGGCCTTAGAGAAAGACAGGCAGAAAAAGGTTTGTTCAACTTTTTTTTAATCTAACAACAAAGTGCAATGCTTTTTCTTATCAAAAGTTTGTTTTATGTTTCAAATCTTTGGTTCTCAACTGGTCCAACCGCAGCACTGAACACCACCTCCCTATGGAGAAAATTTAACCCAAATCCCCTCAAAATTTTAACCACTCAAAATCTGTTTAGTTAAGAAAGCAACCCTTTACAGAAGCCCTGGAGGGACATGCATGCAAACATTTTATGTCTCTTATTTAACTCAAAATATTTGCTTAAACTGATGTTATTTTTTTAAAGTAGTGGAAATAATTGCTGTAAGTTGGACTTAAGATATATGATTTACATTGTAAACCCCAAAAGGTTAATAAAACTCAAAACATTTGCACTGACTATGTTAAATAGTGCTGAAAAAACAGTATTTGTTTAGTAGCAGGTACCTAGCCATTTTTAAGGTACATCAACTCAGTAAATAAAAGTAAGAAAGATTTCATAAAAAGTCAAGAATGGGGGGGTGGGATTTTCAATTTTGAGCCAAGATCTCAAACTTATGATTTTGACTTTTCATTTCATACTTTGACCTTTTCAACTTATAATTCAGACTTTATGTCACATTTGTATCTTCTAGATTCACAATTTTAAATTTTAAGTCATATTTTGACCTTTTCAACTCCTTACTTTGGCTTTTTAATCCCATATTTTTACTTTTAAACAGATGATTTCAATTTTTTTCTCACATTTTGGCATTTTGAATGAATAGTTTTTACTTTTGATATCATATTTTGACCTTATACACTCCCAATTTTGAATATAAGTCAGATTTTTAACTTTTTAAGTCATCATTATGAATTCCAGGTCATATTTTGACGTTTTCAAGAAATCATGCAAGCTGAATATTTCATTGATTTTTATCTCTTGCTGTAGACATAAAACTGTTAAAATAACCACACTCCTTTTCCTCCCTAGAACTGCCCCTCTCTGGTCCCAGTTTCACACTCCTCTCCTCGCCATGTGGCGGGTTGGGTAAACCCCAAGGCATCGTGGGAGGACTTCATCAAGCAGCTGAGCACGGCTGAGTGTGTCAAAAATGGTCCCCAAACTCCATCTGGACCCAGTAAGAAGAAGCTGAAGGGCTCTGAGCATCACGAGGTCCAGACTCCATCTTGTCTGGGCTCCACTGAGTCTAATCCTCAACCACTGGACTTTGAAATGACGCCACTACCGCCGTTCAGCAAAGAAAACTCTGATGAGGAGTCCTGCTGTCCGTGTGAGCCGTTAGCCAGTCAGGAGGGAGAACACCAAGACATTAACGACCTAGAAAGATATCCAGATCTTGTCCTGACCGGTCTCCACGCCTGCGGTGACCTTAGCGCCACCCTCCTTCGCCACTTCGTCAACTGCCCTCACGTACGCAGGATCACGGCAGTGGCGTGCTGCTACATGAAGATAACAACCAAAGAAAACCCCACCCACCGGGACTGGTGGAACGGCCCGCTTCACTGATGACGCCGTGCCAGGAGTCGCCTCCGTCAGAGTTCGGTTACCCGATGAGCTCCTGGGTGCGGGGGCTGCCGGGTCATCAGCTATCCTACAAGGCGAGGGAGGGGGCGTGTCACGCCGTGGAGGACTACGGACGGAGACTCAGAGAGGAGAGCGAGCTGCTGAAGACGCACTGTTACAGAGCCATGCTGGAGACATTCATCAGGGACACGAGGCCGGATCTACGCAGGGCAGGGATCCAGACCATCAAGAAGTCTCACCTGTTACCGTTTACAGAGTGAGTCCACACTCATTCACTGGTTTTAATTGGGGTGGGAAAAACTTATTACGCCTTCCAGGGACAAACTCAATTTGTTGAATTTTACATTAAAGATTCTGGTCCAGTATCAGGTATACTGGTTCTGTTTTTAACTCTGATTTTTAGTGAACAAGATAGTTACTCCTTGTTTGACCTGCATATTTCTTTAATTTTTTAGCAGAATTAAATTATTAGAACTAAGAACTAATTAGAACTAAATAAAAAAAAATCTAATTAGAATAAAAAATTAAAAATAAATTAAGCTAAAAACATTCAATTCAATTGCAATGAGATAAAAATGAAATAAAACTAAAGAAACTAAAATGAAGTTGAAAAATAAATCAAACATTTTAAATCAATCAAAAAAGTACATAATTTAAAAAAAAAAAGAAAAAAATACAATAATGAAAATAAATAAACAAATAAAGAGAAATTGCTAATTAAATGAGATAGAAAGAATTACATTAGTTTTAAGCTGCTTTTTCCATGCAGTGAACATGATAGTTACTCCTTGTTTGACTTGAATGTTTCTGAATTTTTTTAGTGGAATGAGTGATGATATAGATGTTTTACAGAAACACTTGCACAAATGAAAATCTACTTAAAATAAAAGAAAGACCTAAATTACAAAAAAAATTATAACAAATTGAAAATAAATTAAGATAAAATCATTAAATTCAATTACAATACAAATAAAAATGAAATAGAATTAAAGAAACTAAAATTAAGTTGATAAATAAATCAAAACATTTTTAATCAAATCAAAAAGTAAAGAAAATTTAAAATACGTGATAGTTACTTCTTTTTTGACCTGCATATTTCTTTAATTTTTTTAGTTGAATTATTGATGCATAGAGTTTTACAGAAACACTTATGACACATGAAATTTACTAAAAATATAAAAGAAAGAATAAAATGTAAAAAATCTGAAAGTATGAAAAATTAAAAATAAATCCAGATAAATGCGTTTAATTCAATTACAATAAAAAATTAATGAATTAAAGAAACTAAAATTAAGTTAATTAATAAATCTAAACATTTTTAATTAAATTAAAAAGTAAAAATAAAATAAAATTGAAAATAAAATGAAATGAAAATCTACTAAAACTCAAAAGAAAGAAACAAACAACAAAACACATCAGTATAACAAATTCAAAATAAATCAAGATAAAAACATTAAATTCATTACAATACAATAAAAATGAAATAAAATTAAAGCAACTAAAATGAAGTTGATGAATAAATCTAAACAATTTTAATCAAATCGAAAATTAAAAATAAATTATATTAAATATAAAATTAAAATGAAATAAAAATACAAATAAATCAAATTAAAAAAATAAAAATTAATTATCAAAATAAACTAAAAACAAGTTTCAGATTGTTTTAAACAAATTAATAAAACTAATTAAATAACCATATACCACTACTGAAAGATTCTGAGAGAAATGTTTCTGTTTCCTCGTCTTCGTGGCAGATTGAAACTTTTGTGTGACTTTGCTTCCTTCCACCAGACTTTAACCTTTCTGTTGGATTAGATGACTCTTAGCATAAATAGCATCTCATCTCATCTGTTCAGTGGCTTGCCAAGTAATCACCACAGTCCATCACCAACAGAGAGCTGTACCTGTGTTATAATTCTATCTACAGTGAAAAAATGGCCTCAGTGCATGAAAAAGTGCTGATTTAAGAAAAAATGACTGGTCTCTTCAGCTGTGTATCAAAAGAACTGGATAAATGAGTTTGAAAGTATTATTTCAGATATAATGCTACTGTCCTCTTCTTTCTACATCAATGTTCCCTCCCAGGTACGCCCGTCTGGGTCTGGCCCGGGTCGGCCTTCCTCCCACTTTACCTCTGGACCCGGAGCGTGTGGAGGCCATGTAGAAGCAGCAGGGCCGGGTGGTGGTCTACTTCAGCCTGTCTCTGCTGCTGGCTCCTGTGGTGGAGACACTGGTGCTGCTGGACAGGATGATCTACCTGCAGGAGAACGGTGAGATCCTCCACATACGTTGGGACCTTCATGACTCACGGGCACAGCAAGTTTTAGGAGGGATAAATATTAACGGAGTGAATTCCATTAAGACGGCGCCAAAGTAGAAAAAGGAGAGGAGACGTACCATAAAATTTCATTTTTTATGGAAAGATCTATGCACTGATATCTTTTGTCCTTGCTTAACTATTATCTGTCTCCCTGCAGGTGTGGACAGTCACCTGGTTCCTCTCTTCCATCCAAACTTTTCACCACGAAACTTTACGCTGGTTGCTCTGACGCCTCAAGGATAGCGAGTGAAACTCTTCTAATCCCTCCACATGACTCATGATTACCAAAGTCTTGCTCTTTTTTGTAAGAAAAGGAAATCTTGGGTTATTTTGCTATTTCAGTTTCTGTTTTTATAAATATTTAACGATAAAGGGAAGGTTCTGCTTGCTGAATGTAAATGCTCTGCTATATTTTCATAAGATTTAAATCATGGAATGGAACCATTTTAGATTTTTAGCTCTGCTGTGATTCAGGAGTGTGTTTCAGGTCTAAATCTTTGGGATTTTCTGAACCAAAACGTCCACACATCAGGTTTTGCTGACATCATACATGTCACACCGTTTCTCCTCTTCATGCATGGAGACAGTCGCGTGTTTTGTTTTAATGACATGCTCTGGTCCTATCATGCCCAAACTATTGTTTTAATTGTTTTTTTTTAATGTTATTTATTTTACTCTGTCCTTTTCTGTAAAGCACACATGTAGCGCTGTTTTTCTGTTACTCAAAGCAATAAACAGAATCAAATCTTATTCCATCCTGAATTTCTTATGTAATATCTGTTATGAGGTGGCCAAAATGTTTTATACATTTTTCTCAATATTTCTGTTTTTAAAGTTGTTCAATTGTTTATTTTGATGATTCATATCGAAAAGCACATAAACTTCAGAAGAATCAGCTGTTTTGTGAGTCTGGTGTGTTAGAGTGAAATCAATCCAATCAAATTTGCAGGTAAACTCAACACTGTGGACATGGCTCAAAATATTGTTCAGTGATTATTATATGAACCAAATCCTCTAAATGAAAAATAAGATAAAATAAATTAATTAAATAAGTAAAACAGATTAAAAATACATTTAAAAAATCAAATAAGTTGAATTTAAATGGTTAAAAATCAAATAAATATAAAAAATAAAAATAAATGAATAGGAAGTTAATAGTTAGATTTGTATTTTAATCAAATAAAAAAGTGAAGGAAAATATTTTAAAAAATGACAAAAATCCAAATAAAATAAAAACAGAACAGAAATTTACTGAAATAGAAAAAATTAAATCAATTTCAAGCTGCTTTTTCCCTGCAGTGAACATGATAGTTACTCCTTGTTTGACCTTCATATTTCTGAATTTTTTTAGTGGAATTTGTGATGCATACAGAAGTTTTAAAGAAACACTTGCAGCCAATAAAATCTAATGAAAATAATTTTAAAAAATTAAATTTAAAAAAAATTTGAATAAGTATAACAAATTAAAATTTAATTAAGATGAATAAATTAAATTGAATTACAATAAAATAAAAATGAAATAAAATTAAAGAAACTAAAATGAAGTTGAAAAATAAATCTAAATATTTTTAATTAAAACAAACAGTAAAGAAAAAATAAAAAACCCCAATAAAAAACAGAATAAATTGAAGTTATTAATTTAATGAGACAGAGTTAAATCAATTTCAAGCTGCTTTTTTCATGCAGTAAAAAAATGATAGTTATTCCTTGTTTTACTTGCATATTTCTGATTTTTTTTTTGTGGAATTAGTGATGCATTCAGAAGTGTTACAGAAACACTTTCAGGCAATGAAATCTACTAGAAATAAAAAAGAACTAAATTTTAAAAATCAAAAATTACAAACAATTAAAAATAAATTAAGATAAATACATTAAGTTCAATTACATGAAATTGAAAATAAAATTAAAGAAACTAAAATAAAGTTGATTAATAAATTCAAACATTTTGAATCAAATCAAAAGGTAAAAATAAATCATATTGAAAATGAAATAAAATGAAAATGAAATGAAAACAGAATAAAAATTAAAAGTCTATATAAACTTGCGAGTTTCAGATTGTTTCAAAAAATTTTAAAAACAAATCATAATCCTGCAAGTGCCATTGGGACTGTTATCATTTTTTAATAGTTGGCCAATTCAAGTCTTATTTTGTTTTCAGTATCATAAAATAAAACATTTATTTTGACTTTTTCATATGACTGTGGCTTATAGTCAGTGTAATGACACAATTCACAGAGTTTTGCAGTGAATATCTGTTTTAAAGGTAATCTTTTTGGGGTTATTTTCCTTCATTTTGATAGGACAGCTGCAGAGAGACAGGAAATAAGGGGAGAGAAAATGAAGGAAGACATGCACCAAACATATGCTCATTTAATGACAACATTCATAATGTTCATAAAGTCTCCTTCATGTGAATGAAAGATTATTATGACAGTGTCATGTCAGTACATAAATACATGTAATTTAATACAGCAGCTAATGATAGATGCTAACTACAAACGACAGTTGTTTGATAGAAATTCACCGCCAATTTGTAAATATTGATATACTTTTGAAATCACATGTTCACATTGTTTGTTTTGTAAGCTGTAAGTAAGTGAATAAGGTGGATACCACATTATTCCTCGGGGGTCTACTGCTATAAATGTGGTTGGGACTTCCCGTAGAGTAACAATAACAGCAAAACACGATTCTTCCAAGGGATTACTAAAGTGATTTAGCGTCAACAGTGGTTGTTCTGATATAAATATTTATGATACAATAAATACTGCTTCTGTTTTGTTAACTCAAAAAAGTTAAAAGAGCTGAGTGTTTAAATAATATTTTCTGTAATGCTCAGTACCTGTCGCTTCGGTTGTGGTACTAATTACATGAAATATATGTCTTTAACAACAGTGTTTTAAACATGCTGTCCACTAAATGTATTTGGGATGTAATTCTTTCAATATTAATTTATCATTAATTCAAAACTTGACCAAACTGAAGAGCTGATAACTTCAGTCTTAGATAATTTTATCTAATATAATTCCCACATTTCAAGAGGGATTAGTTGGTGAAATAAGGATTTCAGCAACACCACAAACTAGAAATGTTATCTGAAGGTGGTGTAACTCATTTTACAAAACGTGATTGTTTATCACTATACTGATATGATGCTAATTAGCTAAATATGCTTGTTATATGCTAGTAAAATGTCGTCATTCTGTACTTTTTAGTAGAGGGCAGAAAAATGATAATATTGTCCACATTGAGGTGAAGCAGTTGAAAGTTACATATTTTAATGTCCAAATTGCTCTAAAAATCGCGTTTCACAGCTCGTATTTCATGCAAAGTCCCATTTAGATAGAAGGGACCGGAAGTTGCGCCCAGATTTCACGCAAAGACTCATGGGGGCTAGGAATAAGGTGGATAAAGATATTACTGTCAAAAATAATGCTATTTTGTTCCTCTTCTCTTGCCTTGAGTGTCTGCCAGCCTCCTTGTGATCCCTGGGAACCTACTGGGGGTCAGGACACACAGTTTGAAAAGCACTGCTTTAAAGGACTCACCACTTCTCTCTCAGCATCCAGTAGGGACGTATGATCAGGCTCTCCAGAGTCACCGTTCTCTAAGAGGAGGAAGAGAAAAACAACTTTGATTCCATACAAAAACACCAGACCAAGAGTTTTAGGATGGCTGCAAGTAGCAGGATGACTGGCAGACATTTGCTGCTTACTTTACCTTTAACAGCCTCTCTGTAGACATCTGTCATAGACATCTGACATTTTAGACATCTGTCGAGAGGAAAAATCAGAATTCAATCAGGTGATGGCAAATTAAAAGCTAAAAGAGATTCAAAACAAGTATTAAGTATCTGCATTATATTAATATCAGCAGATATTAGTGTTACACTGTAGAAAATGATGGGCCAACTCATCTCCTGTGCAACATATTTATTTTTGCAGAAACTGCAAAACAGGAAAATATACAGGTCAACAGGAGCACACTCGGTGCAGGGTCTGTACACTGTCTCATCACGTACTGACTAGACTTCTTCTACCGGTGCGTCAGCTACTGAGCGCCCTCTGATATAAACCTATATTACCGTATATTCAAGCAAAATTAGACATTAACAGTAGTTCTTCCAATAGAGGTGACCTTTAGGAATAAAAATAAAATGGGGGCAACTATTTTCATGCATTCATCTCTATCATAGTGCCACATTAGCTCCAGAAGTTCATTGTAGGTTTTGGCAGATATTACATTTTCTACCAATATTAATAACCAGAGTATCAGCTGGAAATATTTCATGCAGTTAAGCAATGCTTATTTAAGCATTTAATGTCATAAACTTTCAGTTTTTTTAACTCTGTTAATCACTATATATTGCTTTGTGTATGAATAATGCAATGTAAATAAATGTTCTCATCTCTGCATACCTTGTTTTTATAATATAATTTGAGGCCCTCCCCAAACTGTTCCCACAAAGTTGGGAGCATGGAATTATCCAAGATCTCTTGGTATGCTGAAGCATTCAGAGTTCCTTTGACTGGAACTAAGGGGCCAAGCCCAGCTCCTGAAAAACAAGCCCACACCATAATCCCCCCTCAACCAAACTTTACACTTGGCACAATGCAGTCAGACAAGTAGCGTTCTCCTGGCAACCGCCAAACCCAGGCTTGTCTATCAGATTGCCAGATGGAGAGCCGCGATTGGTCACTCCAGAGAAGGCGTCTCCACTGCTCTAGAGTCCAGTGGCAGCGTGCTTTACACCACTGCATCCCATGCTTTGTATTGCACTTGGTGATGTATGGCTTGGACGCAGCTGCTCGGCCATGGAAACCCATTCCATCAAGCTCTCTACTCACTGTTCTTCAGCCAATCTGAAGGCCACATGAAGTTTGGAGCTCTGTAGCCATTGACTCTGCAGAAAGTTGCCCACCTCTGCGCACCATGCGCCTCAGCATCCGCTGACCCCGCCCCGTCATTTTACGTGGCCTACCACTTGGTGGCTGAGTTGCTGTTGTTCCCAATGGCTTCCACTTTGTTATAATCCCACTGACAGTTGACTGTGGAATATTTAGGAGCCAGGAAATCTCACCACTGGACTTGTTGCACAGGTGGCATCCTATCACAGTACCACGCTGGAATTCACTGAGCTCCTGAGAGCGACCCATTCTTTCACTAATGTTTGTAGAAACAGTCTGCATGCCTAGGTGCTTGATTTCATACACCTGTGGACATGGAAGTCATCGGAACACCTGATTGCAATTATTTGGATGGGTAGGTGAATACTTTTGGCAATATACTGTATATTGGCTTGAAAAATCATTTAATTTTTTATAGGTGAGCTGCTCAAAATCTTTAACATTTTTCATGCTTTCAATCCATACAATCTCCTGTTTAACGATCATTAGTACCAAGAAGCTTTAAAATGTGCATATATTCAAAAAGACAGCTGTTAAAGAGGGGGACTTTTGATACCACAATATTGCCAGTATTTGTAAATTGTTAGACAAATCTGTTTGCTATTTTTGATTGGAAAAAAAAGAGAAATTACCCAAACTTGAATGCATTAAGTTTCTACTTTAAAAGTAATAAAATAGTTATTGCCTAAAGAATTTTAAGGAAAAAGGAGATCAATATTAATGAAATAAATATTATTATGCTGACTGTCTTTGAGTTGAGTTACCTGTTTAAAGGGCAATTAATAAAGGAAACACTTGAGAGAAATTGATAGAAAGACTGTCTTACGGACTTCAAAATGGGGGGAATTATTGGATACAACATTTTCACTTTAACATAGTAAACTGTTTCTCCATTATTATTCCTCCATTACTGTTGTATTATCCTGTATTGTTTCTCCAAATTACCCAAAGTCCTTGTAAAATGACTTGGCAATAAACCCAATTCAATAGCAACATACCGTTCATATTCCAACCACATAAAAAATCTCAACATTTCAGGTGGCTTCACTTAAAATAACCAAATGATATACAAATATTTATTAGCATAGCTAGCTGGCTGGTTAGCTAGCAGGCTTTTAGTTTGACAACTGAATGTTTACATCCGGGTCACTTGACACTCCTTTTCTAATGTATTTGCTACCTTAAAGTAAAATAACAAAGGGAAGACAGAAGACCAAAACAGTCAGGGTCAGTGGTCAGTGTACTTTCTGGCACTTGGTTTTCCTGTTTCAAACCATGACCCTGATCCCCCTGACCGGGACCATGCCCCCCTCAACAACCTCACCAACTTTAGCACTAGCATCTACAAACAGAACAATGGCCCCATTCATTCTAGACGCCCATTTAACACATTCGTACCCGACCACCTTCCCCACAGCCACACCGGCCTCCTCCACACTACACTGCACCGAGGGGACCAGCTTTAATTCCATGGCAGCGAGACAGCCTCTGAAAATCAGCTGCTCCAGCCTCAGCTAAAAGTCTCTCTCTACCACATACACAGCACAAAAACACAAGCCTAGCTAACAACAACTTAACACTAGTGCTGTTAAATGATTTAAAAAATTAATCAAGTTAATCACATCACTATTCTGATTAATCACAGCATTTTTGAGTTTTTATCATTTTTAAACATTCTTATTATAAACTGTTTATTTTCATTATTTCAACTTTATGTACAGTGCTTTGAAAGTGCTTTTTACTAAAAAATGCATTATTATTATTATTATTTTCTCTAAATTAACATTTAAAATGCTACCATTTACTTGTATTTGTGTTTGAGATAAATTAGTACAAGTATGGTGTTTAAATGAAGAAATATTAAACATACTAGAGTTTTTAAACTTATTTGTGGTTTGTCTTAATTCACTGATCAATAATGTTTTTAAACTGCAGTAGAGCCCAGCAGACAAACACATCAGGTAGAAAATAAGTTGTGTTGTAAAGTGAATGATCAGGTGTGCTGTTACCCTGAGGTAGCTGAAGTTGCTGACTGATGTCCTGTGGTCTGTCGTCAGTGTAATAAATGTAGCTCGGGCCAGCTGCTCCACTTTAGTTGCCTTTTTAGCTGTCATACAGATCACGGATTCTTGTGACAGTAGTTCTCGTAGGTGTTCTGTGGTACGGGTCATCCGAGGCGACCCGGATGATGTCTTGAAGCCCCTTGTCGACAACGATGTCGATGGAGACCCATTAGCGATCGCGTTAGTTAGCTTAGATGTTGTCGTTTTGGGGACAAATCCGGTTCTGCTGGACTATGCCGGTCTAGCTTGACGTTATTGCTTGATCCGTGTCGTTGTAAACGTCTCCGCTAATATTAGCAACATTAGCTATCATGGCTTGATCCTGTGTTGTTAGACGCGTTTTGCGTGGTCCTTCAGCCGTGAAGCAGAGCTGGGTCTGTCTCCTCACTCATCACTGCTGGCTGCGTTTGACCCGCCTTTAACCTTTCACCCCAGGAACGTAAACATCCGCGCAGTAGGACTACGGGAGGAAGTTGTGCTCAAACTTAGAAAAACATGGAACACAAAGGAATAAGCTAAAGTCAAGTTGTCAAAAAACTCACTCAAGATTTCAGATAATCCGCCGTCAGCTCTCTCGCACACTCACTCCGCCATCTCAGAGAGAGAGTGTGTGAGTGTGTGGTTCTCTCCTGTTGATTGACAATGTTAGTTATAACTGGTTCCATATCAGGACGAAGTTCGGGAAATAAAGTCATAAAGTAATCAATGAAGTTGTACACATGCTGACTGCCCCACAATTCCACAACTCTACTGGGGTATTAAATGATGAAAGGATAAAACTCCTTTTCTGTCGAAAATGCTATGTTAACACGCTGGCACAGCGGAGGGCGGTCGTTTTTCATTCCGGAGGTCGCGAGTTCGCGGCCGCCGGGCGACCAAGTACGATTTTTTTCATTAAACTTTTTTGGAAATATTCATTTAATACCAAACCTCATTGACAAGCCAACAAAAACACTGTGTGACATTTCACTTTTAATTGTGGAAGAAATCAAAAACTCTTTATTGTCAGTGACTGAACTTTTGATTAAATTTTATAGAAGTGTCAACTCCTATTACAGACTTCAGCCACACACATTAGGCACACACATTATCTCATAATTTCGACTTTCTATCTCATAATTATGACTTTTTATCTCGTAATTTTGACTTTTTATCTTATAATTTTGACTTTTAATCTTATAATTATGACTTAGGATTCTTCCTTTTTTTTTTTTTTATTCCTAGCTTTAACATTTTAATTTTTATAAGTGGCGGAAATGGGCTTCCACAGCCTATGCAGCAGTTACAGTGACTTTTTAATCTCATAATTTCGATTTTTTATATCATAGTTCTGACTTTTAATCTCATAAATATGACTTTTAATCTCATAATTTGGACTTTATTATCTCATAATTTTGACTTTTAATCTCATAATTTTGACTTTATTATCTCATAATTATGACTTTTAATGCCATCGTTTCGATTTTTGAATCTCATAATTGAGCAATGAATATTAATGGCTTTCAGATAATTGTGAGTAGTCCGCCAGGCTACTTTGAGATTGGCAAATGCAACATGTTTTTTTCCAAAAACTTCACGGGTGCAGGGAGCACTATTAGTGCAGCCACAGCTCCGCCTCTTGGGGTAGGAATAATAAAGTGTGCAGGGCACCGATGTTGTCCACACTCGCCTAGCGGATTCAGTCTACGTGCATACCAATGGTGCACCATCGGCTCGGGCCCCGCTCCCCCTCTTCACCACCAGCGTTTTACGGGGAGTCCCCATCTGCCACCACAGGGCCCGAACACGCAACCTCTTACACCGCAGCCCGAGGGCAGTGCCGCTACACTATCTATTCACTACAGTGTTACTTGAACTGCGGGGGTCATTTATCCTTAATTTTTTTTTTTTTTTTTTTTTAGCTCATTACACCCCAGCAGATGCTCGCATGCTGCACTGGCGAATCGTTTAAGATAGAATTAATAATTTGTGATGCTTTCAATTAAATGCAATTCAGTTATTAAGCTGTGACGTCACTGCTCCCTGGAATTCTACTTCCGGGTCCAAACGCCCTACCTGTTAAAGTTCCTCAGTGCTGTGTGCCAACATGTTTCAATCGATCGGAGACAAACAACCACTCAGCTGTCATTCTACCGCTTTCCTTGCAACGAAAAATACAAGAGGAAATGGCTGCAGTTAATAAGGTACGTTATATACAGTCTATCGTTACAATTTGGAGAAAAGGTTCAGCACTAGCGTTAGCGTCCGCTCCGCTAACGTTAGCGGAGGCTAACGCTAGCTTCGGTGTAGTATTTTAACTATGGCTAAAGCTGGCTAATGTTAACGTTATGTATTGAGGCCATCTGTCTGCAGAGAGCTCTAAACTTGTCTTAATGATCTTAAAAGGTATTGTGATTCCTCTGTAGTTTAGTAAATGTCCGAGTGAACAGAAACACGTAGTGTAACGGCTCATTATTTTGGACATAAAAGCCCATTACACCGAAGAGATGTAAACAGTCAGGTTTGAGCTGAGATTACCAGACTCCATTCATAAATGGTTTGATTTATCAGGTAACGTTAAAATAACAATGTCAGTCCCAACATAAGACTCCGTTTGACTCAGTTATTAAGACTTTTCAGTTCGGCTGATGATAAATTCCTCGACATTAACGCGTGATGGCAAACGAGCTTTGTTTGGAGTGAAGGGGTCCTGTATATGAACTAGTCATATATTTCTTTGATATTGTTAACATGTTAAGTGACTGAGAACTAGGGCTGAAAGGATTCCTGGAATTATCCGAGGGAAGAGAAGTCGATGCAGTGATGTTTACAGGCACTCGTCCTGCGTTTTTCCGCATCCGCTGGCTGCGGCTTCATGGCAGATACGGCACTACGCCTGCACCTGTAAACCTACGCAGATCTCTGAGTTTATGCCCTGCCTGCATGACTCGCTGCACTCGTTGTGTGTCTGCAGATTTCAGGGAATTTCATAAACTTCTCTGATTGACCCGACAGTTTTACAGAACACCGTCAGGCTTCACGATTCAAGTCCTGTTTTGGTGCCCCCCCCCCCCCCCCCACACACACTCTTGAATTCTAAATTCTCTCAAATTCAGCGCACTGATGTCTTGATTGCAGCGTATTTTTCAAAATATTTAGCATCCCTTATGATTTGATAAGACTTATAATGATAATGAATTGACACCAATTAAATAGAAACACCTTATTGCCACAGACAATGACAGAGACTAAGTAGGTCAAAGTTCATCATCATACAGTCAGGAATCAACATACAAGCAGCTTTGTCCCTTAAAATGTATTCTCCATGTCAGTGGATGGTCTTAAAAAGTCATATATTTATTTTATGGTGGATGAAATCACAAAAAATGTGCAAAAATTGAAAGTGAACCCCCTTTTGAAAAACAGACCATATTCCTGTAATCTAAAGGTTCAGCTTTCAGACATCATCAGACCGCTGTGTGAATAATGGAGCTTTATTCTTGCTATAATGTGAAATATTACATTCATGCATAAATAGAGGATTTTAAAATGATTAAGTGTCCCTTTACTTTAATGACAACTTGGAGAACAGAAATAAACTACAATGAAAGAAATAAAGTGTTAGCACCAAACAATTCCTGGTAAAGGATCCTTAAAACCCTAAATATGGCTTAATCTAATGCCATTATTTAACTTCCTTTCCTTGCGACTTTAAGAAATGTGAACTGTTATCAGAACTTAATTGCACTTTGTAAAATATATATATTTTTAGAGAACCTGTTAATACCAATTTTTAATATAGAAGTAGTTGATTTAAGGGACTCAGCTTCTTTTCTCATTTGTCTAGTACTACTTCTCTTGAAAAAAGCAAAAGTGACAGATGAAAAAAATGCAATATTTCTTATTAGAGTACTGGATTAATGGTCAGAAGAATGGATAAAATACTGGACTACAAAAAGAATCTATTACTGCAGCCCTACTGACAACGAACGAATAAAGTCTCAAACTGTTTTCTCTCTGTGTCATTAAGCTACAGGTGTCCTGCAACATACCTGCAGTAAGGGACTGGACTGGTGCAGGGAACAGGTGAACAGGATCTCAAGGTAATAACATTTAACAGTCATTTCATGTTTTGTATATATTTATGTGTTAATTGTTGTGTAGGATTTTAAAATGAGACACATTTGTGATTAACCATGAACTCAGTGATTGTTTAACCATTTAGTTGGTGAAATTGAACTCAGTTTGTTTGGTCTACTACACTGCAGAATAAATGAGCTGCTGATTAAAATAATTGATATGTAACTTTGTACAGCAAGGAGAAGGCCTCATTCATTACCCCTAGTTGATGGAGTAAAATCTGTATGATTTAAAAAATATATATTTGATCACTTCCTCCCAGGTTTCTGTCATCAGGATGTTAACAGAGGAGGACAAGCTGTGGCAGCAGTCTTACCTATCCTACCAGAGTTTAAGTCACAAGCCGCATCCCCGCTTATAGATCGGTCTCAGATCCTACGGATTCGCTCGAACCCGAAGTAGTTTCCGATCCACCATCTTGCCGGCCGTGCCAAAGCCACTACAGGGGTTTAAGACTCAAGCCATAAGACCGAGGACTGAGATTTGAAGACCGATGAGCAACGACACATGAGAGCAGGCTTCCTGGAACTCTTTTTACTCAGAGGCACGCCCCCTTATTGGATATCACTCTCTGATTGGACGCTGCTACACAGTGGATGTCAGTGAAACTTCACAGCACCAGCAGAGGTAAATAATGGAGGAGAAACTGAGTTTATAACAGACGGTAAACGGACTCAACGGACTGTAAACAGAATATAAACATCAGAAGTTTTAAAAGGCTCAATAACTGATGGACTGGGATTTTTAAAAAGTGTTTGAAATAAGCATTTACAATGAAATATTGAGAATAAATTTAATAAAATCAATAATAAAGAGTGAATCAGAGGAATATAATATTTGATTAGTTTTCTGATTCACCTTCAAGCATCAAACATGTCAAAGCTCATAAAATCTAAAGATTCAGATATAAATCTTCCCTTTCCCCCCAAACACCAACATCATTGAGACATTCTTTTCTACATTCAGTCCGTCATAGCCTTAATTTAGTCAAAAGATAGTCGTAGAAAAGTGAGCCATTTGTCCGTCTAATTTAGTCCAAATTTAGCCCAATAGCAGTCGTTAAAAATGACAATATTACAGCGACGTCTTTATAGAGAGGTCTTTTCAACGACCTGAAAATAACTGCATTTCACCATTCACTTTACTATTAAATCTAGACGTTGTTTAGACAGAGTGGAGACATTTTTTTTTTTTTTTACATCTTTACAACTATTATTTGCTGGGTGTTATAGTCTATTTAGTAATTTCTGTTTATTAGATTATGAAGAGAATTAAAGTCAGACAGCGGCAGTCTGTCTGATTTTAAGAAGAAACGTGTTTAAATCATAGCGGTATTAATAAAGTTTCTATCAGTCTGATAGTGAGCGTCGGGTTTGATTATAGCCTTCACACTGGATAATTAGGATAATAAATAATTTTGTAATATAGCATTTGTAGGTAGAAAGAGTCTGCATGTTTTGGATATCAAAAAATAGGTTAGAATGACGTTAAAAAACATCTCCACTCTGTCTAAACAACATCTAGATTTAATAGAAAAGTGAACGGTGAAAAGATGTAATTTCAGGTCATTGAAATGACGTCTCTGTAAAGACGTCGCTGTATGGTCATATTTTAACGACTATTATTGGGCTAAATTTGGCCTAAATCAGGTGGACAGAATAATTTATTAATTTTCTACGACTATCTTTTGTCTAAATTTAGGGTTATGACGGACCGAATGTAGAAAAAAACATCTAAATGATGTCTGTGTTTGGGGGGGAAAGGGAAGGTTTATATCTGATTCTGTTGACTTTATGAGTTTTCAACATGTTTGATGTTTGAGGGTGAATCAGAAATCAAATCAAATATTAAACTCTTCTGATTCACTCTTTTTTATTTATTTTATTAAATTTATTCTCAATATTTGACTATAAATGCTTATTTCAAACACTTTTTAAAATCCCAGCCCATCAGTTATTAAGCCTTTTAAAACTCTTGATGTTTGTTGCAGGTTTCTCTTCATGCAGGTGTTTTCTGATCCCACACTGAAACAAAACTCTGTAAATGTGGATATTTGTTTTGAATAAATACAGTACAAGTTATGCAGACACAGCTGTTTATGCCTCCTGACAGCTGATTGATGATCAGCTGATTGATGATCAGCGCACCGTCATCATAAATTGACGTCGCTTCAAGTGACGCTGCAGAGGGAAGGACGTCCCATGGACCGTTAATCATCAGTCTTATGGCTTCAGTCTTCCACGTTGATTCCTCGGTCTCTTCATGAGTCTCTGGTGGGCGGGACTAAGACTCAAGGAAAAGACTCACGCCAGAGACACGAGCCTTATAACTAGAGATGTGAGACGCACCCACAGTCTCCTCTGAACCGGTTGGCAAGAACCATGGTGGAAACCAAATCTGCAGGTTGGTCATCATGACCTGTACTCCATCAGAGGAGGGTCTCCCTACCATCATCATACCTCTCCAGTGTCTGAGATTCCTCTGAGCACAGCGAACTGAAGGTATGTTTGAAATGGTTTTATTATACTTTTAAATAGAGAAGCTTATTTAATCAGATTAAAAACTATCTACTGTTGTTTACTTCACACATTCTATATAATGTGTTCAGATGAAGTTTGAATTTTTAGAGGTTGAAGTTTTTTCTTGTTTTTTTATTCTTCTACTCCCAGCATTAAAGCTTAGGGAGTAGAAGATGAGCTGTAAGGGAAGTGACTTTTTGAATTTTGATTTCTGTTTTTCTCTGTCTTTGTCAGTCTTGTCACCTGCTGACAGCGAGGCCTCCTGACTGTCCAAGACTAACTGTCTGAGGTATGCATACCTTTGTTTTTAATTTGATGTGAAGCACTGGAATTATTGAGACTATATTTAAGACATGTGTCCACAACATGTATATTTGTCTGTGTGTAAACTTAAGAATATGATTATTTTTTCAGGTGAAGTTCCTCCAGCAGCTCTTTGGATGTTGGGTATAGATGGTCAGGTGGTTTTGCCTCCACATCCCCACTTGCAGCGTGACTTGCAGCTTTCTCCTCAAGCTTCTACATCTTCAGCCTGGGGTATCAGGAGCAAGCTCTGATCACGCTGGAGTTGAACAAGGTAACTTTCTGACAGAGCTAGAATTTGGTTTTTTTTTTTTTCAGAGTTTATTTTCACAGGTAATGAATAACAACATTTTTGAAATAATTTGTCTTTATTTCTGTTCATGTGATTTCAGACCTTTAGTGTGAATCAGCCCCACCTGTGTCAGGCACCAAGACATCAGACCTCATCAGCCAAAAAAGGAGGAAGGTCCATGAGAGGGGGAAACATCAGTCAAACCTCAGCTATCCTGTCTTAAGACTATGAATGGACTCTAAGGACTGTGCGTGAGTCGTATCCAAATAAGTGGACTCTTGTGTACGTGGTTGGTTGTTGTGCTTTTACATCTTTTACCTATATCTTTAGCTGTAGGTCCTTTATTTCTGAACATGTTTTGTATTCATATTTGTGGTCTGTGTCACTCATAACTACTAAATGTTGTGTAAAAGTAGATTTATTTAGCTAGCAGCCACTCACAGGCTCTAATTATTATCCTGTATCCAATACCTGGAAAAGACAGCTACCGATTTACTGGAGGTGAGAATTTTCCTCACTGTAGTTAAAAAAAAAAAAAAAAGTTGTACACAGGCTGACCAGACTTAACTTAAGTTACAGGTATGAGCAGCATTAGTGCCAATCCAGATTTTTATTTCACTCATGGTGTTTGTCAGTTTATCCATAATTCTCCTGACAGTGAATTACTGGAGTTCATAACATTAATAGAGTAACATTGTATTGCATTGTTCTATGAAGATATCAGACTGAGCCTTAAAACCAGTTTAATGTCCCTTTTAAGAATGTTTGGCTTTGTTTTAACTCAGACTACTATGATTAATTTTAAATGTGCAGGTTAAAATTATCTTTAATATCAAAACATGTTTGTAATGAATGGATCCTATTTTTAAAGCTGTTGCAAGTCATGTTTGACAAATTTTAGCATGTAATGAAAACTATGAAGTTTTAATAAATGTCTTGTGTTTATTGCAGCTTTGACTCTGTTTTTATTTTACAGGTTAAGTGACTTTAGAATGCAGTGTTGATGCAATTAGGATTTAAAGTTCAATGTCTTTGTACTGTTATCTTTGTTTACAGGTAAACCTTGCACAGCTAATGTTAAAACAAAACTTAAGTGTAAAATTTCCTACAACAACATACTGTAGGGAACATTTAATGGTTATTACCTGGCAATTGGAGTTGCCAGGTAAATTCTGTATTTTAGATCAATGCAAGAACATGCTGTAAATTGGATTACAGTTAGATGTTGTTTCTGTAAAACAACTACAATAAACAGCTGTAATTCTAATACAATATTTAACTGTAGATAAATAGCTGTAAATGACTGTAATTTATTTTACAGTAACAAACAGCAATTTAACAGGACATTATTGGCAACTTTTTTGCCAGGTATTTACTGTAAATTCTACAGTCAATTTGTTGCAGTGTAAACTATGGAATAGAGCCATGAAAAGCCCCAAAATAAATCTTTAAAAAAACAAACAAGAATTTCAGATTTTTATACACTCCAAATTTTGTTGGAAGCCACACATGGATCACTTCAAACAGAAAGTCTCTCAGTCTGTTGATATTCTTTACAAAACAAGAGATTTAGTGAAAACTGTCCAATCAGAATCAGCTTTACTGGCCAAGTATGCTAACACAACAAGGAATTAGACTCCTATTAGCTTTGCTCTCAGTCTACAGGAATGAAACAGTCAATAAAAAATCAAAACTGGAAAAAAGTATTTGAAAATGAAGATTTAAAGATGTAGAAGCTCCTGTTACCTCCGCCAAGGAGATTGTGTGATCGAGTCCGTTTGTTACTTAGTTTGTTAGCAACATAACTCAAGAAGTTGTGGATGGATTTTGATGAAATTTTCAGGAAATGTCACAAATGGCATAAGGGAGAACTTATTAGATTTTGGAACTGATCTGGATCACCGTCTGGATACAGGAATTTTTTCAAGGATTCTGTAGGGAGATAGGTCTTCGCTGTTGCCACTTTACACCAGGAGATGGCGGACATGAGTAACGTTTTTCAAAGTTTTGGAGTGTGTAGACTTTGAGACCATGGGTGCTTCCGCCATGACAGTCCACATGTAGCAAAGCCAATGCTTTTCCTCCCTGTGTCTCCACCCCACCGGGGAGGGAGTAATCCGTATCACCGTCTAATCCAGGAATGTTTTTAATGGATTTGTCACTATTGGGAGAAAGGGCTGATGGTGGAGGTCTGCGCTCTCTGAGTGCTTTTCTAGTTAAGAATTGTTTCTAGTATCTACAAGTCAGTGTGTGTTGATAGAGTGTCTGCCAGATGTGCAGAGGGTGCAAGGATGCTGACTAGACATGATCAGAAGAATTAAACATGCAAGGATGTGGGCAGATATCCATGAGGAGGATAAGATCATTGAAGAGAATTGATGATTGATTGGTGAAAATGTGCATATGAGGAGAGGCTTTAGCACAGATCTGAAATATTGAAGTGTTCACTAGTAATGCCTTCTATGTCCTACTGCTCAGAAATTCAGGGAAATACATAGAAAACAAATGGAGACTCTTGAATGAAACTGCAGTTTAACAATGTAAAGGAATCCTGTATTTACACAGCAGCTGTAGACCTCAGACCTTTACCATCAAAGACCAGTCCCATCGCTTTCTCCTCCACCATGGTCAAAGCTGCTGTCATAAGTCCCTCCCCTTCTTGATTCTGATTGGCCAGTGATGGAGACGTGACCTTGATGAGCTCAGTGCTGTTCTAGAAGTGAAAGTGTTTTAATGTGAGAACGCTGAAAACACTGAACTCTGTTGGTTTGGTATTAAAAATGAATCCTGACAGTGTGAAAAACAGCAGCTGTGGACACAGGCTCCTTAAGTTTGTTAAATGAGTGCTTTTATTTCTGAAGCCTCTCCAAAGGCAGAGGAAATCACAAACTACTGCTGTTCTATTTCAAACAGGAAATAAGTCACTAAACGCTCTCTGACATCATGATGCCTTCAAGGACTCTGTTTGCCTTCAAGCTTCAAGTCAGCAACATCTGAAGAGGAGAGCTGAGAGAGAGCGTGCTACTTTACAGGATTACTGTGATGTGAGCAGGACTGAAGTCCCTGCTGCTCTTCTTACTGGATGTTCTGATCACTGATAATAACTCATGAAGTCCCTCACAGTGTGGAATCTCTCTCTCTCTCTTTTATACCCTCAGATTGTGGTAAAGTGTTTAAAGAGAGGATCCTGATTGTCCTGCTGGTCAGAGAGGAGGAAGCAGCAGCAGCTTGTGTGTGGTGAGTCTGTAACTGGGCCGTGTTACTGGGAGACTGACAGACCAATCCCAACCAGTGGAGATGAGACTGCTCTGAGATCAGCTCCACTGTGGACCTCCCTCATGTTTCTATTCTAACACAGATTCTCAGCGTAAACTGCTTTAGGACTAAATGACTGAAGATGAACGCCTCCATTTGGATACAGATGTTGAGCTTTCTGTCACAGCGCCCCCCTGTGGAAATACATGAACCAGGGTTAGCTCAACTTTGGTAGAGGCTAGCTTTGGCACACCACAATCTCCCAGTACCAAGAGAAACATTTTCTGATCCCTGATCTTTAACAAATAGCTCATTACCAAAATAAATGGGACAGCCATGTTTCTCCAGTGTTTAATCTCTGCTTTTATTTTGACCTTTCACTGATTTTATTCATATTATTGATGATTGGATTTGAGTGTTTATTTGCTGTATTGTATTTCTTTTATCAGCTCATTTGTAAATATCTGATTGCTTTTATTCTGATTGTTCTGTTATTTTGTGTCTGTCTGTTCTTTGTGAAGTACTTTAGGCTGGAAAAGGAAAAGAGGTGGACAGATATTGTTCTCTCTGGGCCGATACGGTTACAGATTATTAGCCATAACTGATATTTGGAGCTGATTTGTATTTAAAGTAAGGATGAGCCGTTGGTTTCAGTCATTTAAATGTTAGATTAACAACATGTAAGGGACATAAACGTGTCCGTTTTCTAACCCTGGCCTCCAAAGCTAGAAATCAACTCTATTTCTGACATGTGCTGTTGTCTGTAAAGGAGAGCTACGAGGAACTGAACATTTAGCACAAAGGCAGGAGAGAGCAGCAGAGGGAGAGGCAGAAAAACAAGCCTAAGTCAGAGAAGCTAACTGCTAAGCTAAGCTAACAGTTTAGCAGATGGCGCTAAAGAGCCAGAGTGCTTGATGATGACCTGCAGACGTCTTAATGATGAAAATGTCAAATCTGGACCCTGATAATCAGCCAGGACCATCATGGATCCACCTCTAGTCTGGAGGCTTTTACACAGAGAAAGCTGAGTTGAGTTGTTGTGATATTTGATGGTGTGGAAACAGCTGAATAATGCTGACTCACTCTTTTATTTTCATGAGTCATGTCAGCGTAACAAAGGATCCATTAGAAGATCCAATCATCTGTCATTTTAACCAATCATTTTGATGTTTACTACAGTTTGATGTTTGAGCCTTCTCTTTTCTGATTCTGGGATTATAAACTGAAATCAAGTCCATCAGTGGAGTTTGATTCTTGATCAAATTCATGTTTAGGGGCGTCCTGTTCCTGCTATCACTGCTTTCTGCCAGCAGATGTCACCATTTCCAACGTTTTCTCCCAGACTGATGGATCTGAATACATTCTTTATCTGTGAGCAGGAAACCAACTTTGAAATCCTCACAGAGAGAATTAATGTCAACTCTCACATTAGTTCTGATATTTCTGAATGTCATCTTCAAGTCTGTTTATTTTCTCTGTTTTTAAACTGCTGCCCCCTACTGGACAGGAGAGTGGAGCACTCCAGAGTCAGATAAAATGATGAATAATCTGTTTGCTCTGAGAACATTGAGTCAGATTTGTGATGAATTAAAGTTTTAAAGAAGTTGAGCTTTACTCGGCTCTGTCTGCTGTGTTCATCTTCATTTTAGAGGGTAAACCCAGAGAGGGATTTTCTGTTTCAAAGACGCTCACAACAAGTTTAAAAGGCAGAGTTTTTTCTTAGGAACTTCCAGTTTGGTTCCATGATTGATTATTGATTTATCTGTGATATTACTGCTAAATCTGGTCAACACGACCCAACAATCGACCCTCTAAAAACGTCCAATTTGAACATCTTTTCAACAGAAATCCTCACTGGGAATCTTTCTGTCAGAGGGACCGTCCCAATTATTTTGTCACAAGTCTTTGTGTTTATATTTATATTTCAGAGAATGACCTGTTTGTGTAGAGGGGATTCATGTGAGCAGAGATTTCAGAGAAAAGCCGTTAAAAATCTCCTTTCATCCGTTCAGCTCTAACATGAAGACGTTTTTAACATTCAAAGATCAAACTTTGTTTTGTGTCCCGTTGATGTTCTCCTGCTATTTTATCAGGATTAAAATGGTTGAAATGTGTTCTCAGATGTTTGGAGCTGATTTGAACGTGTTTTGAACCAAATGTTGTTGTTGAAATCACGGCTAGTGCTCTCTGGGTATGTACCCCACCACATCAGTTCAACAGATGATCTCCATGTTTCTGTGAGATCAGATTAACCCAGGGTTTAACAGAGGCTGCTCTTTCATTTCTACTCTTGCTGTAAACACAAACACACTAATACAGTCATTTTGTATGACCCATTTTTTGAGTTTTTTGTAAAATTATGTCAATTTTTTTCTTCTGTTTTTTTTTTTTTTTTTTTTTTTGTTGTTCCAATGCACATAAAGGAAATAAACATGTGTACCAAAAACATTTGTAATTGCAACAATTTCTGGGAGAAATGGTGTATTTTCTGGAAAAATTCCAGGGGTGCCAATACTTTATTCCATGACTGTATTTCTGTCATGTTGGACATGGATGTGACTCTAGATACCTGGACAAAAGAATGTTCCTACAATCTTTTCTCCATTTGAAGTGATTTATCAGGATAACTGCCAGGATGTTAGTCATCAGTTCCAGTCCTTCCACATAGAGTCTAATATGACAGAAATGTGGAATAAAAACCAAACATCAGCAACTCTTCTTCATCAGATATCACAGTCATGGCTTTAGTCTTTGATTCAGGCTGTAAAAGAATGTTCTGCTCTGCTTTTCTCTGAAATCAAACATTGTTTGACACAAAGATGAAGTCTCTGTGATTCATGTGGGCTTTTTAAACGTGTCGTCTCACAGCAGAGTGTTTGTGAAACAGACCACCAAAGACAAACAGGCTCAGAACAACCATGGAGTGATTACAGTTAGACCATGAACCCCACTGGGACCAGCATCCATGAAAGACTGGTTGAACTGGACTGAGCTGTCCAGATCCTGCTCTGCACCATGTTTGATGTCCCATAATATGAGCTGACTTTGATGGAGTAGAGCTGAATCATTGTCTATAACAAGGGTTCTCAACCTTAGGGTCAGGACCCCCTTGGGGGTCGTGAGACACTGTGAGGGGGTCCCCAGACCCCCTAAAAACCTAAGAGTATTTCTTAAATTACATTGTTACCACTATACCAATTTTAACCCCCTTTTATCAATTTAAACACATTTTTGCCATTAAACACCTTTTTTTGTCAGTTTTAAACCCGTTCAATTTTTTCTGCCTGTTTTTGCCACTTCTAAAACAATTCTTGTCACCTAAGCCTAATGTTGCCTCTGTTGACCCATTATTGCCACTATTAACCCTTTTTGCCACTTTTCACACCCAATTTTTCCTGTTTTACCCACATTTCAATGTCTGAAATGCCAGTTTTTGCTAGTTTAACCAATTTCTGCCAATATCTGCCTATTTTCTCTTTTATAGTTAACACTTTTTTGCCTGTTTATATCAGTTTTTCAATTAAATTCAATTTTTTCACCGTTTCCTCCCGTTTTTGCCAATTTAAAGCAATTTCAGCCACTTTTTAACTCCCTTTCACCACTATTTATGCCCATTTTTTCCACAGCCATTTTTGCCAATATTTTTTTTTTTTTTGCCATTTTTATGTAATTGTTGCCACTTCTTACCCATTCCTGCTACTTTTTAAATCCAATTTTACCACTTTTTCCACCTTTTTTGCTATTTTTAACCCATTTAACTTTTTTTTTTTTTTTTTAAACAAAAGGATTTACATTTTAAGAAGGCTATTTACTACACAAATGATTAAAAAGATACTTGTTTCTTTGATAAATGTTTTTTTTTATCAGGTTAAATATAAATATGGATATCACAGCTGAACTTTATAATGGATCATGGTTTTGCTGACCTCTATGGGCCCCCAGTTTGGCAGAAAGCTCTCCCATTCCCCCCCTGGGTGATCTTATTTGCACATATTCTTGATTGTGCATGGCTGTTCAACCACCTTCAGGTACAGTGGGGGTCCCCGGTCTCTGGCACCTTTATTTTGGGGGTCGTGGGCTGAAAGGTTGAGAATGACTGGTCTATAACATCCATTCTATGTTCATATGAAGCCTGTCTCTATGAGAATATCTCTGCTGTAGCTGTAGATCCTCCACATGGCTCAGTGTGACACACAGGCCGTCACATTGATCTCACTGATTAAATAGTCATTATAAAATCACTATTAAAATGATTCTCCTGGAGGGATTTCATCAAGTAGATCTTCTCTGAATCCTTTAGTGAGCACTAATCCCTCCCTGCTAGAGTCAGTGATGATTGATGTGAATGTAAACCCACAGCACTCTGCTTCTCTACACTAACACTGATTCCAGTGAGCTGTGTAAAGCTCACTGTGCTGCATCATTGTTGAAGGTTCTGGTGACCTGAGCTCAGCCATGCTGGACCAAAAACAGTTCAACTTCACTGGCTTTGAGTCCAAATATGAACCTGCATGTAGCTCTGAATGTGGACACTAGAGGGCAGTGTTTACCAGGAGAGACATTTAAAAATGAACGTCATCTAGCTCAAACAGGAGGATGTGATTATTCCTCTGCCTTCTACTATGGAGGGATGAGAGAACAATATGAAGACATGGCCTCAGATCACATACACTAGTATATTTAGCTGACTTTATTAGCTCCTTATCAGTATTTACAGAGCAATAAGGATGACTGTGTTTAGTTCAAGGAGGAGGAAATGAGCTTCTGTACTTTCAATCAGATGTAGAGCCCAGTCAGAGCCTTAACATTTCTCTCTTTAGTTTGAGGATGTTCTGAAATTCTCATTCTGTCACAGACTAGTCCCTCTTTAATATGTGTTCTTATTCATATCCATGATTCCTGCTCTCACCTGTTCAGGTAGATCCAGCTCATCCAGGAACTTCTTCAGCTTTCTGTTTCATCCTGATGCTACGGTCCATTAAATTCATGTTTATTCTCATTCATCTACACTCAGGACCCATCATGACAAAGTCCAAACACAGTTTCAGATTTTCTTCTTCAGATGAATTACAGGTAAAAACATAAATGTGACATCTTCATCAGTATTCAGAGGCTTTAAACACCTCTGTAAATGAAGCTCAGGTTCCTCCATGTCTCTGCTCTTTGCTGACATGTTTCTACACCTTTATTGGAGTCCACCTGTGCTGAATGAACCTGATTGGACAGGATTCTAAAGGCTCACAGCAGGATCCAGAACTCTGATATTAAAGCAGATAGACCTTAGAACAGCTTCACATGTTTGTGTAGAAGGGAATAATATAGAGAGGTCAGCATATATAATAGCAGTGGAGGAAAAGTCCATGACTATTGTAATCAGGTAAAAGTCCAGTTCCTCTGCTTTAAATGGACTTTAGTTCAAGTCAAAGTACTGCTCTATAAATCTACTCAAGTAAGAGTCAAACGTCTTTGATTGAAAGTTGACTTTCAGTTCTGAGTTCTGAGTAGATACTGAGGAGTTTACAGTCAAATCTCATCTTTCCTTATTGGTGAGAACAACAAGAGAGCAGATCTCCAACCAGGTAGTTCAGGTAAAGCCACACCTCTAGAATAAAGGAAATACACAGCTAAACTGACATGGTGGGTTCAACTCATCTAGAGTGACCTCTAACACTTTAAACGTGTCTGTATTGGTCCATAAAGATCAACTCCACTAGAAAGCATCGGCGGGGTTAGGGGGTGGCTACATGGGCTTAAGCCCTGGATGTTTTCATGAAAGCCCCGAAACTTTCCCATCTCAGAGCCACTCACTCCTCCGTTCAGTTATTGATTGTGAATGAATTGGGGATGAAGTGAGTGCTCTTGTCAGCAATATGCAATCTTTGGTAGATGTGGAGGCCGGGGAGTTGAAGGGAGGAAAATTCAGCAAAGAGGAGAGCGGATGGTCAGAATCCAGGTCAAGTTTCTAAAGTGTGATTTAGCAGACAGCCAACATACAGCACGTTCATTCAGCCTGAGCCCACTGCTCGTTAGTGTCGTGTGCAGAGGTGTCAAAAGTATTCACATTCATTCCTCAGGTAGAAGCATAGATACTAGGGTTTAAAAAGACTTCTGTAGAAGTTGAGGTATCAACTCAAGCTTTTTACTCAAGTAAAAGTGTAAAAGTACTGGTTTCAAAACTACTTACAGTATAAAAGTAAAAGTAAAAGTAATGTAAGGGAGAAAAAATATCATTAAGGACAAAAGCTCAGGCCACACCACAGGGGCCTATAGAGCACTACCCTACCTCGCCAAAAAAACATTTTTCTGAAGGCCATAATGACCATAATGTTATATTAAAATGTGATGTTGAAAAATTTGGGATGCTTTGGCAGCTTTTGGTACCTTTGGCAGTGTGGTCAGGTGCCAAGTCCTGCTGGAAAATGAAATCAGCATCTCCATAAAGCTTGTCAGCAGAAGGAAGCATGAAGGTCTCTAAAATGTCCTGGTAGATGGACTTCAGAAAACACAGTGGACCAACCCCAGCAGATGCCATAGCAGCCAAAATCATCACTGACTGTGGAAACTTCACAGGACTTCAAGCAATGTGGATTCAAGGTCCCACAGTCTGGAAGAAGAGTGGAGAGGCACAGAATCCGCGTTGCTTGAAGTCCAGTGTGAAGTTTCCACAGTCAGTCCACAAACAAACCCTCCCGATCACATAACCTCCTTGGCTGATGTGATTAAGACATAAAAGAGCCACACGTTGAGTATCACTGACCTAAAACAAGTGTGTTTTGATGTTACACAGCTAGTTTGCTTTTTTCTCTTTCACTGTGATGCAGCATTTTCACAATACCTCTGTGAGAGCGTTCATTTGCAGAAAATGCAACAACCAAGCCTTCAACAGGAAAACTGGATCCACACTGGCTGGATAAGGATGCTGAGCCTCATGGGTATCTGCTTTAAGTTCATATATCAGTTCAAAAGAATATTTTTAGGAGTCCTGTACTGTGATGGCCAGAGACTCTTCTTCATCATTAAACTTATTTTTCTTTGTTTAACTTGGCCAGACTCCTGTTGATCAGTGTTATATTTGGGTTTTGGTCAACATTTTATGTCAATGTTGTAAATTTTACATGTTATCTAAATCAGTGATATGCTCTTGAGTCATATGTGGCTCTTTCATGATGATCCGTGGCTCTTGTATGTCTTCATTCGAAAAATAATTCCTCAGAAATTATCTATTGCGAGTCACATTAATCAGTTTGTTTCCCTACACTCACACAGTTGGCTGTAATTATTACCTCTGCCAAGGAGGTTATGTGATCGGGTGGGTTTGTTTGTTTGTTTGTTTGTTAGTTTGTTAGCTAGATAACTCAAAAAGTCGTGGACAGATTTTCAGGAAATGTCAGAAATGGCATAAGGAAGAACTGATTAGATTTTGGGATTGATCCGGATCACCGTCTGGATCCAGGAATTTTTTAAAGGATTCTGTACTATTGGGAGATAGTTACCACTTTACACCAGGAGACGGCAGACATGAGTGACTTATTCAAAGTTTTGGAGTGTATAGACTTTTTAAGACGCACGCCCGGTCGAGGAGACGTGTCGGAGCGTAACACAGAGAAAGACAGCTGTCATGATCCAGGTTCTGATTTGTTAGGTTATGAGTTTTTCTAGTGTATTTCCTGTGTTTAGTTTTGATCCCTTGCGTTTTCCTTGTTCTGTGTTTTCCATGTTTTTAGTTTTACATTGTACTTAGGTTTTCTAGTTTGTATATTTCTGGTGTTTAGTTCTTAGATGTTATCTGTAGCCCTTGTGTTTCCTTTGTTCAGCTTTTAGTGTTTAGTTCAGTTCATTTAGTGTTTTATATAGTCTTTGTTTCTGTGTATTTTGGACTTTTGTTATTTTTGTATTAAGTATTCCCTGTGTTCCATGTTTAGGTTGTCCCCTGTGTTTCATGTGTACTACTCCATGTATTTCATGTCTAGTTTATTTCCCTTTTTCATGTTCAGTTTTTGCTCCTTGTGTTTTATGTTTAGTTAATTCCCTGTTTCATGTTAAGTTTCCCTGTGCTTCTTGTTTTGTTGTTTCATGTTTAAGTTTTACTCCCTGTGTTTGAGTTTCCCTCCTTGGTTCTTTGTATCCTCTTGTGTTTTCAGTGTTTCTCTAGTTTAGCTTCTTGTGTCCAGTTTTCAGTCCTTGTGTGCTTCTTGTGTTAGGTCCCATGTTTCCTGTTTTATTTTGTAGTTGCCTTCCCTTGTGTGTGATTCCAGTTTTGCTTCCTGCCTGAGTTTCCCTCCACTTTGATTATCCTTCACCAGTTTCACCTGTGTCTGATTGTCCACACCTGTCTGCCATTGTTAATCACTCCCTGTGTATATAAGCTCTGTGTCTCCCTGTGTCTGTGTCTGTTCATTGTTGATGTCTTCCTTGTGTCAGTTACTCCTCGTGCTCCTGTGGATTTTGTTTTGTTTCTTTGATTTTGATTCCAGTGTTTTAGTTGTAAGTAGTTCTTTTGTTTGTTAATTAAGCCAGTTTTGTTTTATCAGCATTTGGGTCCTCCCTTTTGAGTTTTTTGCCTGAAATCCTTGACAACAGCGAACTGTAGCGACAATACTCACAATGCTGGGAGGAATAGAGAAATATTCACCATCTGCCATGACTTTCAGTCGTCTGGTGAGACCATGGGTGCTTACGCCATGACAGTCCACACGTAGCAAAGCCAATGCTTTTGTCCCCACCCCACCGGGGAGGAAGTAATCGGCAAGTTAAATTTTGGGAGTCATCTGGATCACCGTCTGAATCCAGGAATGTTTTTAAAGGATTCTTCACTAAGTCTGCGCTCTCTGAGTGCTTTTCTAGTTTAAAATATTATTCCCCCAGAAAACCTTAAGGGGAAACTTTTTTACCCTTTGTCACAATTTTCTGCCACTTTTCACCCATTTAAGCTACCTTTTGCCATTAATAGCACTTTTTTCCTCATTTTTGCCCATTTTTGCCACTTTTTTAGCCACGTTTATCCCATTTTTGCAACTTCTTTTAGCCTTTTTGCCCTTTTTCACCCATCTAGGCTACCTTTTGCCAGCAAAAGCACTTTTTCCTCATTATTTGTCCATTTTCACCACTTATATGCCATTTTTGCCCCTTTTTACCATTTTTTGTCCATTTAAGCTACCTTTTGCCATTAAATACCACTTGTTTCCTATTTTTTTTGCCCATTTCAGTCCATTTCTACCCATTTTTTGCCCCATTTTGCCACTTTTGGACCATTTTTGCCACCTGTAACTCATTTTTTTGGTCATATTTTACCCATTTTTGCTTTTTTCTAACCCTTTTTCCACCTTTTCCTCCACATTTTTGCCCCATTCCCACATTTTTGCTGCTTTTTGACCATTTTTGCCACCTTTGATTTACTTTTAATGCTACTTAAGCTGTTTATTTGCCACTTTTCAACACTTAGATTGTGGCTCTTGCAAAGGTCTTTTTCAACAATTTGTCTCTTTGATTGAGCAGGGTTGAGTAACACTGTTTTAGGTGCACTGTTAAATATGGACAGTCAGCTCCACCCTCTCCTCATGTGCAGCGCCCCCTAGTGTAGAAATGACGCTGAAGGAAAGTTTCCCCTCTGGCATCAACACGAAACCATCAGTGATGGCTCCAGGTGGGAATCACACACAAGAAGAACCAACGGGGAGAGAAGATTTATTCATATGATTAACACAGTTAGCACAGCTAACAGACCTGTTGTTATGTATCATCATATTAAAAATGTTCCCTTCTTGTCAGGAGACTCAGGCAGATTGAAACTTGCCACTGCTGCACAGCATGGTGGTACCCAGAACCCCCTGCCTGTTCATAAATAGACAAAAGACACCAAAACAGCACATTACTAAACACAAGTCATGTAAGCACTACAGTTTATATTTAACTACAACAAAAAACCTTTAACACAGTGAATCTAACTGTTAGAGAAATACTTGCATGATGGTTATTGCTGCCAGGTGTGGCACAACCAGTCATTAGGTTCAGGGGGCGATTACTTTTTCACATAGGGCCAGACAGGTTCAGATGTTTTACCCTTAATAAATAAAACCATCATTTAGAAACTGCATTTTGTATTTACTTGGATTGTCTTTGAGATATTAAAATTGTTTTGATGATCAGAAACATTTAAGTGTGAAAAATATGCAAAAAAATGAGGAATCAGAAAGGGGGCACATACTTTTTTACAGCACTGTACTTATCATCCTCTCTTGTGTCAGAAATCACTGTCACTTTGTTTAATACATCACCAAGTACAATGCTGCATAAAAGATGAAAAAAATATGATCCAAAAGTATTTTTAGATAAAATAAATAGCATTTTTGTGCATAAGATCTGGTACGCAGCTAGCTGTCTGAGACAGTTGAAATAAACAATGAATGCTTGTCTCATGAGATTTCAGTGCAGCAGACTGGGACATGGTCTGGAGGTGGGAGTACATCTTCAGGAGTTGAATCATTTAATCTTCAGCCATGGTTTCATACAGTTTCACGGCTGGGAGTTTATCCCACCATTGCTCCTTCTGGAGATCACCACCTGTCCTGTTTAAAAAAAAAAAAAAAAAAAAAAATATATATATATATATATATATATATACACATCTCAGAACACACTGATCCACAGTCCAATGCCTGTAAATTCAACAGTGTGGCTGTAGATTATCTGCGCTCTATTTCATTGGCCTTGCTGTTGTATTGAGCACTCTGACACATATATATCATAGATGAAACTGTCCTCTTTATTCAGGGTCACAAGTGTTTCCTGATCACTTCCTGGGAGTAATAAAGTATGCAGGTCATTACTGCAATGAAGAAAATGTCAGGATAAACAGAACAGAAGGGCTTATAACCTCCAGTGACTGCATGCTATGAAGACAACAGTTTAATCCAAATTCAAATCTTTTGTGTCTCTAACCCAATAATATCTAAAATGATGCCGTAAATTCACTGTCAGTTATTCTATATCACAACATAATGGTACTTGAAATTGAGGGAAAAGAGAAATAACTGAAACTGGCTCCACCTTCTAATAAGTGTTCTCTGTTTCCACATAATGACTTTAAAACCACGTCCGTGCTAAGCAAGCTACCGAGGTAAGTACAGGAGATTGTTACCTTCTCTGATTAGCAGGTAAAATGACTTGGAAACTAAAATGGAGTAAATCAACCTCCCAGCTGTCAATGCAAAATGAATTGAATTTTAACTATGACCTGTAAACTCTGCCAGAAGCCTCGCCAGGCAGCAATGCTATGTTAACCCTTACACACTGTTTGGGTCAAATTTGACCTGTTTTGACATTTGACAGCAGTAAAAAAAAACAACCCTAAATGTCATTCTTTTAGCCTGAAATTTGATTACTTTTCCTGAAGTGACCCAAAAAAAAAAACATACAAATAAAAATATTTTATTAATTCATATTGTTGTCTAGGTGCTACACATTTTTGCACATTGAAGCTGTTACGGGTCAAATTTGACCTGTATCTATTCAGATGGATTTTAGATCTACCAGTGTGGGCCAGTTACCTGTCCAGGAGAGAAGTAGTAACCCCCACATCTTAAATGAAACTTTTCAGCTCCTGAAGCGTCCTCCAACGGACCTCTTCTCTCCAGACGTTTTCAGTGTGTTAGTCATGTTGTTACTGGTATGCTGATAGCTGCTTAGGCCGAAGAAAGATCTGGAATCTGTCTCTGGTCCTTGAGTTACCACTGTCAGCCATTATCAATGTTGTTTACTTCTCCAGCACATTCACGAAGCCAGACCAGCAACCTGACAAATCAGGGTGAGGGGGTAAGCCCTGCCCCTCAGCCAATCAGGGTAGAGAATAAATCAGGGGCAGAGCTGACTGGTCGGTGATACCTGGAGCTATGTAGAATTTTTGACTGCTGATTACAGAGGAATATGGAGACACAGATCTTGCAGTAGTCTCATTTTACTCCTCTTACCAAGCGCTGTTTATGAATATACAGACATTAGATCCAAACAGAATAATGAAAAAAATTAAATGGCTAGATTTACAGTTTTTTACAGATTTTAGGAGAGATGAAAAACAAAAAAAAAAGAGGATGTTCTCTGTGTATAGAGGGTGTGTGTGTGTGTGCGTGTGTGTGTGTGAGAAAGAGACAGAGAGAGAGAGAGTGAGGGTGTATATGTGCGTGCATGCAGATTTTCTTTGTGTTGACATGTTGTGAATAAAATATGAGTTTGTGAGATTTGACAGTCATTGACTTCTGTTTTGATTTACCGTTTACACAGCAACCCAACTTTTTTGGAACTGGTTTTGCATTTTTGACTCCTGTAAAGACAAAAATAAGGGTGAATTTCTCACAAAATAATATGTTCATTGAAATTAATGAATACGAGGTTTATTGTTAGAATTAATTCACTGATTAATCAAAATAATAATTTTGAACATAAAATAAAAAAAGAAAAATTTAAAATGATTGCATAAACTTCAGAGACAAAGTAAGTAAATCAATGAAATGATGGGAAAGTAAACATGAGCACTTAATGAATCAGGATAAATATGTAAATACTAATTTATTTATCCCATTGATTCTCTGTGAATTAGAATAGGTTATCATCATGCTCCTGTTTTAATATAATTCCATATGATCATCATTTTTTAAAATTTATCAAATTTTAAATTTGATACATTTCTCTAAATACCAATAAACTTTACATTAGAAGAAGATTTAAATCAGTCACAGTATTTTTTAAATTAAGATATTCTAAACTAAACACCGAGAACAATCGTTTAGTTTCTACCAGTACACAGATTTAATCCTCCAGTCCAGCAGGTGGCGGTAAACAATTAAAAACACGTCTACAACCCTGATTTAAACTCAGTAAAGAACTGTTCCATGGCGGTTTGGAATCATCAGAACGAAAACAGATGTGACCCGGGTTATTCCTGTGACTACACACCAGGAACAGTAAGTAGATTTATCTCGGATTAACACTCAGAATCTCTGTGCTAATGTAAATAACCCGGTATGTTAACACGCGTCATTGTCAGCAGTCTGCACGGCAAAATTTATGACCGTTACACCTGCCGACAGTGTTCCTCCTCCTCTGTCGAAGCTCGTCAAATAATCTGAAATTTTAAGAAATATAAAACCATCCTGGGTTTTTCTGCATATATGAATCTTGTTATATCTTCATGAAAATATATGTATTTATTTTTACAAAAATGAAACTGAACTGATCACGTGGTACATGCGGAAAAGTCACTAAACATTGAACTAAAACAGAAGATTAAGGAGTCATAAATATCCTTAGTGTGATTCTACAGCACTCTTCTTCATTCCCAGACTACCTGCTCAGGTATATGAATACATAGACATACGTAGACGCCTCATTGACCGTGTTTGCCCGCTGCCGCTTTACGTCAACGTGTCCGCCATATTGCCAGAGGCAAGACCGTTCCATAAACAAATGCAAGAAGCCTATCTTAGGGATGAAAGGTTTTCTGATTAAAAAAACACACACTTTTACATTTAAGTGATGGTAATGAGTCGTTCGTATATAAAGTGGTTTACGGGTATATTTCTTTGTTTAATTAAATGTTCAAAATGACTATCAGAGCCAAAAAATATAGACAATTCAAGTATTAATATACTGCATCTGGAGGTGCGTCTGTGTTGCTTACGTTTAAGAACTTAAATGACACATACACGCTTAGAGAAAATTTTAGTAAATGATTATATTCACAATAACATGCCATGGTTAAGTTACAATACAGTATATCTTATAAAAATAACAATAATCGGTATCTACAGTGTTAATTTTGTTGACTAAAACTATTCATCGACAGCCTTTTTTTTATGACAAAAACTAGACTAAAACTAACAAAAATAGATCTGTGATGACTAAAACTGACAAAAACTAAGTTTAGTTTTTTGTCAAAATGACTAAAACTAGACTAAAATGTAATTTAGTTTTCATCGGACATTCATTGATATTTCTCCACTGTGGATAAATCTGTCAAAATACAATGCATCTGTATCTATTCTGCCTCTCAGCTGTAGAAAGCAGGGACCCCAGGTTTAGCAGAGAACACACTAACATGATTTGGTACCAGATTTAGTCAAGAAAATAAATGCTTGGACTAAAAGTAAAGACTGAAATGTGAGGACTTTTATGGACTTAAACGAGACTAAAATGTTTTGAGTTTTCGTCGACTAAAACTAAAAAGGGTAGAAATGACTAAAACTAAAATGCATTTCATTTAAAGACTAAAACTAAGACTAAAATTAAAAATATCTACCAAAATTAACTCTGATCTATACAGTTGGATTGTTTAATTGGATTCTGTTTGATATGCTTTATATTGAATCTTATTTTACTGACAGTGGCAGAGGGTATTAATCCACTTAACAACAACATTGAGGAAATAGGCTATGAATGTGTTGTCATTTTAGCCAAATACGATGAAAAAAAAAAGTTTTACGTACCTATAAAATGTTATTCCATGTGATCTTGTGTCTTCTGGGCATCTATTAGTGCAGACCCAAGCAGCACAGGAGGGAGGCATCTTGCCCAGGAATGCCTCTAGAAAAATGGCAGCAGCGTTGACATATGGCCCACTGGCCAATGCGGCGTCTACGTATATTATGTCTATGTATGAATATATCAAAATATATTTATCAATATTTTATCATAAATTAAACAAACATTAATGTTTCTGTTTAGAAAAGTTGATAACGATTTTGTAAAGTTTAAACATTGAACCCGAGTTTATCTACGATAATCACGAAAACGATAATAATAATATTAATAATTAACGCCACAATATTGGGGTCTCACTTTCTATCTAACATTTATTTTATTTTACTGTTTTTTTTTAAATTTAATTTTATCTATTTTGTTATTCTTTGTTTTACCTTTTTTAACTTTGGTTTTGCGTACTATATTTATTTAAGATAGAAACTTTTTTCTCTCTGAGGAGTGACAACTCCTCAAACAACAAATAAGAACTTGCATAAAAACACACATTTAAAATCACATTTAAAAACACGTTTAAAACCAAAAGCTCAGCCATTATAAAGGGGGGGGGTATTAAAAGAAACAGCTGATTAAAAAAAGGAAAAACAAAAATATATTGTAACAACTGATAAAAACAAGTGTTGTGAGTGGCTGTTTAAGAGTGTTTAAGGTGGTGATTACAGAGGGAATGAAGGATTTTCATAGATATTTTTCTGGCCAGAGGAACTTTGTACCGTCTGCCTGATGGCAGTAACTGGAGGGAATGGTGGAGGGGCTGGAGGGGTCCTCTGTGATCAGGGTGGCTTTCCTGATCAGAGTGTTTGCACTAGGGGTGCACAGATTGATCGGCCAAGATCGGTATCGGCGTCGATTTCCTTAATTTTAGGAGATCGGTGATCGGCCGATCCTTGTAAATAAGATCGGTGGATAAGATCGGTTTCATATGCCTCTACCTACTAAAATGTGAAAAATGAAAGACTAAAGGAACTGATATAATTCAGTAGTTTGGACAGCAATGCTTTAAACTTTTAATTTATATTTGAGAGAACTACCTCATGTGCAGTTAAAACAAGTTTATATTGTTTCATAGATATTGTTCAATGTTTTTCAATAAAATAAGATTGGAACATTGAAGATGTATGCTGTCAGTTATAAAAAATCGGTATCGGCAGGTCAGGCTTTTTAAAGATCGGTGATCAGCCAGAAAATTGCAATCGGTGCACCCCTAGTTTGCACCGTTCAGAGAGGGGTGGTTTGACGTGAACCAGACCTTTTGCTGGCCTGATGAACTTTGTGAGAAAGTTTGGTTCTATGTTGATGGTGAGGGAGTTGTACATGGTTGAGATGTTGAAGCTGAGAATGGATTCTATGAGTGAGGGTCAAAGGGTTAAAACGTGTTTGCTGACATTAAAACTCTTTTGTTTCCTCAGCAGGTGGAGGCGCTGTTGTGCTTTTTTGTAGATAGAGAGGGCATACCGGGAAAAGGTGAGACAGGTGTCTAACTCTGTTCTCAGGTATTTAGAAGAATCAGCCTGGATGGTGAGAGGTTAAAGAGGGGGGTTTCCTCTACCCCTATAGCACAGTTCCTTAGTCTTTGTTACAACAGATCTTATAAAATGGATCATGTCATCACTCTGTGGAATTTCCCACTTATGTTGAATTTTGTGGATGAGATGGACAAAAAGAGCATGATGGTGAAAAGTACATTTAAAAGCTCCTGTTTTCATTAAATCAGCTGTGCAGCTGTTCTGACTAGACAGCATTTATCAGTAGGTAACTCTGACTTTAAGCTGGTATGGCAGGGATGCACAAATGCATCAGTTTAACTTCAGCTGAAAATATCAGCGCTGTTTACAAACATCAGCCATCGTCAGGTGTCACAGGTGTCAAACTCAACCACAGCAGGGGCCGAAATCTGTATTTAGTTCTAACCTGAGGGTCAAGATTCAACCAATAACTGTCAACTGTGTTTTCACAGGTAATGAATTATAGGGAAAATTAAACAGTGATGATAAAGGATTTCAAGATTTCTAAAAAAAAAAAAGGCAAAATGATAAAATATCACAGCATCAATGTTACTGTGTGTCAAATAAATAAATAAATGAGTTAAAGGCTCAATATCTGAGATTAAAAAGTCTACTTTAGAAGTCTTAAAGGTCAAAATACAGAACTAAAATCAAAATAAGATTTTAAAAAGCAAATATCTCAGAAAGAGAGTTAAAATCATGAGTTCAAGGTCAAGATACTAGATAAAATACAAAATAAAGAGGTCAAAATAGATGATAAAATTAGAAAAAAATTCTCTAAAAGGTCAAAATATGAGATTAAAAGTCAAAATTAGGAGTTTAAAAGGTCGCAGTATGATTTAAAATAAAGTGTTAACCTTAAAGTTCACAATACGAGAGAAAAGGTCAAAATTATGAATTTAAAATATCAAAATATGAAATAAAAAGTCAAAATCCTAAATTTCAGTCATAATCTTGGGATGCAAAATGAAAATATGAAATGAAAACTCAAATTAATTTCTTCCCCTTATTCCTGACTTTTATCTAATTATTTCTACGCTCTACTTTTCCAGATTTTTATGACTTAACAAGGATTTTTTTCAAGGTTAAATTTTCATTTTTGTACTGGAGGAAATCTGCAGACCTCATTCGGGTGAGCCAGTTCTAATTAAAATAAAAAATGAACTTGAGGGCCAGGTAAAACTGCACCACTGCACGGGCCTTGAGTTTGACACCTGTGATGTAGATGAACAGATCTCAGTTTTCAGTGTTGATCTGTTCTGTCCAATCAGATTTATTCTAGTAAACCTAACTGCTAAATCACAGAGTTTTTGTAGAGCAGAAAAAGTCAGCTTTTGGACATGCTCTGGTCAAATGTGAGAGGAAATGTAGACATACCAGGAGTCTGAGACTAAAAGAAGTATTTTAAACAGCAGTACTGGTATCAGCTGAATAGTTGCTTTAACCTCCAGAGAGCTGAGCTTTAGTCTGAATATGTTTTTAGTTTCTCCCTCTTCTTTAAGACCAGTAGGACCTGATCAGTCTAAAAACTCAGCCTTGTGTCTGGACAGGAAGTAGCTTAGACTAGGGCTGAACGATTTGCAAAAATAATCTAATAGTGTTTTATTTTTTCCCAATATTGCGATTTAATATTCTTGGGTTAATCTTATGTTTTTTTTTTTTTTTTTTTGACAATTTCAAGTAATAAATAATGCCATAGATAAGACCATGTGCATTGAAAACAATGAAATAATTTTAGAGGAAATTAGTCCATAGTGTCATGAATCTGAATATGAAGGTGCAACAAGCTTTAAGCAATAAAGGAGGCGGCTGGGTTGGAGGAGGTGAGGCTGGGTACCGGCTGATTGCAGTTGGGGTATGACTTTCATGAAGTAACGCTAGGCTTCATCGGTTTTATTTAGAATGAGCAGACTGTTTTTGCTTGTATTGAAAATGAGATGCCTTTGCTTTGTTTAAGGTCATTTTCATTTCACTCATTTTGATCAAGAAAAACAGACATAAAACACAAAAAGGAGGATTTTTGTAAACCATTATAAAAAACAAAATGACACTTGAATGTTTGCATAATGTGCTTAAAATCTTTGCTGCTGCAAAAACTGATTTATTAAACTGGTATTTTCACATATTTCAAGTAAAAGAAATATTGCAACTTCTGCGATTTGAAAATTTCAGCAGGCCATATTGCGATTTGATCTAATTTGCAATTAATTTCTCAGCCCAAATAGACCAAAAATGATAAAGGCCCTGTTTCTGCAGAAAATCCAGACCTGGATCGGCTTTAGAGCAGATGTTTGAGTGTTTTTGATGAGTCCAGATGGGGGACTCATTTTGATGATGGACCACAAGCACTGCTTAAAGGAGAGCATCAGAAACATTTACTCTTCTTCTTAAAGGGTCTCTAAGTGGAAATTTTCCTTTGAAATCCACACAGAGTCTCTAAACTTCAAATAAATGACCAAAGACCTATTTGTAAAATAATTCCATAAAAAATACCCTGAAATTTCTTCTAAAATTCCCTGAAAAATTACATATGCTTTCTCTAAGATTCTATGAAAATGATGGAAAATTCCCTGAAAAATCCAAACAAATTTCCCTGAAATTCCCTGAAACATTTCAGAGGCCACCTTCCCATTCCAGGTTAGCTATATTTCTAAAAAGTTTACTAATCCACGATCAGATTTCCACAGAAATACCTGAAAATTTCAAAGCAATCCTGATCAATTTGAAATAAAAATTCCAAACAAATATCCTAAACTCTCACAAAAATGCAGTGAAATTTCACAAAAGTACATAAAAATTTCAGAGCACATTCTCCAACCATTTTAAGTATGAGACATTGACATTCTGGACAAATATCTCTGAAATCCTAACAGCAGAAATGAAACCTGTCGTAGGTGAGCCAAATGTTAAGTCCTTATTTGTACGTGGAGGTCTGAGGAGGTTAATCTTCAGTTCTGGTATCAGCCTTGACAGAAACAGTCAAGATACAAAAATCTGAGATTAAATTGATTTAATAAAAAATAATATATTTTATATATTTAGGTGATTAATCACTACCAGTTTAAAAATTACAGACTGCATCTTTAATAGAAATATCTGTAGACACAGTCTCGGTACACTGTGACCGCTTGGTGGTGATTTCACACAGAAAAACCTCTTTTAGTTCCAGCTGTCAGTGAACCATCCTGGTGAGGTCAGAGACGACTGCCATCAACATTTACACTCAGAGATTCACTGATGAGGAGTTTTACTTTTTATTCATTAAAAATGATTAAATGATTTCAAATATTATTATTATTGTTATTAATAATTTTAATATTATCATTTTTATTTTGTGTCTGTGAAGCCATGCTGACCTGTGAGATCTGTGGCGAGGAGCTCCTGTTGGAGGAGGACATGAAGACCCACCTCCTGCTGAGCCATGAGGAGAACGCCATGAGCTGCCCGCTGTGCTCTCTCAGTGGCGTGTCATATGATGAGCTCCGCCTCCACGTCAGCTCCGCCCACGCAGAGGAGAACTATCGGGATCAGTCCAGGTCCTCATCCCGCTGCTCTGCAGGAAAAAACTCCACAGTTGTCTCCTTCTCCGAGGTGAGCTGGAGGACGGGTCACAGCGGCGTCTCTGGTGTAAACACTGAGAGTGGTGGTTCATCATGTGGAGACACTGAATCCATCAGTCCATCATCACAGAGACAGAAAATAAGCAGTGAGACGACCTATCACAGCCCAGACAGACAGAAACACCTGTCTGTGTCCACTAGAGGTCAGTCTGTGTCTTTATTATAGTCAATTTAACCTCCAAGGCTGTTGAGGCCTTTTTTTGTCTGTGTTTATGCTGATAACAGACATTAATGAGAGTATGTTTTTTTTCAGTAGAATTTTTAAATGCTAACATCAGAACCTGTATCGGATCATTTATCGTCTCTGTAATGGTTTTGTATCCACTCAGGCTTTTGGTGACCAAAATGTCCCATTAGATATTAATATTAGTGTATATCTATGTATGCCACTATTATTGGTCACTTACAGCCTCAATCTAACTGCTTATTTGAAAACATCTGAGGGTAAAACTTAACTGACAGAAGGAAAAAAATTAGAGATGGAGGAGCTGGTAGTCAGAGAACACCCAGACATCTCAAAACAAACATCTTCCTGGTTCTAACATTTCTGTGCCTCGTCGTCCTGGTTCTAACATTTCTGTGCCTCGTCGTCCTGGTTCTAACATTTCTGTGCCCCTTGTCCTTTGTCAGGAGATCAGCTGAAGTGCCCTATTTGTGCTGTGGTCTGCAGTAACAGCTTCATCCTGCAGGATCATGTGGAGCTCCACCTGATGGAGCAGACTTCACCTGAAGGTAAGACTCCACCTTTAAAGATCTGATTCTCTGCTGACATTTACAGAAAGATTTGGTTATTATTGGCCCTGAACGGTTGAGGTTTTATCAGATTTGATCAACAAGAACTTGCCAACAAATACCAGAGATATCAGAGATGTGGGAGGAGATGTGATGAATCTGCTGATAAAGCAGACTATGACTGGAACAACACACCATACAGTTTTATGTACTGATGACCACAGAGAAGAGCACTGCTCAGTAAGTTTACATAAAACCAACCAGACCAACCAGAACTACAGGATGGCTGGATTTGATCCATGGAGGATGGAACATTTATAATGGCTGTGTGAAATAAATAAACTGCTGCTGATTCTCTCAGGACCATATGAACACACTATGGAGATAAACAAACATGAGACAATCCTTTATTTGATTAAGACAAAAATATTTACAACAATGATCAAAATATACCATAAAACCACAAAAACATTTAACTAAACAAAGGGGCAACCCCCGTTTATCAGGATATTTAACCCCCACCCAGTCTTCAAAGGCAAGGATGGAATATTATATAGACTCAACAGATGACATCTTCAAAGGCAAGGATAGAATATTATATAGACTCAACAGATGACATCTTCAAAGGAAAGGATAGAATATTATATAGACTCAACAGATGACATCTTCAAAGGCAGGGATAGAATATTATATAGAATCAACAGATGACATCTTCAAAGGAAAGGATGGAATATTTTATAGACTCAACAGACGACATCTTCAAAGGCAAGGATAGAATATTATATAGACTCAACAGATGACATCTTCAAAGGCAGGGATAGAATATTATATAGAATCAACAGATGACATCTTCAAAGGCAAGGATGGAATATTTTATAGACTCAACAGACGACATCTTCAAAGGCAAGAATGGGATATTTTATGGAGTCAACAGATGACATCTTCAAACGCAAGGATGGAATATTATATAGACTTAATAGACGACATCTTCAAAGGCAAGGAATGAATATTTTATGGACTTAACAGACGACATCTTCAAAGGCAAGGATAGAATATTATATAGACTCAACAGATGACATCTTCAAAGGCAAGGATGGAATATTTTATAGACTCAACAGACGACATCTTCAAAGGCAAGGATGGAATATTATATAGACTCAACAGATGACATCTTCAAAGGCAAGGATGGAATATTATATAGACTCAACAGACGACATCTTCAAAGGCAAGGATAGAATATTATATAGACTCAACAGATGACATCTTCAAAGGCAAGGATGGAATATTATATAGACTCAACAGACGACATCTTTAAACGCAAGGATGGAATATTATATAGACTCAACAGATGACATCTTCAAAGGCAAGGATGGAATATTATATAGACTCAACAGACGACATCTTCAAAGGCAAGGATAGAATATTATATAGACTCAACAGATGACATCTTCAAAGGCAAGGATGGAATATTATATTGAATCACTGGATGACATCTTCAAAGGCAAGGATGGAATATTTTATAGACTCAACAGACGACATCTTCAAAGGCAAGAATGAAATATTTTATGGAGTCAACAGACAACATCTTCAAAGGCAAGGATGGAATTTTATATAGACTTAATAGACGACATCTTCAAAGGAATGGATGGAATATTTTATGGACTTAACAGACGACCTCCTTAAAAGTCGTGATGGAATATTTTATAGACTCAACAGATGACATCTTCAAACGCAAGGATGGAATATTTTATAGACTCAACAGACCACATCTTCAAAGGCAAGGAAGGAATATTATATAGACTCAACAGATGACATCTTCAAAGGCAAGGAAGGAATATTTTATAGACTCAACAGACGACATCTTCAAAGGCAAGGAAGGAATATTTTATAGACTCAACAGACAACATCTTTAAAACACAAGGACTGAATATTTTACAGACTCAGCAGACGACATATTCAAAGGCAAGATGGTTGGAATATTTTCAGCTCTTGAAAGGATGACATCATCATCAAAGGCAGAGGGTGGAATATTTTATAAACTTTTGACACAAAATAATTTTCAAAGGAAGATAATGAAATGTTCATGAAGCTGGGGATGTTGTGGGCTTTTTCCCTCTATTTTTGACAACTAGTGGTAACTGAAAAGTTTAAACCTCTCTTTCATAAGTTGCTAACAAAGTACAGTCAACTCAGGGGAAAGATGTATATCTTTTTGTAACTCCTGTTGCTGCTGAGTCCATGAGCCAAAGTAACTGTCCATCAGCTACTGTCCCATCTTTTTTTAAACTTATTCACTCATATTTAAATGTTAATTTTTTTGTCTCTTCTTTTAGCCTTTATGTTTGCCTTTAAATGAAATCATTATTTCTGTTAAATCCTTTTCCAGTAGAGACCCTTATATGAGCCCTGTTTAGGCCTCTGTGGCACATATCTTTACCTGATCTGTTGTTTGCTTTGAAAAAATGATTTATTTGTGTAAATAAAAGTAAAAACATGAATGTGATGGACTCCACACTGACAGCATGTGCTGTGGATCAAAGAGGGCATGGTTGGATGTGGATCAGAGAGGGCGTGGTTGGATTTTGATCAGAGACGCCGTGGTCGGCTGTGGATCAGAGAGGGCGTGGTCGCCCTTGTGGCATGCTTTGTGATGTTCTTTGAATGAACAGTGATCATCCTGTTCTGAACATGTTTTATGCAGAAGACTACACGGCGTTCTTACATCGTGTGTTTATTTATGTCTGATTGTTTGTTCAGGGACAACACTGGGGGCGGGATCACCAGCCGTGACATCATCAGGGGCCACCTCCTCAGGTCAGTCTAATATAACCATGGGGTTTTACTATCTGAGGAAGGAAGGCAGCATTCTGGGCTGTATGCCCAAAAGGTCCTCCAGAGATAGTCTCTATTGGTGTGAATTAAGTATATGGTATACATTTACAGCTCTATATCAGTATTACCTCTGTGTTATTAAATATAGTTATATTTTACCCTGGAACTTTCAATTTATAGATTACAGACATGGTGGATTGAACACAGACATTCTCTGTGATAATAACAAATTACCAGACATCCACAGGTAATACTGATTTAGAGATTATAGGCCATTAAACTACTTCCAGTGGTTAAGATGTGTCTTTGAGGGATGTAGATATCGTTCAGTCAGAAAGAGGAGGACCCCTGGCCCTAAAATCAAGACCCAAGCCCCTCAAAAGGCCCCCAAAATTTCTTTATATTAATCTAATGAAAGTACTGTAGATCCCTGTAGACAGACTGGAAGAATGATTTTAAAGACATAGAAAAGACAGAAGGGTACCACATGAAGAGTCCTTAAGGAGCCAACAGCAAGGTACGAAGTATTGTTTGTAGACGAGCTGATTCTAAGAGCTGATCCAGGCTGGGGCTTGGCAATTAATCGCAAATTAGATAAAATCACAATATGGCAAGGATCATCAACTACATATGAACATGGGCCGGGTTTTTCCTATACAGGCCCATTGGGGGGGCGACCTCTTAAAAAACTAAAGACATTGTTTTTAAATTATCTCATTAACATGTTTTTGTTTAAATATTTTAATTTTCTTTAAAATGTATGTAGTAGTTAGACCCTAACAGTGAGATCAGTCCTAGTTATCACAGCCAGCCACAAGGGGGCGATTGAGATATTTTAGCTGAATATACCTGAAGCCAAAGGTTGACATAGAAAATGGCAGTTTTATCAGGAATGGGCTGACAAGTGTTTTTTCTGAGAAAAATAAAATGGATGGAAACAGTCATCTTGATGAAACTGTTTCAATCTCAACTGTTTTTGGAGTTTAATAGCTGTTGGGAGCTTATTAAAAAAAAAAAAAATACCACAACATAAATTTCCCTCTGCACATGTTCTGAATTTGGTGATGCCGTGGGGGCCAGATGGGAGGACGTGGGGGCCCTGATGTGGTCCCCGGGCCGCCAATTGACGATCACTGCAACATGGCCCGCTGCAATTTACAAATCGCAGAAGTTGCAGAATCTCTTAAACTTGAAATGTGTCAAAATAATCATTTAATACTGGTAATTTTTAGAGATTTTATGCACATTATGCGAAAATTCGAGTGTCATTTTTTCTAAGATGGTTTACAGAAATCCTCCTTTCTGTCTCTCATTTATTAACTAGCGATATAAAAATGATAATCTCTTCAATAAAGCAATTGATAACAAATTTGCAAAATGAGCAAAAATAACTGCCATTCAATTTTTTTTTTTGACTGTTCTGCCCTTGTTCCTTCTCTCTAATATTGATAAAGCGTGGTGTTAATTCACAGAGGTCATTACCCCAGCCATGATCAGCTGATAGCCAGCTGATACCAATTACTGCCTCCCAGCTCCTACAGCCAATCACAGCTCTTTCTTTCAACACAGCGATGTATTTAAATATGACGTACTTCTCACTAATCCCTGCTTACATTAATGCTGATGCACCATGCTGCTGCTGCTAGCAAAGCTTCACCCCCCCAGCCTCCTCATTTATAGCCTAAAGCTTGTTGCACCCTCATATTCAGATTCATGCTACTATGGATTAATTTCTTCTAAAATAATTTCATTGTTTTCAATATACATTTTCATAAATGTGTCTGTCCATATGGGGGTTTCTAGCCATGTGCTCCGTAGAAAATTGAAGCAGCTGCTTGGAAAAACCCAGGCAGCATCTTTTGAGCAGAGCCTTCTCCAACAAGTAGAACTGTAAATCCATTTTGCAATAAAATGGTTAAATTAACGATAAGTGTTCCTGATTTAATGTAGGTTATTATATAGAATGATTTATTTTTTGAATTAGTTGAAAAGTACACAAAAAGAGGAACATATGATAATTTTATATTGAATTGCAATCACAGTATTGGGGGTAAAAAAGGCTATTAGATTATTTTTGCTAATCGTTAAGCCCTAGTCCAGGAAAGGATGAAATAATCTTTAAAGGAAAGGATGGAATGATTTATGGACTCTTAAAGATGAAATAATCTTAGGAGGCAAGGAGGCAATGTTTTAAAGCTCTAAAGAAGACATGATCTTTAAAGGAAATGTGTAGCATCTACACAACCAGTCCAGTCCAGATGAAGACATCCCAGACCAGCTCTGTCTGAGACAAAATATCCATAATTAATGCTATCCATTTATCAGATTTTGTGTGGCTGTCCTCTTTCACCCTCTATAGGCCCCTATCAACCTCTCTCTCTCACTGTGTTTTTTATCAGAAAGGAGGTTTGAGTGTCCGCTCTGCTCCATCCTCTGCTCCAACAGCTTCTCTCTACAGGAACATGTGGAGCTTCATTTAGACCATGGAGCAGGTGAGTTAACCTCCACACCTCTGTGACATCACTCAGGTACTTTGGTGACCTTTTATCCCTGTGCTGTTGCAGGGAGTCAGGACTCTGACCTGGAGCTGGCCCGACGGCTGCAGGGGGAGGAGGAGCAGAGGAGGCGGCGTGAGGAGGCGCACAAGGAGAGGGAGGAGTTCAAGAAGCTGCAGGTGATGAGGAGAGAGGTTACAGGAACGCTCCATAGTCAGGGTTTAGGATTTGATGAGTGATAGCCAGGTGTTACAGCCACAACCACACTGACACTGCGATTTGATTCATTTTTAGGCCAAAACATTCTTCTTGTTGCTGGTTTGCTTCAGGTCATTGTCTTACTGGTAAATAAATGTTCTCCCAAGCCGTAGTTCTCTAACAGACTTAAAAAGATCTCTCTACCTTTACAAGCCTTCCAGGGCCGGCTGCTGAGAAGCATCCCCACAGCATGATGCTGCCACTAACATGTTTCACAGCTGGGATGGTGCAGTGTTTGGCATCTTGTCTGTTGCCAAAAGCTCTAAAAGCTCCATTCTGGACTCCTCAGACTAAAGAACTTTGTTCCTCTTGACGATGGAGTCTCTCACATGCCTTTTGGTGAACTCTAGTCCAGATTTAATCAGAGTTTTCTTCAACAGTGGCTTTCTCTTTCCTATAAAGCTGTGACTGGTGAAAAACCCGGCCAACAGTTGATGTCTGCAGAGTCTCTCCCATCTCAAGCTGAAGCTTGGAACTTCTTCAGAGTAGTCATAGGTGTCTTGGTGGCCTCTCTCACTAGTCTCCCTCTTGCACGGTCACTCAGTTTATGAGGGCGGCCTGATCTAGGCAGATTTACACGTGACATATTTCTTCCATTTCTAGATGATGGATTTAACTGAACTCTGGTTGATATTCAGACCCTTGGAAAGGTTTTTTGTCTCCATTCCCTGACTTAGATGTTTCAATAATCTTCTCTCTGAGTAGCTTGAATTGTTCTTTTGTTTTCATGGTGTAATGGTTGCCAGGAATACTGATGATCCAGTGACTAGACCTTCCAGAGACAAGTCTTTATACTACAGTCACCTGTTGAGAAACATTCACTGCACTCAGCTGATCCCCATTTCACTAATTGTGAGACTCCTAGCACCAATTGGTTGGACCTGTTGAATTAGGTCAGTCACTTTAAAGAGTCACTTATTTTTTATTACATGTATTTATTTAACTGACATTACTTTATAGAAATCTGTTTTACTTTGACATTTTGAAGGTTTTTTTTGTCAAAAAAACCAATTACCTAACTACTAACCATGATTGATTTATAAAGTCAATAAAAGGGTGCAACATCCTAGAGGTTAATACTTTTTATAGGCTCTGTATAACCAGTGAGGTTAAGACGATGGTTCAGAGAGGACAGGCTGGAACATTTCATCAGTAACCAATCCTCTGTGTCTGTGCAGAGACAGTTTGGCGTGGATGGCAGTGGTGGATACAGCCGACAGGTGGAGAGGACGATGGAGCGAGCGGTGGCGCGCGGTCTGATGGGACCTGCAGAGTTTCACAGTAAGAGGGCAGAGCTTCTGGAGTCGCTGGCCTCAGGGGTGGATGACGGCAGGACCAGGACGCAGGGTAGGAATGTGTGTCATCATCATGATGCCATCTTAAAAGGGAGACAGTTTGTTTTATGGGTTTTAAAGGTAACATCATCTTCTCAAGGAAAGGATGGAATGTTTTATAGGATTTAAGGGATGATATCTTTTTAAAGAAAGGATGGAATCTCCCACCATCTACAGTCCATAATATCAAAAGATCCAAAGAATCTGGGGAAATCTCTGTGAGCAAGTGACAAGGCTGAAGGGGCCCTCAGGGACCACTGCATTAAAAGCAGGCATGATTCTGGACTGGAAATCACTGCATGGCTTCAGGAATCATTGTCTGTCAACACAGTTGGCCGTGCTATCCACAAATGACAGTTAAAGCTGGATTATGGAGAGAAGAAGCCATATGTGAACAGGATCCAGAAACACTGGTGTCTCTTCTGGGCCAAAGCTCATTTAAAATGGACTGAGGCTACATGGAAAACTGTTCTGTGGTCGGAAAAATCAACACTTTAAACTCTTTTTGTAAACCACAGACACTGTGTTCCCCTGTCCTGTGGACTAAAGTGGAGGTGGGTTATCTAAAATTACGAACATATTTTTTATAGTGTAAACTTTAATCATATAAATGTGCAATTACACCAGTAAAAATATAAAAACAACTTATAAAAACAGATCAACAGAAACGGGACAACAAAGGCTTTAAATCATTTCCTCTTTTAATTTTATGTGCATATCTCTTTCTGTTTGTGTTTCTGTCCTGAACTTGCCCGTCCACATTCCTCCCTCTCCCATTCAGTGTTCCCGACTAATCTGCACAGTCATGGTGTGTGTTTGGGCATGTGTTATTACGAGGCTTACACAAACTCCTGTCAGCTCAGCTCAGACGCTCTCTTCATGACAACAGACCATCAAACTCTGATGTGACTCTGGGAAATATCAAAACAATAGTTAACTGATAGCATGGCTACCAAAACCAGAACAGGCCTAATGACCTTTTGACCCCTACAGACGGACTGGAACAAAACCAGAACAGGCCTGTTGACCTTTAGACCAGTACCCACAGACTGGAACAAAACCAGAACAGGCCGAATGACCTTTTGACCCCTACAGACAGACTGGAACAAAACCAGAACAGGTCTGATGACCTGTTGACCCCACAGAAAGACTGGAACAAAACCAGAACAGGCCCAATGACCTTTAGACCCCCACAAAAAGAGAAAGGCAAGGATGGAATGTTTGATAAGCTTTAAAGGATGACATTCATGACATTGGCTGTGTCTGAAACCATTTACCCATTGCCTACTTCCTATCCACCTTATATGGTGGTGCAGTCGTGACGTAATTTTGTAGGCAAACCCGGAAGTTCGCGTTGTATGGGTTCCCTCGGCGTCGAGCCTATGGGGTTTTTCAATGAGTTTTTGGATTATTGCTGAAAATAAGCTCTGTGTCCAATAAAATTTTGGAAACTTACATGTTTTGTTCATAAAGATAATCTTCACAAATTGATAATATAAGCATCACATCTGGTTTGTTAGTCTGACTGGCAAAAGTAAAAAGCTAACGTCATGCTATATTAAACTACAACACGGTCAACTGAATTTAACATCATCACCCGCAGATACAAGTGAACGGCAGGCTCAGTTGCCATGCTTCTTATGACTTATGGTACGCTGTAGTCCTTGCTAGCTGTCTTTTAGCAATAGCCTTTATTAAGACTTGAAAAGATACACAATTCAAAGGTGGGGCACGTTTTAGATGTATTTTATGTTGTAGGATAAAACGTTTAACTCTCTTGAGCTTGTGTTCACCACAGACCTTATTTCAGGCATTTAACCAAAAACTCATTCAAAAATCCCAGAGACTTTCAGACGAGGGAACCGGAAGTGCTAAAATGCTTACTTATTTCCGCGTTTTAGGACTCATTCCTACACCACTCTATAGTGAGCAGCATAGTGGACTATATAGAGGACTCAGCTGCAAAACACAAACATGATTTTGGACGCTACTCTGGCCACGAGCAATGATGTCATCCCTGTCTCAAAATTTAAATATTTAGCACCAATGGCTCGTACATTTTCTAACAATAGTTGTGGATTGAAATAAAAGTTGGAATTTGCTGCAAACTGATACTGAACGTAACTTATTTTCACAAAAACACCAATAGATAAAGTGTTGAGTCCTTAGTGGCAAAATAGTCTACATTTTTCTGTGTATTATAATTATTTTTGCATAAAGGTGATGGTCCCGTGTCTTGTTATCCTCACAGGGGCAACAAAGTTACTCAGTTTTGAATCCTTCACATTTTCTTACAGATGAAATACTTTGGTTAAAAACAGACAAAAAAAGTATTAAAAAAGTTTTTATATGTGTTCCTGTGCTCCTCTCATTCGTCCGTCATGTTTGAGAGCAGCAACCGCTATGCATGATGGTAAATATTGTTGGGCTAGTGAGCATCGCTTGTTTACTACTTTTCACAATGCATTTTGGGATAGAGTGCACTATATAGTGAATAACTAACCTCACACTCCAGATGGATTTGTTTTACACATCCATCAGGAAAACCTTCGATAGCATTTGGGAAAGGGCAGAAGATTTGAAAAAACTTGAAAGGTGATTGGATGAACATTCTGTCACATCTTTAGGAGCCAATCAGAGCAACAAAACACGTGACGTAGCCACTGCCGAGGAGTAAACTCCATAGAGAACTACATGACGCGAACCATGGCAACTGTCGACATGTCAGTACACGACTTTTGTCATTTTTGAAAAGAAAACAACTCACTGCTGTTCTGTTCTTCTTTTAACAAAGAAATGTCATAAAGTTCTGATAAAACTGGCACTTTAGCAGCATCCACGCTAATGTCTTCCGCCATTATTGCACTGGCCTCTTTTTGCAGTTGCATACGTCACAACTCCACTCCTAGTCACTGATTGGTCCTGTCACTTTGTAACCGGGCCCAAACGGTTCAGACAGAACCTTTGCAAGATGGATTCGCCAGTGAGAAACGCGGAAATGGGCGTATCCATCTGCTTTGCAAGGTTAGTGAATAACAGTATTCAGAATTCAGACACCACTACAAAATGGCTTATTCACTACATAATGCACAATATAGCGAATAATGAGTGATTTTGGACACAGCCATCTTTAGAGGCAGAGGATGGAATGTTTGTGAAGCTGGGGATTTGGGCTTTTTACCTCCATTTTTGCTAGGACCAACGAAGGACAGTCAACATTAAACAAGACGGTCAACTACTTGATACCATGGATACAGAAAAGATGGCAGGTCTGTTGACCTTTGACCTATCAGTCAGAGTGGATGTGTGAAGTTTAAAGAAAGTTGTTTTTGGAATATGGCGTTCACAATAATGACAGACAGATGGATAGAAAGACAAACCCCTCAATCTGTCTAATTTGGAAAAATGCATGGGAAACACTTTGCTACTAAAATATTGCTGATGTTTGGACAAAGGCCAACTTTGGTTAGGCTGATGCTCTGACATTTATTAAAGCTTTGGTACTTTTATCATGCTGTTTATCATTTAGTAGTTTCAGACATCAGAGTAACTGAAAATGAGTCTGTTTTATTAGCTGTAGCAGGTCATAGAGAGGTGCCAGTATTCATTCCTACCTGTTTAATAACCAGCTTTAAACTTCTCTCAGGGGTATTCCAGGCTTTTATTAACAGTGAACAGGCCATTACATGTCTGCTGATGTTTTCAAGGATTTTATTACCACGGATTGTGTTCTGTCTCTTCTCTTCTCCACATGAAGGCTTCACCAGCACGTAGCCTAAACTGCTGAAACAGGAGTAAACAAAGAGAACTAGAACAGGCTGAAACTAAGTCTGGATGGAGACAAACAGCAGTAGTCCCTCCCTCATCTTTGCAGGCACTGCGGGACTCCTGGCTTTCTTTCACACTTTTGTTCCTCGTGTTTTCTCAACAGTCTGAGGACACAGAGGCTCAGATATTTCCAGGAAATGTCACATTCACACATGCAGGGCCAGGCAGGAGCTGATTTGTACTCGAGGCTCTTTCATAATTCTTGTTTGTTTAAGACGGGAGGGGCCGTGGTGGGGGAGGAGGAGGAGCAGCTCAGTAACGTCTCCTCTGTTTGTGCTAATATCACTACAACGTGTACAAGGAGGTTTGTACAATACTAACATGACAGTAGGTCACCTAATACAGACGACTGAGGACAGCTGCTGTAACAGCGCCCTAAAGGAGGAAAAACACCAAGACAGACCTGTCAGGAGTACTCTCTCTTTTCTGATTTATTTTTTCGCATATATGTCCCTCTTAAATGTATAAGATTATCAAACTAATTAAATATCAGACAAAGATAACCTGAGTAAATACAAAAGTAAGTTGTAAATAATGATTTTATTTATTAAAGGAAAAGAAGTCATCCAAACCTACCTGGTCCTATGTGAAAAAGCCACACTGGAGGGTTTTCCAGCATAAACAACCTGTTTAACGCCATGCCACAGCATCTCAATCAGATTTAAGTCCAGACTTTAACTAGGAACTTCCAAAATCTTCATTCATTTAGACGGGGCTGGTGTGTTTGGGATCATTATCCTCCTCCATAATCCATGTATGCTTGAGCTTGAGGTCATGAATTGATGGCCAGACATTCTCTGAGAAAGTTCACTACTGTTCACAGTTTTTTTTCCATTTGTGGATAATGGCTCTCAGTGTGGTTGGCTGGAGTCCCAAAACCTTAAGAATTAACAGATTACTTAACAGAGGTGAAATTTCACCTCTGTTGTATAAACAAACAGTCCCTTATGTTGGCTGTCCTTAATTGGCAACTTTTGTAAAAGTGATGGAACTCACCAACTCCACCAACTTTTCCAAAAGTTGCCAACTAAGGGCGCACTCACACTAGGCCATCCATTCCGTGCTGTATTCTAACCGTGCTAAAGCCCATTTGGCCCCCCTTCCCTTTCCCCCCTTTGGCCCACACTCACACTGCTCAACGCATCCAGGCCTGGGCATGGATACGTCACGCTCCGACGTCATCACATGAAGCATCCACTGTTGATGAATTTATAAGTGTTGATGACTCAGTATACATAAGTATTGTTTTTTAGGTTGTAAAATAGCAACAAATTTATACGATATCTGATCTGACACCAGAATTATTTCAGCTGACCTGGGATCAGTAGCTACGTTAACTATACAGAGCCCTGTGAGGAGGGAGAGAAAGCGGTTCATAGTGGAGAGTTATCGCTCACAGCATATAATCTGGAGCCTGATCAGAGTTTCAAGCACTTCTGCTGAATAAAACCCAGACTTTTTAACTCTTATGAGCCCCTACAGTCATTCCTCTTCTTGTCCGTGTATTATCTGATTCCCCCTTGCATTCCTTTATGCACCATGATCTGTGCCATCTCTGTGTACTTTTGGATGCCTTTCAGTGCTGCACCAAACTAGCTCTCGTGTCACAGGACAGCCTGTGTCTAGAGCAGGATTAAATGTTCCGATAAAAGCTTTTGTTTTTTTGTTTTTTTTTTAACCGCGACAAGAACAACTTTAACCATCTGATGAGAGCTCACTGAGTCAGGTCCTTTTGTTGTTACTTTATGTTACATCACATTCCTGCGCTTGTGCTCCTACATTTGAATCCGTGCTGTGCCTAGGCCCACCTCGTCCTTCCGTGCTGGGGCCGCAAAGTGTGCCGTGCCGAAGCACAGAACGATTGCATTTACACTGGCCAAATGTACCGGACTTTAGGCTGAAACAGGCCCAGGCACGGTATGATTGGCCTAGTGTTAGTGGCTCTAAGGTGAACTATTTGGCAAAAATTGAGGAAAAAGGCCTGAGTGTCCCCAGCTTCACCAATATTCCATCCTTTGCCTTTATGATATCATTAAAACTTTCAAAACATTCCATCTTTGCTGGTAAAGATGGTATCATAAAATCCTATATACATTTTGTATTTTCCTTTGAAAATAATGTTTTCCTTTAAAGTTTATAAAACATTCCATCTTTGCCTTTAAAAATGATGTTCAAAGTTTTTAGACCACGTTTTCCTTTCCTTTAATGATGGTATCATCAAATCTTTTTAACATTACATCTTTGCCTTTGAAGATGTCATCTTGTCTTTCAAACTCTCCAGCCTTGCCTATTAAAATGAGTTCATGAAGGCTTATGAAACATTCCATCCTTGCTTTTAAACAGAGTATGATCAAATCATCTTAGCATCCCATCTCTGCTTTTTAAGATGATATCAAAGCATAACAACATTCCATCCTTACCTGTTATGATGGTTTATTCAGAGTTTTGAAACATTCTATCTTTGCCTTTAAAGTATCATCAAATATTGTAAACATTCCATCTTTTCCTTTAAAAATGATGTCAGCAAAGTTAATGAAGCATTCCATCTATACCTTTGAGGATCTTTAGATGTTCTTCTGGGTTCCTTTGGGACCTCCTAGCTTCATGAGTGAAGATTGTTTTAGCTCCTGGTATTAATAATGTCTTCATTTAGTAATCATGTCCCATCAGGTGGTAATTATGTTCTCATAAAACAACAAATACTCCAATAAAGTCAATGACCGTGATTAACTTTGTGGAATGTTGTCTAGCGGAATGAACTTTAGTAACCTTTGACTTTCTCTGATACCGTACATGTCCAGGGTTTATTAACATTGTCTCTGCTGCTGATATTCTGATCTCATCTCTCTGCTCACCTGTGTCCAGGTGTGATCAAAGCGCTCTATGAGTACTATCAGACTGACTCCAGAGACTGCGCCCACGTGTGGCTGAGTGCTGAAACCGATCACTTCTGCTCCTCAGCTGGGGACAAAGGCTGGGGCTGTGGCTACAGGAACCTCCAGATGATGCTGTCCGCTCTGCACAGATTAGACACGTACACCGCTGTCCTGCAAGGTAAGGACGTATACCAAAAGTGACGCAGCGATGGAACAGCTTGCCATTGGTTTACAGCCCATCACAAAGCACTGTGGGTTACAAGATGCTGTTTAGCATAAGTGGCAGAAATAATCACAAAAGGATGAAAAAATAGATAAATAGATGTATTAAATTGGAGTTACTGCTGCAGATTTAACCTCTAACGACCCTGGAAAGTCACCCAAGTTTCAAACTCACTAGAAAATCTACCGTGAGGGATTCTAAGGCATGGATAGCTTCATTAGAACGGTAAAACAGAGGGCTTTAGGAGGGGATGAACAGTAAGAGACTATGATATATGGTTCTAAAGTTATTTACTTTAAATAATGCATCACTTCTTGTTGTATATAATGTTGGTCTCTGATCTTGAACAGACTAACTTCACTATCTTATCACTGATTCAGAACAGCTGTTCTTCACTCCCTGACCACATCTAACTTTCAGTCGTCCTTTGGATCACATGATTGCAAACAACCTACATGAATGTTCACTGGTGTAAGGACTCTTCCTTTCCCTTGCAGTGATTGGTTGATGGTTCTAGCCCAGTGATACTCAACATGTGGATGTGGAGCCACATTTGACTCTTGTGAGGATTTGTGGCTCTTTGATGTCTTAATTTGAAATATTATTCCCCCAGAAAACCTTAGAAAGGAGAAACTTTGGCCTCAGAAATTAATCACATTAATCAGTTTGTTTCCCAGACTTATACAGGAGGCTTTAATTGTCAAATTTAACTGTCCCATGTATCCTGTTTTTGCCAAATTTATCAAATTTTTGCCCTTTTTCACCATTTTTTGCCACTTCCATCTGATTCAGCTACCTTTGCCAATAAATACCACTTTTCCCTACTTTTTTGCCCATTTTTTACACTTCTATTTGACACTTTTCCCATTTTTGCCCTTTTTTCTCTCAATTTTTTGCCAATTTAAGCTACCTTTTGCCATTAAATACCACTTGTTTCCTCTTTTTTTGCCCATTTTTACCTCCACCAAGGAGGTTATGTGATTGGGTCCGTTTGTTTGTTAGCAACATAACTCAAAAAGTTGTGGACGGATTTTGATGAAATTTTCAGGAAATGTCAGAAATGGCATAAGGAAAAACTGACTAGATTTTGGGAGTGATCCGGATCACCGTCTGGATCCAGGATTTTTTTTTAAGGATTCTGTGCTATTGGGAGATAGGGCTTATGGAGGAGCTCTGCGCTGTTACCACTTTACACCAGCAGATGGCGGACATGAGTAACTTCAATCCCAGTATAATTTTGACTGTGTTTCCATTCAAGGTTTTGGATTTTATAGAGTTTGAAAGACGCACACCCAGTCGAGGAGATGAGTTGGAGCGTAACAGGGAGAAAGACAGCGAATTGTAGCGAGAATACAATGCTGGGAGGAATAGAGGAATATACACCCTCTGCCACGACTTCCAGTTGTCCAGTTAGACAATGGGTGAGACTGTCAGTGCATCTGTTGGCACTGGCAGGCAATTTTTGCCCATTTAAGCTACCTTTTGCTATTAAATACCACTTTTTCTACTTTTTTGCCTATTTTTGACACGTTTTTTTGACACTTTTTCCCAATTTTTTCCCTCTTTCACCATTTTTTTTTGCCACTTCTTTTTAAAACTTTTTCCCATTTTTGCCACTTTTATCCCATTAATGCCCCTTTTCACCATTTCTTCACAATTTTCACCCATTTAAGCTACCTTTTGCCATTAAATACCAGTTGTTTCCTGTTTTTTTGCCCTGTTTTCCCACTCTTAACTGTTTTTTGCCAATTTTAGTCACCTTTCTCACATTTTTTTTCCACATTTGGACCATTTTTGCCACCTTTAACTTGTTTTTATTGCTACTTCAAGCCAATTTTTGCCACTTTTCCTCACTTAGTTTGTGGCTTTTGCAAAAGTATTTTTCAACAATTTAGCTCTTTGTTTGAGTAGGGTTGAATAACACTGTTCTAGCCTGTTTAACTCTCCATTTCTTAGATACTGAAGAGCTGGTCTGATCTTATGTGGATCCTCCTCCCTCTCCCAGCTCTGTCACATTACTCTTTCTTTATTTTAGCCTGTAAAGAGAATGTTCATTCCTTTGTGTCTGATAGTAGCCGGTCCATAACAGTGATGAGTATTAATAGACACGCCTCTGTGGGGCGTGTCTGGTGTTAGAGCACATCATGTCTTGTTCTCAGTCTGGTCTGGCGACTCTGCTGTTCCTGCAAAGATCACTATCACTGCATGTTCGTCATGTTCTAAAACACACTGTCAGATTTCTTGTCCTAATGACTGAGACTTTCTCTGATGTCATTCTGCTCTGTCACTGCTCTGGAACCATCAGACTGAGACATCGCCCTCATGTTCACATTTCACCTTAGTGTGGAGGAGAAACAGCACGAAGGCCTCGCCATGCAGGGAGATGTTAAACTAAACTTAGCACAAAAAGCCTAAAAAAGAAATTTGTGTTTGGTAGATTATTTCTTTGTTGTAACAATGCTTCTTGGCAATAAATCGTATACCGTTGGAAAGCCTGTTTAATACCCTTTTAAATGATGCCACATTTGTAAGAAACATGCATTTGTGGGATGAGCAGCAGAGCTGAGTATGTAGGTTGCACCCATGAAAAATGTGCCAAATCTTCTCTGCCAATGCCAAACAGCTGATTCTGCCATTGACTCTTGTTTGGTGTTTGGTGGATTGGATGATTGAAGTTTGAAGAAACAAGACATATTGGCAATTTAACAATTTATTCAATTAACAAACAGGAGCCTCAGTAGCGTGCGGAAGAACCATACACAGCCTCAACAGCCTGGCTCCTCCTCCTCATGCTGGTCACCAGCCTGGTCACACACTGCTGTGGGTTGGCATCCGATTCCTCAACCAGCATTTGTCGCAAGTCAGCCAACGTGGTTGTGTTGGTCACTCTGGCACAAACAGCACGCCCAAGCTGATCCCACAAGTGTTCAATGGGGTTGAGGTCAGGACTGCTGGCAGGACATTCCATCCTCTCCACTCCCAAATTCTGGAGGTAGTCTCTGATAAACCCCGCTCTGTGGGGGCGAGCGTTTTCATCTTGGAGGATAGAGTTCGGTCCCAGACTGTGGAGATATGGGGTTGCCACTGGTTGCAGAATCTCATCTCGATATCTCTCTGCATTTAGATTGCCTCCAATGATGAAATTTTCAACATATCCTTATTTTAGAAGGCTAAACCAGCTACCATCACACCTGTGTGATTTTATTCAGGTAAAAAGTTCTAGAAGCTCCAGTCTTCCCTTTGTGGCTCAATCACATGACTGACTTTTGCTCTCTTTCCCCAAAGTCCGTCTATAAATGGGTAAAAGGAGTTCCAGGTATGCTGCTCCTGATTGTATTATCAGGTGGAGAGGCTTATAAAGCAGTGGTTCCCATGAGATGGGGCTCTCTGATTGGTGGATCAGCAGACCAATCAGAGTCCAGACAGACGGTTTTTTATTTAAGTACACTTTGACATCCTTTTATTTACCTGTATCCTCTCCCACAGAGCGGACCGTTCCCAGCATCCCTCGGCTGCAGACGATGATGGAGGTGGCGTGGAGAGAAGGCATGGATGCTCAGGGAGCATCCCACTTCAACCAGCGCCTGCAGGGGACCAGAGCCTGGATCGGAGCCACGGAGATCTACAGCCTGCTGACGTCTCTGAGAATAAAGTGAGAACATTAGACTGTTGATGACAGATTCAGCCTGTGGGCATTGGGGACTAAGAAACCAGACCTGAGGGCCTGAGGGTCTCCCCTCCCTGTATGGAGAGCCAGTCTTCTGAGGGCCAATCCCTTGACGGCCCTTCTTTTGAGGACCTGTCCTCTGAGGGCTGGTCCTTTGAGGACCTGTCCCCTGAGGGCCGGTCCTTAGAGGGCCCGTCCTCCTCTCTGTACTCTTTCTGAACTCAAACAGAAGAATGAGTTTCCGTCCTAATCCTAACCTCTCTACTCTATCCTCCTTTACATTGCTCTCAGTCTCCCTGCCTTGTTTAGGACAGCATGTCCTGACTGCAGCAACAGCATAGAAACTCTGCTTGATTACATTGGACACTGTTTAGTATCCTGACAGCAGAGCATGGTAGGACTCAGTCCAACATTTTTCCCCATCATCCTGTTCCTGTTTTTCTGGCCAAGGCTCCAGGATGGTCCTACAGGGAGATTATCTCAAATTCACATTCCTCTTTCCCAGAGCTGTTAGTTTGTTTAACTGAGTAACAGGGTTTGTGGTGCATTTATAATATCTTTATCCCTGGTTCATATACATTCAGGACAATATCACTGCAGCCCTCTACTGATCTGGGCTTCACGGCAGAGACTGCAGACTTTCCTCCGAGAGAAACAAATGAAATCCTGACCTTTTTTCACATGGAGTTTCCAAACGAACAGGCTTTCTTGTGTTTTGTACTGAGGCTTCTGTCCAGCCACTCTGCCGTGAAGCTCAGGGGTTTAATGGTGAAGCGTAGTGAGTGTACTGCGCTACGTGGTGTCGATGCTCAGGGGCAGTTAGGACATGGAGTTACTGAAGTTCTGACTTTAGAATCTCTTTCTACAGCACTCTAACTCTAGTATTGACTGAACTCAATCCAAACACTGACAGAGGGAGATGCACAGGGACTAAAGTACTAGTCACACCTGTGGACCTCTGATAGTCAGCGAATCACTCTGACATCAGTGTTCGGTGCATTCACTCAAGATAAGTGAAGTCTGTAATGTCCTCAAATTTCTTTGGGAAAACATGAGGGTGCTGCAGGAATGAAAATAGTGAATTTTTATTTGTAAGGTTTATGCAAAAAAATGTAATGTTGTGCATGTAATGCTCTGCAGGTGACATTTTCTTCATGTGTCCTATACAGACTGTTAACCTCATGTTAATGAGCACCTCATGCTCATTGTACTTTAAACAGCTTTTATATACAGGTGATGATGTTGATGTTAGGCTGAGCTCTATAAATTTGGGTTCTTTGCGTATCCATGACAACCGTCCTCTCAGATCAGCTGTTGCAGTCTAACCACTGAATGTTGAGCAACACATTTCAAATCATACATTGTGTTGCATATGAAATGTACAGTTAGATAATACTGAAATAAGATCAGGTACTTGTTAAAGCTCAGGTACTAATTAAAGTAAAATAAAGCCTTTTTGCTCGGGAGCTGAAATTAACTGATAGAGAAGCCCTATTTATAACCTATATTTGTCAAAAATTTGCTGACAACCTCCTCCTCTCTATTATTATTATTTTTTAAAGGCTCAGATGCTATAAAAACACAATTACCACCCTCAGTCACAGAGATGTTTCATACAGGATTAGAAATCCCTGTGGACCTCTGTGTGCTGGAATATGGTCTGTAATTTACCCTGGAATTTTTACTCCAGTATTATAGACATGGTTACACGATAGAAGATTAAAAACACAGACATCCTGTGTGATCATTATTAGATGGTGGTTATCTGCAGCCTGCAGTGATTGTTCTCTCTTTGTGTTTTCAGCGCTCGGATCATTGACTTTCACCGTCCCACGGGTCCCGCTGACACTCACCCCCGCCTCTTTGAGTGGGTGAAGCAGTACTTCAGTCAGACCAGCAGCTCCAGACTTCCCCCCAGACTGGTCCAGACCTCACTGCCCCCCCTTTACCTGCAGCACCAAGGTCAGAAACAACACCTGATACCTGAACTAGAGATGCAGCGATCCACTTTTTTCCAGTTCCAGTCCCATTCTGATATTTTTAAAGATCATAATATTATTCAGATTGTTTTTTGGTGGTATTATATGTCAGGTAAGACAGAGAATAAAATATAAAAGTTAAAATTATTCCCAATAAATGTATTTAAAATTTGTGCTGACACATAGAAACAAGAGGAAATGTCATGCTTTCAAACTAAATATTTTAATTAAAAAAAACTATAGAAAGTAGTGCTTCTGAGACTCAATAAAAAGTTTATTTAGGTGTTCTTGTGTTTCAAATACATGGGCCAGACGTGGCCATCAAACAGGCCGGGTGGATCCGGCACTGTGTAGTTCCTAGAGCACCTCCTCTTTTTGCATTCTTCATACGAGATGGAAATAAAGTAACGTTGGTTCAGCACGTCGATCAAAGGCTCGTAGGTGTAGAGCAGAAAGCCTTCCACAATAAGGATGAGAGTCTCCTCCTCCTTAGTGTCAGGCTTTGGGACGATCTCAGAGTCCAGGGTGTTATTAATTTGTGCTGACACATAGAAACAGGAGGAAATGTCATGCTTTCAAATTAATAGTTGAATAAAAAAAAACTATAGAAAGTAGTGCTTCTGAGATTCAAAAAGTTTTTTTAGGTGCTCTTTGGAAATGGGATTCACATAGTTTACGTGGAATTTTGTGAAATTTTTTTGTAATTTTTTGGGGGAATTTAATTGGAAACTTTGGGGAATTGGCTTGGAAAATAAAAAGGCTTTCTGATAAAGTTCTTCTAAAACATTTAGGGATATCTGAAGAAATTTGGAGTACCTTTTGTAGGACAATTTTAAAACATGTTTTAAGAATTTTCAGAAGCATTCCAAACAAAAGCTGAGGTCTCACGAGGATAAACTCGTCCTCTTATGGTCCATGTTGTTTCAGGTCACAGCCGCTCCATCGTGGGTCTGGAGCAGAAGAAGAACGGTTCCCTGTTTCTCCTGCTGCTCGACCCGAGCTTCTCCACCACAGAGACCAGGAAGCTGCTGAACAGAGACACCACTGGCTCCGCCCTCCGACACGTCAGGAAGTCCATTGGCGGCATGAAGCACAGACAGTACCAAGTGGTGGCGCTGCAGGGCGTCCTGTCTGCAGAGGAGAAACAGGTGAGTGAAGGTTATTCTTGATCTGTTCGTGCACTCACCCTGGTTATGTGGAGTTAGTGCAGTAGGGGACTTGATTTGATTAAAATCAGACAGCACTGAGGCCTTTATGAGACAACAGAAACAGGAGTCCTTCAGCCAGCTACACATGATCCTCAGATCTGAACTGGTTTTACAGCGTGGTGGAGCACAGACATGAGGACAGTTTAAGCTGATTCTAACATAATCCACACAGCTGCTGTTTGATTCCAGACATGAGATCTCACAGAAACTCAGGCTGTAACGTGGCCACAGCTGGTTTCTGTGTTTTTCTTCAGGAGACATTATAAGGACGCTCCTGTTGTTACCCCGACTCTACCAGTTGCTCTTTCTGTTTAATACCCATCATCACAGTTGGGACAGAAGATGATCAGGGATGCTGGAAAAAATATGGAATCAAACTTTTTTTCAAATTCTGAGGAAAAAGTCACATTACTGTCAGTTTTTTAAAAATGTCTCAAAAAATTCTCTGAAGTAAGAGTAAAAAATCTGACTTTAATCTGAGAAGTAAAAAAAATTGGATCTCAATTAAAAAGAAATACGTGGCCCTAATCCTCCTCCATACAGCTGTGTTCATGTCAGCAGACATGCTTGTTAGCTGTATGGAAAGCGTGGTCTGCCTGCCCTCATTGGTGCTGGTGACTTGGCCCTATCCAGAGAATGGACCCCTGATAAACCCAGTGAATGTGCCATCCCCAGTTGTGATTCATTGATCTCAGTGCATGTGCGTTTGGTCCTCAGACTGCAGAAAGAATAGGACAAAGCCTGTGTGATGTCAGCCATCTGCTAACAACAGGCAGACTCAAACAGCTTTTGAAGCCAATCCCTGGTGGCCTCCATATTAAAATCATTGTCTCCGAACTTTGGATCAACCTAACAGCAGACAAGAGACCGCCCACTGAGCTGGACTTCCACTAGAGCCGTTCTTCTGGAGCTGGCTTCTGCCTGTCAAGCTATCTGTCAGTCAAATAAGATGCGCCAGTCAGTGCGCAGTGAGGTTTTTTCCTTAATATAATCGAAAACGTTGTTTAAAAAAAAAAAAAAAAAAAAAAAACATACAGTGAGAGGACATGAAAACATTAGCTAATGAACCAGGCTGTAAAACAGTTTATTTCTAGTGTAAAAAACGGCTTTATAACATGTGTTGTGTACGGGACTTCTGCTGGTCCTGCTGCCAGCCTCAACTGCATGCATTTTTTGCAGTTCTGCATTGGCTTCATTGTTCAGGACCCGAGGTTGCCAGTGCTTCCAACTTCTCAGTAAGGAAAGTAGCTATGACATGATGTCATCACCTAATTTGCATAATCAGCGGTATGGATTTAATTTTAATGGGTGCTGTAGGAGAGAGGAAAAACGTCATGAAAGAGACCAAAATTGAGTAAAAAGACCCTCAGTATGTGTAGAACTACGAATGAAGTTGGCAACTGGCAAAAATGACTTGAGAGATACTCTGGTAGAGTTACTTTAATTTTTATTATTCTTTTTATTATTCTATTTTTCTTAGAAGTTTAGTTTTCTTACGTTTGGTTTAGTTTTAAACTTTTATGGTCTACTTCAAAGCCTTCAACAAATCCCATTGAAACATTAACATTTTTATCCATAACATTTATAATATATATTTTTTGTATACACTCTTCATTCACAATCTAAATGGACCAAAAAGAGAAGATAGAAAAAAAATGTGAATGCGCCTTCACAGTGCGGTTAATCTGCAGTCTAGACATTTAGGCGTTAGCATCTCCTGCTCCAACTGCAGCTGAGACGGACTGCTGCGTGATGACTAGGCTGCTTGTGAGTGCTTTGGGATGGGGAGGGGCCCACAGCTGCACCCACTGCTCACTGAGAGGAGCAACAATGATGTGTGCTTTCACGTCAGAGTCTCCAGAAGTCTCCAGTAACAGCAGAAAAAGTCACTAGATTTATCACCAGTTGCTATTTTGAAAAAGAGTTGCTAGAGGGGTCTGAAAAGTTGCTAAATATAGCAACAAAGTCGCTAAGTTGGCAACACTAGAGGTTGTCGTTTGGTTGGATCAGTAGCATTGGTGCTAGCATCCTGGCTAACACTTCCCATATTTTGGAGCTGGAGAGTGTGTGAAGATATTATTGAGCCTTATGTTGAAGGTGGTGAATCCACTTTTTAACCCATTTTCATCTTTTTTTAATCTATTTTGCCACTTCTTGCTGCTTTTACCAATTTTCCACATGTGATACCCAAGCTTGACTTAGTTTCCCCTACTGTATTTTCTGGCATCCTGACATCTGTCAGTACTTTCCTAACTTACTTTTATTTTATTTATTTGAATGTTTTTAACCAGGAAAACCTCACTGAGTTTAAACATAAATTAAATTCAGTTTGTTTCTATGATAGGAGTGGTTATTATTCAGGTTATAAATAAAATAAGTGACCATGGCATTGGTGATCATTTCTGAGCATGATCTGTTTGTGTTTTCAGATCAGCATCTTGAAGTCCAGGACCCTGTGTGCAGAGAAAATCCCATGAAGAAGACACTAGAGTGTCTGCTGCTCTCTGACTTCCCTGTCAGCATGTTTGATTATTTAATGTAATAAAATTATAATGGAAATTTTATTTTTTTTAATAAATGAGGTTTTCTTCATCGTGTGCAGTTTATTTTTGTTGGTGAAGCTGGAGATGTTGGGGAATTTTTTTTTTACCTCAATTTTTGCCATATTGTAGACCATAATTGACAACTTTTGGAAAAGTGGGTGGAACTAGTGAGGAGTGAGCTCACCAGGACAAAAGACAGCCAACATGAGGGAACAATGGTTGGCATGTCTGTGTCTGAGACTATGTCATTCATCAACCAATCTGTTCTAAGTGGCTCACATTTAAACCAAACTGGTGCCAACTGTAGAACTGTTTGGGAGCCAAAAGACTGGCTCTAATTACTGAGCTGGGACAAGTGATCCAGATCTCTAAAAAGAGATGGGATAAATTTGACAAGTTACTTCTTGAAATGAACCAAACATGATAAGACAAGTTAGTCTTAATGGATAGATATTTCTAGCTCTCATATGTATATTGACCAAAAAATTTAGAAGATATCTGCATTTTGACAATATTTTAAGTTATAAACTCACCAGGACGCCACCATGTCGTACCCCGCTCGGTAGTGTGATGTCATGAGGCTTCGGCCGTCATCTGCCTCTACTTTTTCTACGCATTAGTCACCCATCAGAACTTTATATAATGAACATGATCACAGTGGTAGGGAAGGGGAAATCAGAAAGTCTTCACTCTCAGCAAAAATAAAAGTGAATGTACAGTCATGGACGAACGTATTAGCACCCCTGGATTTTTTCCAGAAAATGCACAATTTCTCACAGAAATTGATGCAATTACAAATGTTTTTATTTATGTGCATTGGAACAACACAAAATAACAGAGGAGAAAAAAAAAAGACAAATTGACATAATTTTACACAAATTAAAAAAAAAATGCTCTGGACAAAATTGTTGGTATCCTCAACTTAATATTTGGTTGCACACCCTTGGGAAAAAATAACTGAAACCAATCACTCCCTATAACCATCAACAAGCTTCTTACACCTCTCAACTGGAATTTTGGACCACTCTTTTGCAAACTGATCATTGATCTGAACTCTCCAGCGCTTTGTCTCCAAACATTTCTTGGTGCTTTTTGAGGTACGTTTGGGGTCATTGTCCTGCTGGAACACACATGACCTCTGACACAGACCCAGCTTTCTGACACTAGGCCCTACATTAAGGCCAAAATCTTTTGATAGTCTCCAGATTTCATGATTCCTTGCACACAGTCAAGGCACCCAGTGCCAGAGGCAACAAAATAACCCCAAAATATCCACCATGTTTGACTGTAGGTACTGTGTTCTTTTCTTTGTAGGCCTCCTTCCATTTTCTGTAAACAGTAGTATGATGTGCTTTTCCAAAAAGCTCTACCTTAGTCTCATCTGTCCCCAAAATGTTCTCCCAGAAGGATTGAGGCTTACTCAGGTACATTTTTGCAAACTCCAGTCTGGCTTTTTTTATGTCTCTTCGTCAGCAGTGGGGTTCTCCTCAGTCTCCTGCCATAGCGCTTCATCTCATTCAGATGACCACGTATGGTCCCAGCTGACACTTTTGCACCCTGAGTCTGCAGGACAGCCTGAATTTGTGTGGAAGTTGACTGAGGATGTTTATCCACCATTCCAACTATCCTGTGTTGCATTCTTTTGTCAGTTTTTCTCTTCTGTCCACATCCAGGGAGATTAGCCACAGTTCCATGGGTTATAAACTTCTTGATTATATTACGCACAGTGGACAAAGGAATTTCAAGATCTCTGGAGATGGTCTTGTAACCTTGAGATTGTTCATATTTTTGCTTCTCTGCTAATTTTGCTTCTTAAGTCCTGAGACAATTCTGGGCTCTTCTTTCTCTTCTCCATGCTTGGTGTGACACTCACAGGCACACAACACAAAGGCTGAGTAAAAGGTTGGAAAAATTCCAATACTTCCATCCATGACTGTAGTCATGGAAGCAAAAAGATGGCAAGTGGAGCTGATATTAGAAAGAGTGAGAGACCTGATCAGGTAATTTCTGAGACATTAGGATAAGATGAGGATCGGACCAGGAGTGAATAACAGTACTTAGAGCTTTGTGGTGGCCAGGACTGCCCACATAGACTCTCTCTTGCTCTCTCTTATATCAGCTCCACTCGCTGTGTTTTGCCTCTATGACTACATTCATTTTGATTTATAAGTAGTGTCTTCATTATTCTCTCCTCCCTATCAGTGTAATCATGTTTAGAATATAAAGATCTGAAGGGTGACTAATGCACAGAAATAAAGGGCTATGAGCCGAGGACCACTGAAGTCTTGTGATGTCACACTCCCCAGCAGACTTAAACATGGCCGCCTCCTGGTGAGTACATTTGAAGTTTTATTACATTGTTTTCTCTGCCTTTAAATGGATAATTCATGATAAACTTTATTCCATGCTACCCTCCCAGTGGACAATGGCCACATCCCAATTCACCAGTTTATCAGTCTTTGGTTGGACTGGAAGTAGTTTCTGACCCACTATCTTAAAGACCGCCCCAAAGTCCCTCAGATGATCTGAAGACCAAGGACAGATTTGAAGACTTATGAATGGAGACACATGAGGACAGGTTTCCCGGAACTCTTTGTACTGGAAGACACGCCCCCTTATTGGATATCAATCTCTGATTGGATGCTGCTACACAGTAACCTGAAACGCCAGATGGATTTGTTTTACACATCTGTCTGGTAAACCTCCCATAGATAGCATTTGGGAAAGGGCAGAGCCTTTAAAAATCCTGAGAGGGTGATTGGATGAATGTCCTGTCTGTCACATCTTTACGGGCCAATTAGAGCAACAAAACATGTGACATAGCTGCTACCAAGGAGTAAATCCACAGTGAACTGCATAACGCAAATCATGGTGACAGTAGACATGTCAGTACACGACTTTTGTCCTTTTTTTTTAAAAAGAAAACAGCTCACTGCTGTTCTTTGTTCTTCTTTTAATGAAGAAATGTTTTCAAGTTCTGATAAAACCGGCGCTTTAGCAGCATCCATGCTAATGTCTGCACCGGCCTCTTGTTGCTGCTCGCTTACGTCATGACTCCGTACTGCCCCTCGTTGCTGATCGGTTCTGTCACTTTCTAACTGGGTCCAAATGGTTCAGATGGGAGCTTTGCAAGATGGATTCACCAGTTAGAAACACGGAAACAGGCGGATACATCTGCTTTGCAAGGTTAGCTACACAGTGGACGTCAATGAAACTTCACAACATCAGTGGAGATTAATAATAGATGATAAATGGGCTCTAAACAGAATATAAACATCAGCAGTTTTAAAAGAGTTGATAACTGATGAGCTTGGATTTAAAGAGCGTTTGAAGTTAGTATATACAGGGAAATATTGAGAACACATTTAATAAAATCCATATAAAAGAGTGATTTACTACAGAGTTTAATCTTTTATTTGTTTTCTGATTCACCATCAAACATAAAACACATTTAAGGTTGTAAAATCAACATGATTGATGATCAGTCAGCACCGTCATCATGCAGAGGGAAAGATGTCTTGTTAAACATCGGTCTTTGGTCTTCAGTCCTCTGCTTCCATTCCTCCAGCCTCTCCATGAGTCTCTGGTGGGACGGACTAAAACTCAAGGAAAAGACTTGAGCCAGACACCAAGGCCATTTAATAGAGGAAGTATGACGTAGCCTATAAGTGGTCATTTCCTCCAGTTTTCTTCCAGTAGACAGGGTGTCCTCTCAGTGGGTGAAACTACATGTCCAACAGTGGAGAAACCGTAATAAAGCGCTCTAAAGCTCACTGACATCCTCCCTTGGGTTTCTTTGTTAAATGATTAATGGTTCAGGATTCCTCGTCTGTTTTTACAGAGGTGTTGTGGCTGTAATCAGAATAAAAACGCTCACTCTTAACCAGGATTTCTAACTATTCACTTTAAATTAGGGATGTAACGATATGAAAATTTCATATAATGGTTATTGTGACCAAAATTATCATGGTTATCATTAATATCACGGTATTGTTGAAATGTGCAAAAAGTACTTATACACACACTGAAATCATTTAACCAAGTTTTTTTTAGATAAAATAAATAACACACACAATGTACTTTGTTGGCAGAACATTAAAATATTAACTTCAAACATACAAATGTGCATTAAAGATGGCACCTTATGGCCATAAGAGGTAGCTGCACTTTGTGCAAATTGTAGATTAGATCCAAGAATACTTTTCTTTACATTCAGTGCTCAAGACTAGATCTAGTCTTACATATCTAAGAAAAACTGGTACAAAGGAACACTTTCACTGTTTCAGGTACCTTTGTGTACAATATCTCTCTCGCTCTCTCGCTCTCTCTCTCTCGCTCTTTCTCTCGCTTTTTCACTCTCTCTCGCTCTCTCCCTCACTCTCTCGCTCTCTCTGTCTCTCGCTCTCTCTCTCACTCTCTCGCTCTCTCTCTCTCTCACTCTTTCACTCTCACTCTCTCTCACTCTCTCTCTCGCTCTCTCTCACTCTTTCGCTCTCTCTCTTGCTCGCTCTCTCTCTCCCTCTCTCTCGCTTTTTCGCTCTCTCTCTTGCTTGCTCTCTCGCTCGCTCTCACTCTGCTCCTTCTTCTTCTTTGGTGTTTAACGGCATCTGGCATCCATGAAGTTGCATTACTGCCACAGAGCGCTGCAGCTTCTCCAGGAATTGAGCAGTATCACCGTGAGTTTTCAAAGTGCGGTAATCAAACATGGTTTTAACGGTAATTAAAATTTGAAATGGTAATACTAACCATCTCAAATTTTACCACGGTTTATAGTGATACCGGTTATCGTTGCATCCCTACTTTAAATGTTTGACGACTTTTTGGTGCCCCTCTGCACACAGCAGTGGCTTTTTTGATCATTTTTACACCTGAACTGAGTCCACCCCTGCCTCCTGCTCCATTGATAGAAAAATAAACCCTTAAACTGTCAGTGAGTGTGAATCCCGGTTCAGCAGCAGGTGTTTCTGGTCAGAGGTGAGATAGCGGCTGAACAAAGGCGTGTCTGATGACTAACCTGTGATCAGAGGTTAAAATGATAGAACAGTTGCTCAGAGTCATACAGACACCCCATCATCATCATCATCATCATCAGGAGTGTTAGAAGAGAGGACAAGAGCCTGACGACTGACTGCTGCTGCTTTAGTCCAGAATCACCACAATCACAGAGAAATGTAGTTGATTAGATATTCTGGACTAAAGCAGCAGCGGTCAGTCTTCAGGTTCATGTCCTCTCCTCTAACACTCCTGATGATGATGATGATGATGAAGGTGTCTGTATGACCCTGAGCAGCTGCTTGATTATTTTAACCTCAAATCACAGGTTAGTCATGAGATGCTGGAGGGCTTCTAATATCAGACACATCAAACCTTCAGAGCATGTGATTGATGAATTAGAGCTCACACAAACACACATGACATCCACACTCTCATGCAGGCGACAGTAATCTTTCTGTCAACTGAAACACAGAATCTGAATCCAGTCTGAACCCTGACCCAAAAAGAGCCAAACCATGACCTCAGTGAACCATTAGACTGTTTCTAAACAGTAACTGAAGAAGAGAGCATGGAGCAGGACGAGGAACTCTAGAAATGTTTACGGATTTGAGCACCTTGGGACCCGTTTTCAAAAAGTATCGTTTACAGTCACCAAAACGCTGTTTCCGTGTGGATGAAACGCCGATACGACAAGAAACTTTTGCATATACTCCTGAATTCGTCTTCATGTGGATGGGGCCAGAACGGACTGGAAGTTGTGCCCATATGTCACACAAAGAATCATGGGGGCTAGGAATAAGGTGGATACTTACGCAAATATGATACTTCTAATCATGTCTAGTCAGCATTCTTTGCACATCTTGCAACCATACTATCAATGCACACAGACTTGCATATACTGGAAAAATACCAAACAAGAGCTTGGATATACAGTGCTTAACAAATTCATTAGACCACCACCCAAGGTTTTTTCAAATTTGGGTCTAAAAAGGTGAATTCAGTTTGAAATTTCTCATTCCTGTTGAAAATGGTAAAACGTGGAGAGCTCACTGAAAATGAAAGAGTTTGCATTAAAGCACTTCATGATGCTGGATGGCCTCTGAGACAAATAGGGAAAGACATAAAGTGTTCTCAGTGTGGTCAAGTATGCTTTGGAGTCAATTGCCCAGACTGGTTCTTACAAAATGCACCAAGGAAGAGGCAGGAAACCAAAGTTAACTGAAGCAGATGTCAGACACCTAGTACTAAAGACAGAAGGAAGACCACTGCAGATCTTCAGGCAGAGATGAATGCTTCTAGATCAGAGTCTGGGAAAGTCTCCAGAATGACCATAAGCAGACGACTGAGGGAACAAGGCTTAAAGGGAAGAATAGCTGCTAAAAAGCCATTATTGAGGCCTGCAAACATCCAGGAACGCCCCAGATTTGCCAGGGAGCACAAACACCGGACTGTTCATGACTGGAAGAAGGTACTCTGGACGGACGAGTCCAAGTTTGAACTCTTGGGTCAGCATGGTCGTGTTTATGTCTGCAGAAAAGCTGGAGTACGTTTTGATGCCAGATGCATTGCACCCACAGTGAAACATGGTGGAGATTCCATTATGGTATGAGGTTCCATTTGTGGATATGGCGTGGGCAAATGACTGAAAATCCATGGTATCATGAACAAGAACGTCTACCACAACATCTGAGTGCATCATGGACTCCCTTCTGGACTGAATCTGATTGGTTGTGGGTTCATATAGCAACAAGACAATGACCCTAAGCATACTTCAAAGCTGTGCAGAGACTATTTGACCAAGAAAAAGGAATCTGGAGAACTGGAGCTGATGGACTGGCCAAGTCAAAGTCCGGATTTGAATCCTATTGAACAAATTTGGGATTTAGTAGATCCAAAGATTGATGGCACAAAGGTTCATCTAAAGCAAGTCTGTGGGAACAGCTAGAAACTATTTGGAACTCAATAACAAAAGAGACTGAGGAAAAGTCCATAAAAACAGTGGCAGCAAGAATGCAAGCTGTTATCAAGACCAAAGGAAACCATACAAAATATGAAGTTCTTTGGTTATTATGTGTGAAAGGGGACTATTTAGTTGTTTCAGTTTGTTATTTGCCAAATAAATAACATTTTTAGTTTCAAACAAGTTTTTGAAAGATTTCTAGAATATTTATGTTTCCTCATTTTTATGACAGGTGGTCTGATAAATTTGTTAAGCAAATGTATTCAAACATCTCTTTAAAAATACTTTCCAGTTTTCTACATTTTTCATACATAATCATTTATTCCTGTCAGTGTTAATTTTGGCAGCTATTTTTAATTTAAGTCTTAGTTTTAGTCTTTAAATGAAATGCATTTTAGTTTTAGTCACATTTTAGTCATTTCTATTCTTTTTAGTTTTAGTCTAGTTGTAGTCCACAAAAAGTCCCCACATTTAAGTCTTTACTTTTAGTCCAAGCATTTATTTTGTGTCTAGATCTGGTACCAAATCATGGTAGTGTGTTCTCTGCACTCTGCCAAACCTGGGGTCCCTGCTTTCTACAGCTGAGAGACAGAATAGATACAACTGCATTGTTTTTGAAAGATTTACCCACTGTGGAGAATCACAGATTTTGAATGTCCTACAAAAACTACATCACATTTTAGTCTAGTTTTAGTTATCTTGATGAAAACTAAACTTAGTTGTTGTCAGTTTTAGTCATCACAGATCTATTTTTGTTAGTCTTAGTCTAGTTTTTGTCAGTTTTAGTCATCACAGATCTATTTTTGTTAGTCTTAGTCTAGTTTTTGTCAGTTTTAGTCATCACAGATCTATTTTTGTTAGTCTTAGTCTAGTTTTTGTCATGGAAAAAAAGGCTGTCGACAAACATTCTTAGTCAAAGTTGACAAAATTAACGCTGATTCTGTACACTGAGAGTAAAGAAATCTAGATTAGAGTTCCTTGTTGTGTGAGCATACTTGGCCACTACAGCTGACTCTGACTCTGAGGGCCTCATACAGGGGTTTTAGGGCCCCAGAGGTGGTTAAAGCTCCTCTATCATGAGTGATTTATCACTCTAACGCAGAGAGGGGTTATCTGAGGCCATACTCTCTCATAGACTCCGCCCCCTTCTCGGTTTAAATTGTTTAGGTTATGAAACATCAGGATTAAACCAGAATAGCTGACACTCCACTGACCTCCTTTCTCTCTCCACCCCCTCCCCTCCCGCCTCCTCAGTCAGCTGGAGAACAGGAAGTTCTCTGCTCTCAGCTGTTTCCTCTTGTGCACGTGCAGCTGACTGTCAGCAGGTGTGCCAAGACGGAGGGAGGAGGAGGAGGAGGAGAAGGAGGAGGAGGTTCAGTTCATATAAAGAGTCAGAGATGATCAGGATGGATTCAGCAGAGCTTTCAGTCAACATCCTCCAAACCGAACCACCGAGCAGACTCAGCAGGTGAGAAACAGCCGATTAACTGATCAGACCTGACCGGTTTCTACCGGTAATCATTTAAAATTGATATTAATGAGAATCTGATCACTTTATCACCAGGACTGTCAAGTTTGTAAAGGTACAAATCTGTTAAATAATAAAACAATCCGTCCAGATGAGCTCACCTGTCCTCGGTCCAGGTCTCCTGTCGTCGATCCAGGTCAGTGGGTCCAGGTAAGCTCACCTGTCGTCAGTCCAGGTGAGCTCACCTGTCCTCTTCTCGGTGTCCCTGCAGCAGGCGATGGAGCAGAGTGAAGGGAACCACGTCCTGATCCCTCACCGAGGATTCGCGCTCATCAGCGGGATCCATGACCCGGATGATGTGGATCAGATCTTTGACGTGGAGATCCGTGACTCGGACGTGTTCGTCGTCACGTACCCCAAATCAGGTGAGGACGTCAGAGGCTGCAGAGGGCTGGTGCGATGGGTTATTGATGATTTATTTTTAATTACAGCGTTCTGGTCGATGATTGGATGTGATGAAAAGTGGCAAAAATTTGTGAAAAGGACCATTTTTTTGCCACTTTTCATCCATCCAAGTTAGCTTTTGCAATTTAATACCACTTTCTCCTACTTGTTTTGCCCATTTTTACCACTTTTATCCCATTGTTGCCCATGTAAGCTACATTTTGCTATCAAATACCACTTGTTTCATATTTTTTCCCATTTTTGCCCCTCTTGACTGATTTTTGCCCATTTTAGTCACTTTTCACTCATTTTGTTGCCACGTTTTTGCCACTTTGGGACAATTTTTTCTACATGTAGCTCATTTTCATCACTTCTCATCCCTCTTCCTCCCCATTTTCGCCAATTTTGTTGCTTTTGCCTTTTTTGCCACCTTTAACCTATTTTTATTGCTTGTTTTTGCCACTTTTCATCACTTAGATTGTGACTCTTGCAAAGGTATTTTTCAACAATCTGGCTCTTTGGTTGAGTAACACGGTCTTTGATCTGTTTTTAGTCTTTTTTCTTCCTTTCCTTTTTTCCCTGTCTGCTCAGATATCAGTCTAAATAAAGTAGACCATATCAGTATCAGTGATGGTCTTTCTCTGCTGCTCCTGTTTCATCTGATATTATGTTCAGTTTATTATTGTTTAAGGGCCCTAAGGCCGCTGGGTGTCGCTGTTTCCCCTTCACTAAATTCAGGTTTTATTCTTGAGGTGAATTCCGCTTTATTTCTGTCTTCTAATTTAAAGAAAAATCAACTCATGATCCCTGACTCCAACACTGAGGATACTGGCTGTCCATTTTAGAAGAAAGGATGTTTTTATTTTGTTTCTAGGAGGAATATGGACTCCAGTGATCCTCCATTTATGGTCGACCAACACTGTAAAAAAAAGAGACACCATAACTAATCAATAAAACTGAGGCAACAGATTGCACACAATATGTTTATCTAGATCTAGATATATTTTTTGTGTTGACTGAACTTAACATTTTTAAGTAAACGCAGATGAATAATACAGATAAGTTTAACTTAATAATTTTGTGTAGAAGGTGTTATGTTTTTTTAAGAAAAGCCAGCTAAACCTAGGTTAACCAGACTCAAATGAATGGAGTTGAATTAACTCAATTTTATCAATTTTAGCAGTTGCACAAAAGAAATTTGCCTCAATTCCACGTTTTTTAAGTTGACTCAACTTATTATTTTTAAATAATTTCAAATTAATTTATTTATAGTTTTAGCTCAATAAATTAGAGGTATATCTATCATCATAGGTAACTGCTTATCTTATAATGTTAAATAGTACTCAATGATAAAGGTTTTTTTTTATGTTATCATTTCACCCAAGGTGGATTAACTTCCGCAATCATTTACAGCAGTGACTGTTCGCAATCCACTGAGCCAGTAGCTTAAGATTAACCAATGTTAATCTGCCATTAAATAGTCATTCGCATTTACAACAGCTACATTTTCTCCTATAGGTGGGACCTCTTTAATTGAGAGGGCAACTTCACTCATGGTGCATTTTGTTTAATTATTTTATCTAACCCTTATTTAACCAGAAGAAAACCTCACTGAGATTAAAAATCTCTCTTTCAAGGGTGTCCTCACCAAGACAGTAGCAGCAAACTGCGTGCATACAGGTTTAGTGCCCAAAGGCATTCTGGGAAAACTGCAGATTTTTCATAACTCAAATAATTTGAGTAATAACCAAGTGTTGGCTACGTCTTGATATCTATGGCTATAACCTTATAAAAACAGCTATATGTGTTCAAAAAATACTTCGAACAGAAACTCATTTAACTTCCTGACACAAGCTTCACCACCAAAAACAGTAAATCCCAAACAGGTGGGTAACTGCAGCGCTGAAAATGTCCTTGGAAAAGTGTAAATCCCAACCAGGAAAGAACAAAATGGCAGTTTCTCCCTGCACATGCTCAGACAGGGCAGTATGTGGTCCTCGTTTGAACACAATTTTTTTATGTTCCTGGTACACATTTAAATCAACTAGCCTGAACACATTTTTAACATTGCTTTTACATAATTAAAATCACTTTAGTTTAACACAATTTTTTTTACATTATTTTAACACATTTCAAACCAACTTATTTGAACAAAGTTTTATTATGTTACTTTTACACAATTAAAATAAATTCATTTGAAATGGAGAGCACATTTTGAAATTAGTCAAAAAATATAAGCAGGATTAAATTACACATTCAAATTAGTGAAACAAACTTAATAATTATATGTTATAAATACTAAGAGTCAAAATCTGTTTTTACAGTGAACATTTTATCCATGTACAGTACGCTGTAGTACATTATAGCCTTTTTCAAAACATTAACCAATTTTTTAAAAACAGAATTACCCTTTTATTGTTAATGTTAACAATGTGCATGGACACACTCAATAAACAAGACAGTAATGTCAGACTTCAGGGCTAAGATGTGCACAAACATCAGGATCCCAGAAAATAAAGTAGAAGAAACTGAGAAAGCTTTAATGGAAAAGAATTGAACACATGTGAAAAGACAAAAAATGGGTTGAAAGTGGCTATTAAGCACATATAATAGGAAAAAAGTGGTTGAAAGTTGCAAAAAAGTGGCTAAAATGGGGAAAAAGTGGAAATGAGTGACAAAAATGAGTTTAAGCTGTTAAGCCCTAGCCTCTTTTATTAGTTGAAGTTTCCAGTCCATCTTTAAATGAGTATAACTCTGTAACTACACGTTCTATTAGTATGATAAAAGTACAATAATGAAGATGGCACTTGTGAAATTTTTTCAAAAATGTAAATATGTGTATATATGTTACCGGGTCAGAGTGGATCAAGTTGGCACACAAATTATAAATAAAAAATCTTTTTGTCTAATTTATTTATTTATTTTTAATGCAATTTTAGCATATATATCCCATAGAAAAAATGCAGTTGTAGTCCAAAAATCTCCAGTGGGCCAAAGCACCACATTTTGACATTACCTGTTTTAACTTTAATGCCACTAGAGGGTTATCAGGACAAAATAAGAGAGGTTTCAGTAAAAATTATCCAGGTGAAATCCTCTCTTGTGCCATCTGGGCACAATTTAGCACTATCTCTGCCATTTTAAAAATCACAGGTATCAAACTTCTTTTTACTCATATAGGTGGTCACTGAATTATGGAATTTTTTCCTGCCACAAATCACCCAGACCTCCATATTGTTCCTTTCAAAGAAAACTTACAAAGGAACTAAAGTTTGACACCAAGAGGAGCAGATTTATTTTCAGTGGCACAAAAACAACAAAAAAACAAAATGCAAAAAACTAAAAGAAACTGTTACAACAAATGGAAACTGCACAAACATGACTAGAATTTTCCGTAGAGGCTCTGCTCAAATAATTCACTTCAAATAATGAGTTAAAAGTGCCAAGAATGGGCTAAAAGTTAAGTTGCTAAAATGAGAAAAAAGTGAAAACAAAAGTTTCAAAAATGTGAAAGAAGCAGCAAAAAGATGAGTTAAAGTAATATGAGGACTTCTCAAAAAATTTCCAGTAAGGGTCAAAAATGGTAGCATAAAAGAATAATGCAAAAAGTGGCATTAAGTTGCCAGAATGGGCAAAAAGTGGCTTAAAAGTGGCAATTAAAGGTTAAAAAAGGGCAAAAATGGGCAACCAGTGGCAAAACGTGGCAATAATGGGTTGGAAGTGATGAAATTTCATGAGCCCACGTATTAGCCCTGCCCACATGAAAACAAGCCAGGAGAGAGGTGAAAAACTTTCTAACAGTCTAAATCCAGAATTCAGTCACATGTAGATCTCAGTGTTTTCACATGTTTACAGCAAACATATTCCAACATTTCTGGAGTGTTAAGACAAAAACTTTAAATTTCCCTTCACAGAGTCTTTAACTGACTAGCCAAGCAACATATGTTGTATCATTTTCACAAATATATGTGCATGTTAATGTATTTTTCAAACATAATTTTCCCATTTATGAGTAATATTTTTACTGTGGTTAAATTGAATTTACTTGCATTATTTTGCAGGCTGGCTATATCATTTGTGCATTTCTGATGGGGCAGTTGAGGCTCCCCAGTATTTACTTAACTCTATTTAAAACAAATTTCAGTCTGTTGACCAATTCATTTTATTGCTTTTGATTCAATAATGACACTAGTTACTAAGAAAAAAAATAGATAAAAACACACTTTCCATTGCAGGCTCCTCAAGAGCCCCTTCGTCCTGTGGGCCCAGGTAATCAGTACCCTTCTTCCCCCCGTGCTACTCCCCTGTGTATGAGATCTGACAATCATTGACTGCTGTTTATCTTTACATTTTACAGAGCGACCCAGCTTTTTTGGAACAGGGTTTGGACCAACAGTTATGTTTCTGTGCTGTGTTACAGGGACCATCTGGCTGCAGCAGATCCTCCTGCTCACTGAAGCTAAAGGTGACCTGTCGTCCGTCTCTCCTGAGGGGATCAACAATGCTGACTTGGTCCCCTGGATTGAGGTGACGGGGTCCAGAAAAGGGTTCATCTCAGCCCCCTCTCCCCGCTTCAGGGTCTCCCACCTCCCATACAAGTTCATGCCTGCGGCCCTTAGCAGGAAGAAGGGGAAGGTAAGAGCTCTGGGCACGGTTAAGCTGCAGGGCCTGATTCTGGTCTCTGAGTCTAGACATCATTGTGGACTAGAGATCTGCTGCCCTCTGTCAGACCACAAACACTCACATGAACAGACTCTGTGCAAATATTACACCAAGTTACTGTTGATTTCCTAAAGCCTGAAAAATATCTGAATGTTTGCCAACAATCTGAACCATCACTGAGCATGTGTGAACCTACGTCCACTCACCTTATAACACTTAAGGTGAAGGGCCGTCGAGGGGCCCCATCAGCCTGATATTTTTCTGTACTTGTCCCTCAGAGAGAAACCTGTGGACCCCCCCGATCTACTCTGACAGATTTTTACAGCTCGTAGCGTCTGTTTACACCCCTTCATCACATGGTTTGCACAAAAGACAAACGTGTTTATTAGCAGACAGGGTTGACTGAAGGTTCAGTCCTTCTCAGAGTAAATAACCCAAACACTACTGTTTGAATATTTACAGACAGAGCTGGCCCCAGGCATCGGCCAAGTCAGAGGATGCTTAGGGCCCCCACACCACCAGGGCCCCCTCAAGACTTCAACCTGGTTCTGAACTGGGTAGTGATGGGGTTGAAATAGAGGAGGGACACGGGGGGAGGACAGTACAGAGGGTAAAAAAACAAAAAAGAAATCAGGAGAACAAAGGTTATAGAAATGTAAAAATCTTTATTTTTCATTAGTCTAAATAGAAATAGTTTTTTGCATTTTAAATTCCCCCCTCTTCTTTGGGATCACTAGGACCTCATCTTTGAACAGGAAGTTTGGACCAAAAATGATGTCCACAAGTGTCCTGAAGGTTTTGTTTCTGCAGAAAATCCAGACCTGGATCAGTTATAGAGCATATGTCTAGGCTGAGTGTTAGACAGTTGGTCAGTCGTTCTTTCTAAATTCCTGAAAATATTAAAGCAAATTCCCCAAATACGTCTTATAAAATTCCCTGAAATTCTGATTGGAAAGTTTTGAATAATTCAGAGCACATAACCCCAAAATTACCAACCAAATTCCTTAAATTAATTTAAAAAAAACAACAGAATATTTCAATGCAAATTTCCTAAAAAAATGAAATTCAAATCGAATTTCCAAATATTAGAAACAGATTTCCCAAAATGCCCCAAAAATTTGATGGAAAATCACCCAAAACCTCCAATGAAGCTTTCTAAAATATGCAGACATGTCCCTCAAATATCCCAAGAGTACCTAGGTGCAGCCGAGGACCTCCACTTCACATCACAGGTCGGAAAATCACCACCAAATCTCGTCTTCTTATACCAGAAGTCACATGAACTGAACGTCTTCTTTGTTGTTTTCTCCGTGTGTCACCAACATGTTAACAGAGGCAAGTCCGCCACATGAGGAAATACAAGTAGACGAAAAAATGTGTTTTTGATTACACAGCGATTACATTAATTTTAGTGAATCGATTTATGATCCAATTACATGTATCACTGATCACAGACATAATATGAAAGTTTTGCTGGCTGGCAGGATGTGGACATCGCCGCCATGTTGCCAGAGGCAAGTCTGCTACGTAATTCAATACAGTTTTCAGAATAAAAAGCTCAAATGACAAGATTGCATGGATTTTAATGAATCATTTATAATAAATTTATAATACAGGTTCGTATAAGTAAAGATATTTTTTATTCTTTATTTATATATACATATTAATCTTATCATTTGATCTTTTTATTATGAAAACTTGCACAGTCCTTGTCTACTGTATTGAATTACGTAGCAGACTTGCCTCTGGCAACATGGCGGCAACATTGGCGTCCGGCCAGCCAATCTTCTGTCACATATTATGTCTGTGCAAAGTGATACTTGAATTTTGACCATAAATCATTTTATTAACCGCTGTGCTTGTTAGTCTGAAAAGTCACCGATTTTTTGTCTACTTGTATTTCCTTATGTGGCTGACTTGCCTCTATTAACATGGCGGCGACCAGTGTTGGTGAAGTTACTTGGAAATAATAATTAGTTACTGATTAGTGATTACTTCTCCAAGAAAGTAATCCAGTTACTTTACTAATTACTTATTTTGAAAAGTAATTAGTTACTTTACTAGTTACTTTACTTAGTTACTTTTCAAAAATATGATGCACAACCTGAATACACTATAAAGCAATGCCTGCCTCTAATTCTCTTACATGCTAGGGCGGCCTTGTTGCACTGTAACGTGGGATTAATCCAGTGAACTGTTACACCCATGAAACTTTTATTATTTACCGTCCAGATGTCAGCAGTGGTGGAAACAAAGTCTACATCTCTGAGTGCAGCCTTCAAATTAGCGTCCATTATGTCGTATTCTCTCTCAAGGTATGCTGCAAATGACTTTCTTTGCGGCAGCTTGACACCGCTTTTGGTCTGTATTTTTTCTGCGATGCGTCGGAATGATTCAGAGTCTACAGTGGAAATGGGCAACATGTCTTCGACAATATAGCTAGCCATGAGCTTCTTCAGTTCAGTGGCACTAAGTCCTGTCGCCCTTAAGTCTATTTGCACCTGTTTAGCAGGAGAGGGGCCCTCGGAATTGGATGTGGTAGCTGCAGTGATCATGTCAGTGGGGGTATCTGGGGGTTTTTCAGTGAGTTTCATATACTTCTTACACGTTACTGCCCATCAGTGGCGGCGACACAGGAGAAAACAAGAAGACGTTCAGTTCAAGTGACTTCCGGTATTCAAAGACGAGATATGGCAGTGCTTGTCCGACTTCCGGTATGAGGTGGCGGTCCTTGGCTACAGCTAAATCCCCAAATTTCCAACAAATATTTCAATTTCTTTTTACATTTCAGACAATATCTCAAAAACTTTTAATAGAAAAAATTGCTGTTATGGGAAATATAATGATAATAATAATAATAATAATACATAAATATGTATGAAATGAACATGCAGGTCTGAAGAGGTTAAAGCTTTAGCATACCAGGACATGCTGGACAATGCTATGCTTCCAACTGTGCAGCAACAGTTAAATATAAATGCTCTATAGAATGAATGAGCACAAATTCCCACAGAAAAACTCTTGTGGAAAGCCTTCCAAAGAGAGTGGAGGCTGTTACAGCTGCAAAATGGGGGGTACAGTGGTCAGGTGATCAAATACTTTTGTCCATGTAGTGTAGATAGCTAGATAGATAGATTGATTGAACCATAGCATTGTCCTGTCATGGCGGCTCTGCTGTTACCGTGACTGCAAACACTAACGGTGGTCGTTCTTCTGTTTGTGTTCCTCTTGTTTGTTGTTCCTAGCTGTTGCTGCAGGAAAAAACAGAGAGAATAATCCTGTTCTCAGTCTCAGCCCTTCAGGGTTTTTACATGAACACACAGTCACTCAGAGGTGAGCACCGTTTTAACCTGTGTTTATCTTTTCAGGTGATCTATGTGGCCAGAAACCCCAAAGATGTCCTGGTGTCGTATTTCTACTTCCATAACTTTGCAACCATGCTGGAAACTCCCAAAAACTTTGAGGATTTCTTTGAAAAGTTTATGACGGACAGAGGTGAGAGACGGCGTGTTCAGTAATGATGTTTAATTTACTACAGGCAGACAGGACTGGTGGACAAGGTTAGGACTGGTGGACAGGGTTAGGACAGGTGGACAGGGTTGGGACAGGAGGACTGGGTTAGGACAGGTGGATGGGGTTAGGACAGGTGGACAGGGTTGGGACAGGAGGACTGGGTTAGGACAGGTGGATGGGGTTAGGACAGATGGACAGAGTTGGGACAGGTGGACAGGGTTAGGACAGGTGGACGGGGTTAGGACAGGTGGACAGGGTTGGGACAGGAGGACTGGGTTAGGACAGGTGGATGGGGTTAGGACAGATGGACAGAGTTGGGACAGGTGGACAGGGTTAGGACAGGTGGACGGGGTTAGGACAGGTGGACAGGGTTGGGACAGGAGGACTGGGTTAGGACAGGTGGACAGAGTTGGGACAGGTGGACAGGGTTAGGACAGGTGGACGGGGTTGGGACAGGTAGACAGGGTTAGGACAGGTGGACAGGGTAAGGACAGGTGGACTTGGTTGGGACAGGAGGACTGGGTTAGGACAGGTGGACAGAGTTGGGACAGGTGGACAGGGTTAGGACAGGTGGACGGGGTTAGGACAGGTGGACAGGGTTGGGACAGGTAGACAGGGTTGGGACAGGTAGACAGGGTTAGGACAGGTGGACAGGGTAAGGACAGGTGGACTGGGTTAGGACAGGTGGACGGGGTTGGGACAGGTGGGTGGGGTTAGGACAGGTGCACAGGGTTAGTACTGGGGGAAAGAGTTGGGACAGATTGACGGGGTAGGACAGGTGGACAGGGTTAGGACAGGTGCACAGGGTTGGGAAAGGTCGAGGGGGTTAGGACAGGTGGACGGGGTTGGGACAGGTGGACGGGGTTAGAACAGACGGATAGGTTGACAGGTTGACAGGGTTATGAGAGGTGGACGAGTGGACAGGTAGACAGGGTTAGGACAGGTGGAGGGGTGGACAGTTAGACAGGGTTAGGACAGGTGGACAGAGTTGGCACAGGTGGACAGGGTGAGGACAGGTGGATGGGGTTAGGACAGGTGGACAGGGTTGGGACAGGGTTTGGACAGGTGGACAGGGTTAGGACAGGTGGACGGGGTTAGGACAGATGGACAGGGTTAGGACAGATGGATAGGTTGACAGGTTGACAGGGTTAGGACAGATGGACGGGGTTAGGACAGGTGGACAGGGTTGGGAAAGGTGGATGGGGTTAGGACAGGTGGACAGGGTTGGGAAAGGTGGATGGGGTTAGGACAGGTGGACAGGGTTGGGAAAGGTGGACGGGGTTAGGACAGGTGGACGGGGTTAGGACAGGTGGACAGGGTTAGGACAGGTGGACAGGGTTAGGACAGGTGGACAGGGTTAGGACAGGTGGACTGGCTTAGGACAGGTGGATGGAGGACAGGGTTAGGCCCGGTGGACAGGTGGACGGGGTAAGGACAGGTGGACAGGGTTAGGACAGGTGGACAGAGTTAGGACAGGTGGACAGGTAGACAGGGTTAGTACAAGTGGAGGGGTGGACAGTTGGACAGGGTTAGGATAGGTGGACGAGTGGACAGGTGGACGGGGTTAGGACAGGTGGACGGGGTTAGGACAGGTGGACAGGTTTAGGACAGGTAGACAAATCAAAATCAAATCAAATCAACTTTATTTGTATAGCACATTTCATACAGGTGTAAATTCAATGTGCTTTAAAGAAGATTAAAAACAAACAAAAAAAGCAATCAGCAATTCAAGCAACCCCCCCAACACACACACATACATATGTACAGTGCAAGTCATGTGTACACAGGCAAAATGCTGATATGTTGTACTTTATCTAACAGTCAAAGGCATAAGAAAAAAACAATGTTTTAAGACCACTCTTAAAAGAACGTAAAAGGTAGACAGGTAGACAGCGTTAGTACATGTGGAGGGGTGGACCGTTGGACAAGGTTGGGATAGGTGGACGAGTGGACGAGTGGACAGGTGGACGGGGTTAGGACAGGTGGACGGGGTTAGGACAGGTGGACAGGGTTAGGACAGGTGGATGGAGGACAGGGTTAGGACAGGTGGACGAGTGGACAGGTAGACAGGGTTAGGACAGGTGGAGGGGTGGACAGTTGGACAGGGTTAGGATAGGTGGCCAGATGGAGCTGGAGGGGGTCCAGGAGCAGGCAAAAACCACTGATGAACCTGGTCCTCATTAGGAAGACCTCATTAAGATACAACAAAGTTAGTCTGACAACTGCATTAAAGCTTCATTTACAAATGAGAGAAACAGCTGTTTTTGGCCCAGAATCATCACATTATCATTCAACACCCAGACTTTGAACAGACATTTCTGTGAACTGGATCTATTCAGAAAAAACAGCACTGTGACAGCCTCACTCTGGTCCAAATATTTGGAGTTTCCATCCGTCCCACTGCTTCCTTTCATCGGGGTCGGGTCACAGTGGTGGCAGGCTAATCAAGTCAGCCCAGACGTCCCTCTCCCTGGCAACACATTCCACCTCTTCCTGAGGAATTCTAAGGCATTCCCAGGCCAGACAGGACACAGTATATAATCCCTTCAGTGAGTTCTTGTCTACCCCTGTCTCCTCCCTGCTAGACGTGCCCAGAAGACCTCCACAGGGAGGCGACCAGATGGCATCCTCATCAGATACCTGAACCCCCTAATGGGCTCCTTTCAACATGAAGGAGCAGTGGCTCGACTTTGAGCTCCCACTGGATGTCTGAACTCCTCACCGTATTTTCTAAGGCTGAGCCCAGCTACCCTCCTGGGGAGTCTCATTTAGACCACTCTTATGTCAGAGTTCCTGACAGTAGGTGAGAGTTGGGATGAAGATTGACCAGTACATGGAAAGCTTTACCTTCTGGCTCAGCTCTCTCTTCACCACAGCGGTACGGTACAACATCTACAGAACTGCTGATGCTGCCGAGATACTTGAACTCCCTCACCTGTAGCAGAGAATCGGTCCCAACCTTAAGGAAGCAATCCAATATTTATGGCAGTGAACCATGGTCTTATCTGACAGTCATCCTGACTGCTTTGCACTCATCTACAAACCGTCCTAGTGCCTGCTGGACGTCCCAACTGAGGAAGCCAGCAGAACCACATCAACTGTAAAAAGGCAGAGATGAGATTCTGAGGTCACAAAACTAACTTGTTAATAATTGTCTGTTTTTGTGCAGTGTTTGGGGGCAGCTGGTTCGAGCACATAAAGACCTGGTACTCTCATAAAGACGACATGAACATGCTGTTTATCACATATGAGGAGATGATTCAGGTAGGAGCTCTGGTCTGTCCCTCCCTCTGCTCTCTGTATCCTCATTCAGACCAGAATACTAACTTATTTCTGTGTTTTCTGTGGAGGATCTGCCGACGGTAGTGCGGAGGATCTCGTCTTTCCTCGGTAAAGATCTTACGGAGGAGCAGCTGGCTAACGTGGTGAAGCACAGCACCTTCAAAAACATGAGGAAGATCCCACAGGCGTCCTACGAACAGATATCAGATGACCTGCTCAACCACAGCCAGGGACGGTTCATGAGGAAAGGTCAGAAGGTCTCATCAGTTTGACGAAACAATCATTAAACTCTCTGGACTAGGGACCCCTTCATGATAAGACAAAACTGAAATGTAGACATTTTTGTTAATTGATTAAAATAAAAACTGAAATATACTCTCAAGCTCAGTCAGGTTGGATGGGGACTGATGGTGGACAGCCGTTTTCAGGTCTCTTCAGAGATGTCAGACTGGGTTCAGGTCAGATTCCTGGCTGCAGGGGTTCTCAGCGTTGGGGAGACACTGAGATGAGGCCTTCAAATGCCTCAAAAAACTAAGAACATTTTTTAATTACACTTTTGCCACTTTACACCAGTTTTGCCAAATTTCAACCTATTTTTGCCAGTTTTAACATATTTTTGCAACTTAAAACCCAATTTTTAACCCTATCCAGCACTTTTTCTGCATATTTTTACCACTTCTAAACCAAATCTTGCAACTCTTGCCTATTGTTGGCTCTGTTGACATATTATTGCCACTATTAACCCCTTTTACCACTTTAGCCACATTTCACAATTTGATATGCCCATATTTGCCAGTTTCTGACTATTTTTGCCTAGGCTAACCCTTTTTTGCCAGTTAATTTCAAATCTCATCCCAAATTTCCATCTATTTTTGCCACTTTAACGCAAATTCAACCACTTTTGAATCCCATTTTTCCACTTTAAATTCCAATTTTTGCCACTTTAACCCATTTTTGCCATTTTTTTTGTCATTTTCTTGCCACTTTTATCTAATTTTTGGCATTTCTGACCCATTTTTGCTACTTTTAAAATCTAATTTCACCACCTTTCCCACCATTTTTTGCCATTATTAATCCATTTTAGCTATTTTTAATGTATTTTAATTCTTGTTTAAACAAAGAGATTTACATTTTTCAGAGGGCTACTTATTACACAAATGAATTAAAATGTGTTTCTTTGATAAGAGTGGTTATTATTCAGGTTAAATATAAAATACCACAGCTTAACTTTACAATGGACCATGATTTTGCTGGCCCCCAGTTTGGCTGGGTCCTATAAAGATCTCCCATTTTTCCCCCCAAATGGGCGGCCTTGTCTGCTCATGACTATTCTTAAATGTGCATCACTGTGTTTTCAGCCACCTGCAGGTACAGTGGGGGGTCACTGGTGCCTTTATTTTGGGGGTCGCGGTCTGAAAAAGTTGAGAAGCCCTGCCTGGCTGGGCCCCTCCAGGACATTCACTGAGTTGTCCCTAAGCTACACCTGTGCTATCTTGACTATGTGTTTTGGGTCATTGTCATGCTGAATGGTAGACCTTTGGCCCAGTCTTAGGTCCTGACAACCCTGTCCAGTCTCACAGTCCCTGCTGCTAAAGAAGCACCCCCACAGCACGATGCTGCCACCACCATGCTTCACTGTTAGTATGGTGATGAGTAGTGCCTGGTTTAAACTGAGGCCAAGCAGTTCAGTCTTGGTTACATCAGACCACATAATCTGGTTGCTCTCAGAGGTTTTTTTTTTTTTTTTTTTTCATGAACTCCAATCAGGTTTTCTCTCTGAGGAGAGTCTTCCATCTAGACACTCCTCCATAAAGCCCAGATCAGTGGAGGGCTGCAGTGATGGTTGTCCTTCTGGAACTTTGTCCCATCTCCATATAGGATCTCTGGAGCTCAGGTTCTTGGTCTCCTCTCTTCCTAAGGCTTTTCTCCCCGATTACCCAGTTTGGCTGGGTGACCAGCTCTTTGAGAATTCTGGATTTTTGTAGCCTTCCCCAGATCTGTGCCTGTCTTCAGTCCTGTCTCTGCAGCTCTGCAGTTCCTTTGACCTCATGGCTTGGTTACTGCTCTGTTATACATTGTCAGTAGTGAGGTCTTCTCTAAGGAGGTGTGTGCTTTCCCAAATCATGTCCAATCAATTTAATTTACCACAGGCAGACTCAAGTCAAGCGTAGAAACATCTCAGCAAAGATCCAGAGAAATGGGAGAAACCTGAGCTACATTTACTGTGTTGTTGAAAAGGCTCTAAATACTTATGTCAGTTGACTTATGTCAAAGTTCTGTTTCCTCTTTGTCATGATGGAGTACTGAGTGTAGATAAATTAGAATAAAAAGAATTTCAATGACTGTTGCATCAGGATGAAGCAGAACAAAACTGAAAAACTGTGAAGGGGGTCTGAGTTCCATTAATCCATAACTTTTTTTATATATTGTGATCTCCAGGAACCATTGGGGACTGGAAGAACCACTTCACGGTGGCTCAGAATGAGAAGTTCAATGAGGTCTTCCAAAGAGAGATGAAGGATTTCCCCCTTTCGTTCATCTGGGACATCAGGGACATCATGTGATCTTGACATTAACATCAAGAGATCCAACTTAAACACCAGAGAAGAACATCAGAGAAGAAGAGTCCCAACTGCAGCTACATGAACTCTGTCTGCTATAGACACATTATTAGGGCCCAAGTGGTGCTAGGACCTAATGTGTTTGTAAAGATTATTATTTTAATAGCTTGTCATTATCGCATGGATTTTTGAGGGCCTTAACATGATCAGGTTTTAGGAAACTTTGCAGGTTCATCCAATCTCTTTTTTTGGGTCTCCACTGTGACTATTCAGAATTGCTTAAATAATCACCTCCTCATAGTTTTCAAAGTTATAATTTTGTGAGTGGCTGCAGCTTGGAGAGATCTACAAAAAGCCTCCTGGGCCAACACTGTACCTCCAACTGGGAATCTGTCATCTTGAATGAGTTAGCAAAAACTGGGCTATTTTTGGCCCTTTTCAGGATCATATCAGGACTAACTTGTCTCAACTTGTTTCATCCGATCAGCTTGTTCTTTGGCGTACAGCTAGATGACACATGGATGATGAAACAATCCTCTGGAATTCATCCTCCGTTTAAGGGTGGGTCCATGGCGAGGTGCTCAATTTGCATATTGTATTTTAGCTTGTCAGTCCTGTTTAAAGCTGTCTAGGTACCTTCTCCATGTTAAACACTAACACATTTACACCATGTCATCCTGACCCCCTCTCCTGTAGACCAGCGGTGCCTCTGAAACTCACTTTCACACTTTTCAGAGTGCTAAAAACATTGCCAACAATATCAGTGATCAATGATTGTATCAGCTGACCTCCATGGCCCCCACTATAGGGCTGGGCCCCAGAGAGCCCTTTTAGGTGGTCTTGACTCTGTCACTGTCAGATCCATGGCTCTATGTCACAGGTGTCAAACTCAAGAATTAATTTGTGTTTTATTTCATATTTTGAATTTTGCATCTCAAGATTACTACTCAAACTTATGATTTTGACTTTTCATTTCATGTTTTTACCTTTTCAACTCATCATTTGGACTTTATATGTCACATTTTTATCTTTTAGATTCCCAATTTTAAATTTTAAGTCATATTTTGACCATTTCAACTCCTTACTTTGACTTTTTAATCACGTATTATGACTTTTAAACGCACGATTTCAATTTTCTTCTCATATTTTGACATTTTAAATTCATAATTTTTACTTTTTTTGATCATATTTTGACCTTTTAGACTCCCAATTTTGAATTTAAATTGCACTGTTAACTTTTTAAGTCATCATTTTGAATTCTAGCTCATATTTTGACATTTTTGACACCTGATTTTGGCTTTTTAATCCAAATTTTGAAATATCAGACTCACAATTTAAGATTTTAAGTCATATTTTGACTTTTAAACTGATCTTTACTGATATTTTGAACTAATAAATTGTAATTTTATCTCAAATTTGAGCCTTTATACTTATCATTTTTACTTTTTTGAATTTCCAAATGATTTATCATCAGTGCTGGTTTTTTTTTTCATATTTTATCACTGGTGAAAATGAGGTTGACAGTTTATGGTTAAATGTTGACCCTGTTAGGATCTCAGGTTAGACCTAAATCCAGAATCCGGCCCCTGCAGTGATTGAGTTTGACACCCGTGCTCTATGTGGACCTAAACCTTCTGTCCCTGTAGTAGTGGGGCAGTCACCGCGCCTTATCCTCCTTTCTCTGTCTTCAAGCACAGGATCAGCCTGTGTCTGTTTGATCCGCTGATTCTACTCTCCTTTTTAAATGTTTTAACAGTTCCTGTCGTGTATCTAGATAGTCTGAACAGTCTTTAAATATGTTGTAGTCAAATATTCTAATATGGAAATGATCTCAACACGGTTTGTTTTTAGCTGGAACAAACTGAGTGAGCAGCTACTGGGCTACTATCAGATGTTACTGATTCTGTTTAATCCCAGATCACATTTAAACACATCTAAATTATATTTTTGTATTATTATTATAAAGGAGAAACATTTTGTATGTCAGTTTGAATTTTATTAAAGGCTAATAAAGAGTTTGTCTCGTCTGTGTACTCACTGTTAAATCGCTCTGTTGGTCCCTCTCTCTGTGGGTGGTAGGGCCATCAGTAGATCATCTCTCCACAACAGGGCCCAGAGTGGGTAAACCAGGAGAACCTGGAGATTTCCCTGTGGGCCGAGCGGGCGTGTAGTAAATCGATCAAACAGTTTTCAGAGAATTCAGTGTTTTAGTAGTGTTTCTCCTCAACAACTGCATCTCTTTCCCTTCATCTCTCTCGCACTGCATCTCCCATCCAGCTCACGACAGACAGACTCTTGGTCAGAAGGTCTGTCAATGTCCGTCTGCAGCTCGTGTGGGTCTTTGTAGGTTAATGTTCTGGTTTTGTTGTTTGATCTCTGTGTGTTGTCTGATTTTATGTATATTTTTAATTTATTAAGTGAATGCTTGATGTTCACTTTTATAACCTTCCAGGGACTACAGATGGAAATTAGCCTATGGCTACAATCTGGAACATTTACATGTCCATGTTCATTAACATGCACTTCCCCCGATAATAAATAAATAGAAAAGAAAGGATGGATAATAAAAGAGCAAAGGTGATGCTGAAAATGACTGAAAAACAAAGAGCTTTGGGAGGTGACACAGGTAAGTTAGCAGAGCCAGGTGTGCAACACAGAACACAACACAATTTGCAAGTTTATGGATGAATTCAGTAACCTTGCAAAACAGATGGATTTGCCTGTTTCTGTGTTTCTCACCAGTCTGAACCGTTTGAGCCCGGTCAGAAAGTGACAGGACCAATCAGCATTGAGGGGCAGTACTTTCAGGTGTAGCAGAGTCATGACATAAGCAAGCAGCGAGAAGAGTCCGGGGCAATTATGGTGGAGGACGTTAGTGTGGATGCTGCTAAAGCGCCAGTTTATCAGATGTTGACGACATTTCTTTGTTAAAAAAAGTATAAGAACAGCAGTGAGTTGTTTTCTTTTCAAAAAGGACAAAGTCATGGACTGACATGTCTACAGTCACCATGGTTTGTGTTATGCAGTTCTCTATGGAGTATACTCCTTAGTAGCAGCTATGTCGCGTGTTTTGTCGCTCTGATTGGCCCGTAAAGATGTGACAGAACGTTCTTCCAATCACCCTCTGAGTTTTTTTTTCAAAGGCTCTGCCCTTTCCCAAACGCCGTCTATGGGAGGTTTACCAGTGTCTGGTTAACAAAGAAAAGGATGGATAATAAAAGAACAAAGGTGTCACTGAAAATGATTGAAAAACAAAGAGATTTTTAAAATTTTAACAAACTCTTAATTTGACACAAGCATTCCAGGAGGAATTGGCACAGGTAAGTTAGCAGAGCCAGATGTGCAACACAGAACACAACACAATGAATTCAGTGAAGTGTAGTAGCCTGATGGGAACAATGGGAATAAGCTCTTTGAAAATGGTGGTATACCTTTGAACACTGAGGCCGTTTTTGTTGTCTAAATTTTTTGCTTGGCTAAATAAAACATGGAGTCCATGTATATTTTTAATCCTATTTGCACACTGCCCCCCATATTTTCATTGGGCATTGTTTATTCAGAGCAGGTTTGATTTTATGTGAATTTTCCCATCAGCCCAAGTCATTTAAATCAGTGGTTCTCAACTGGTGGGTCGGGACCCAAAAGTGGGTCGTGATTAGATGTTTGATAAAAAATGTCCTGAAGTCGTTATTGGGCGTACATCAATTCCTTTATTTTATCCTATTTTACTGTGAAATTGGGTAAATTTAAATGTTTGATCAGTACTTCAACTATTTTATCTCCTCTTCTTGCAATAAATGGCTACTTTTCTCATAATAATGAAGTAATTTCAAAAGATCTCTGGAAAACTGGCAAAAATGTACACATTATGATAAAGAAAGAGGGTATTAAATTTGTCAAATTTGTCCCTTTTCTTTTTTATATGAGCTGTTTTGGTCCAATCATGCTCCAAACTGCAACATATTCAATTATCTTAACATGTATTGTTGAAAATGTTTTGGAAACTTGGGTCGCCATCTGTCATAAGACAGACATGTGGGTCCTGAGGTCAGACCAGGTGAGAACCACTGCTTTAGATGGTTGATTAGTGAGGATCAGCATCAGTGCTTCCTTCTTGCTCACTCGCCCCCCTACCTCCCCTTCCTCTCTCTGAAACCTCACTTAAACACCCTGATTTGCCTGTGTATTACGGGAGATCAACCATGGAAATATAAGAGATAAAGGCATACATTTGTAGCCTACTCACAGGTTATAACAGACTGAATTAAAACATTCTGCATGCATCTCTCCAACTCGGCTCAGCGCTATGACGCATGAGCGTGTGCTGTATGAAGCTCTCTGTTAGGATGGATGGACCCAGAGTGATTAGAAAGGAGCGACAGAGCCACAGGCTTGCAGTATGAAACTGCAAACTCTGCAATGAAGGCAGATAAAAACGCAATGGACTTAGTGTGTAAGGGTTGACAATTTTTCAGATAAAGGACCCCCCCCCAAAAAAAATCTGAAAATAACGGACTGTGAGAACATGTAAAGACCTTAAGTGTGAACATCACTGAGGAAGAGTCATCATCACTAACACATAAAGCATGACAGAGGCCAGGTAGGAATCAGCGTTGTTCCTATAAAGAGGACAGTCTCCACCTGTTCTACATGAAAAGTGCTGAAAAAAAAACCAATAATTGAGCAATTTATAAATTCATCTGACTTGGCGAAAGATGATTGAAAAATAAAAACTATGTTGGGAAGATTTATAAAACTGTAAAACCTTTCCTTGGTGATATTGATGAAATAATTCTATTGTAAGTCATAATTATAAGATAGTCATGATTCATGTGATCAAATTAGTTTGCATATTGTGAGTTGTGTTTACCCAAACATCTTTATACTTTTCAAACTGATTAACTGTAGAGAAATTCACAATAAAACCCCTCCAGTAAAAGGTTGTGTTGTGGGCTGGTCTGAACCACGAAACTCCAGGAACTGACAACGAGCCCAACGGTCCTACAGATCAGAAAGAGTAGTTACGATGGGAACTTCTGCATTCTTTAGGTATCAGGATTTTTAGCTCGGTTCAAGAAAAGCCAGCTTTTTCACCTCCGAAACCTCTCTTCTTTTCAGCCAAGTTTACAGTGTATTTCACGTCACAAACATGTATGCATGTTTTTTTCTCATGTTGTGCTTGTGTTTTTTCAATGTTTGAAAATTTCTAAAAAAAATCATGCAGGCTGGAGAAAACTAGCTCCAGCTGGGCCTAGGAGAAAATACTGAGCCTTTACTAACTCTGTAGCAGGGGTGTCAAACTCAATCACTGCAGGGGTCGGATTCTGGATTTAGGTCTAACCTGAGAGCCTAACAGGGTCAGCATTTAACCATAAACTGTCGACCTCATTTTCACCAGTAATAAAATATGAAAAAACAATCAAACAAACAAACAAACAAAAAACAAAAAACATCATCATTTGGAAATTCAAAAAAGTAAAAAAGATAAGTTTAAAGGCTCAAATCTGAGATAAAAACTCCAATTTATTAGTTCAAAAGATAAGAACACGATATTGAAAATAGAAAAATAATGTTTTTAAAGAGCAAATATACAAGGAGGAAGTCAAAATATGACTTAAAAATTTAAATTGCAAGTCTGATTGGTCCAAATATGGGATTAAAAAGCCAAAATTAGAAGTTGAAAGTGTCAAAATATGAGCTAGAATTCAAAATGATAACTTAAAAAGTTAAAAATGTGATTTAAATTCAAAAGTGGGCGTGTAAAAGGTCGAAATATGATATAAAAAGTAAAAACGATTAATTTAAAATGTCAAAATATGATAACAAATTGATACTATGTGTTTAAGTCATAATATGGGATCAAAAAGCCAAAGTAAGGAGTTGAAAAGTTCAAAATATGACTTAAAATTTAAAATTGGGAATCTAAGAGATAAAAACGTGACATAAAGTAAAAATTATGAGTTGAAAAGGTCAAAGAATGAAGTGAAAAGTCAAAATCATAAGTATGAGTCGTAATCTTGAGATGCAAAATTGAAAATATGAAATAAAACAAATTATTTCCCCCCCATGTTCTTGACTTTTTATGAAATCTTTCTTACTCTTTTATTTTTCAGATTTTTATGCCTTGACAAGGATATTTTAAATAATCAAGTTGAAGTTTACATTTTTTTTAAAGGTTTATTTTTGTGCCTTTATTTGATAGAGGAGGATAGTGGATAGAGTTGGAAACAGGGATGAGAGCAGGGGAAAGACATGCGGTGAAGGGCCTCAGGCCGGGTTTGAACCTGGGCCGTCCGTGTACATGGGGCATGCGCCTTAGCCACTGGGCTACCTGCACCCCAAAGTTTACATTTTTATACTAGAGGAAATCTGCAGAGCTCATACTGGTGGGCCAGTAATAATACAAATATGATGTGATCTTGTAGGATGGATATAATTGTTCCAGGGGCCGGATTTGGCCCCTGGGCCTTGAGTTTGACACCTGTGCTCTATAGCAACAAAAAGGAAAAGAATAAAGGAAACGGCTCTCAATCGGGACCCAGCTCCTGTCATTCATGTAGGAGGCAGCTCTTTGAACCAGCTCCAGCCTGGAGAGGCTAAGTGATCCGGGAGAATTCCTGGTGGGCCGGATTGCGAGGAGCAGCGTACAGCGACAATAACTAGATCATAAAGTTTGCACTCACAAGGCATGGGCACAAGCTGTTGTTCGGGCAGCATTTCCCTTCTCAATCATCGACTCGCTCTCATCTCTGCAACACTCTCCGACCAACGTGAGATCTGTCCATTTCCCCCGTTTGAACTACTCCGCAACAAATCATTTCAAATGTAAGCATTCATACCCAACACTAGTAATGCTGGTAGACCGTTTGGCCTTACTAGTCGATCTAGAAACACTTTACTAGAAAGGCCTCATCAGGTTCTAGTAGGCCAAAATAGAGTACTAGAACTGAAAAATTAGAGTACAGTGGTTTATATCTGTGGTTCTCAACCTTGGGATCGGGACCCCCATGGGGGTCATGAGTAACTGAGAGATGGTCTCCAGCTGCCCTAAATAAAAACAAAATATATTTTTTAAAATTACACTGTTGCCACTTTACACCAATTCTTTTTACCCCTTTTCATCATTTTCCCACCAATTTTAACACATTTCTGCCATTTAGCATGTACTTTTGTCAGTTTTAAACCTCTTCCACCACTTTTTTTCCTGCCTGTTTTTGCCACTTCTAAACCAATTCTGGCCACTTAAGCTTAATTTTTGCCTCCGTTGACCCATTATTGCTACTATTAACCCCCTTCAAACCACTTTTTACACCCTTTTTAATCCCATTTCGCCATGTAAAATGTCTGAGTTTAATTAATTTCTGCCAATGTTTTCCTATTGTTTCTTTCTCGGTTAACCCTTTTTTGCCAGTTTTTACAAATTTTCATCCTATTTTACCAAATTTCAACCCATTTTTGCCAATTTAAAGCCATTTCAGCCACTTTTTAACTTCATTTTACCACTATATATGCCCATTTTTGCCTCTTTTTTGCCATTTTTGTCAAATTTTTGCCACTTCCAACCCATTTCTGCTACTTTTAAAATCCAATTTCACTATCCTTTCCACTGTTTTTTTGCCATTATTAAGCCATTGTAGCAATTTTAAACCATTTTAATGATTTTTTAACAAAAGAGATTTACATTTTTAAGAAGGCTATTTACTTCCGGTTTAGTGAGGTCCCTGGTCTCTGGTACCTTGTTTTGGGATCGCGGCCTGAAAAGGTTGAGAACCACCGGTTTATATTACCCATATCAAATAAATGCGTAAAGGTCTTCCAATAGTCATAGTTTCATTAGTTTCTGTTCTGCTGTGAGATTAGGCGATTAAATCTCTATAATTGTTAAATATTTGAGTTTTACACATCTAAACTAGTGCTGTCCATTCATGTTTCTTCTTTAATTTGCCTTTTTCAGAGTGTGAAGGGATCACATTTAACAGTGACTGTAAAAGAGTGATTTATTCATTTGTTGGCTTTCATGTATGTGAACACTCTAGTCTTCCTTGGACTTGTTAGCTGAGACTGTAGCGCCCCCTGCTGGTCAAACATCAGCTCTTCAAACATACATATGAACAGTCATGGTTGTTGTCTTTGTCATCCTCTCTCCAGCTGCACAGAGTCTTTTCAGAATAAAAGCAGCAGTTGGATTAAAGGCTTCCACTTCAGTCCAATCAGTCCTGGTCCTGGTTTAGTCCTCATCACTGCCCATTTCTAACGGGTCAAAGTCTGGGTCATCCTCGTCCAGGTCCAAGTCCTCGATCTCTTGGAACAACGATTCATCCACTTCCACATTGTTTCCACCTGTAGAGGAAGAATAAATGTTGAGTCACTGAGCTGAAGAGCCAGTTTACATCTCTGTAGAGAATTTAGAGACATAACATTCCTCTCTAACAGCTCTGACTCTGCGCAGGTCCTCTAATGTCAGACGTTTATAATGCATTTACACAAGTGGAACCCGCTAACTCAGCTCTGTTCATGTACCAGGGTATACAACCCCAATTCCAAAAAAGTTGGGTCGCTATGAAATGTAAATAAAAACGGAAGTCAGTGATTGTCATAAATCAATATCCTAACCCTTATTCACAGTAGAACATAAACATCAGACGTTTATCTGAGACATTTTACCATTTCCTGAAAATATTAGCTCATTTAAACTTGATGGCAGCGACACGTCTCAAAAAAGTAAGGACAGGGTCATGTTTACCATTGTGAAGCATCTCCTCTTCTTATAACAACAGTCTGTAAACATCTAGGAAGTGAGGAGACCAGCTGATGGATTTTGTGGAGAGGAATATTGTCCCATTCTTGTATGATGTAGAGTTCTAGCTGCTCTACAGTCCCGGGTCTTCTTCACTGGATTTTTTCCTTTTCTATTGGTGAAAGGTCTGGACTGCAGGCAGACCAGTTCAGGACCTGGACTCTTTTACTGTGAAGCCATGCTGTTGTGATGGATGTGGTATGTGGTTTAGCATTGACTTGCTGAAATAGTCAAGGCCTCCTTGAAAGCACAGATCAGTAAATCTCTGCCCATCTTTACTTCTGAGAGACTCTGCCTCCCTAAAATGCTCCTTTTATACCCTGCCATCTTACTAACCTGTTGACAGTTCACCTAATTAGTTGTAAAACGCTCCTCTGGCTGTATTTCATTATTATTGCTTAGTTTTCCAGCTTTTCGTTGCCCCTACTTTTTTGAGATGTGGTGTTGTCCTCAAATTCAGAAGGAGCTAATATTTTTCATGAAATGGTAAAATTATGTCCTAATGTGAATAAAATATGTGTTTTTGAGATTTGACAATCATTGGCTTCTGTTTTTATCTACATTTTACACAGTGATCCAACTTTTATGGAATTGAGGCAGTATGAACCCCATCATCAGCAGCAGTTTCACACAAACAGTTGTACCGTCTTCAAGGAACTGGATGTCTGAGGTGTCCAGGTTGTGATCCGTCTCGAACAGCTGTTTACCTGAGGAGGAAAGATCACATGATCTTAACTTTAGTTATTTAAATATTTAACTTTCAACACCTTCATTATCTAAATAATTTACTTTCATCACTGTTATTAACTAAATAATTAACTTTCTTCACTTTAATTATCTAAATAATTAACTTTCTTCACTTTACACATTTTAATAATTAACTAAATGTAAAATGATTAGCGATCTCGTTTGTTTCAGAGACTGAAGCTGAGGTTACCAGTGAGTTTTGATTTCCCGCCCTGCTCTTCCTCTTTCTGTCGTTTCCTCCTCAGCTCCACCATCTCCTGCTCAAACTTGGCTTTCCATGCCAGGAAGTTCTCAATAGTGACCACGGTGCCCTGGAACGCTTTCTGTTTAACACAGACACCAATACCAACCATCATCATCATCATCAACATCATCAGACAACCCTAGAGTATTTTCAACCTTTACCCAAATCTTGCAAAGAGGAATGAATGGTCTTCAAGGCTGATTTAACAAGGATCAACATTAAACTAGAGCTCAGAAATATGACTGATTTTAACCATAGATTATTGATCAATCACATTAATGATAGATTATTGGTCAATCACTTTACAGATAGATTATTGACCAATCACTTTACTATAAACCGGTTCCTTGTTCTAACCTTCTCTGCTTCCTCTGCCTCTTTCTCTTTCCGCCGTTTTTCTTCTTCTTGTCTGTTCTTCATCACGTCCACGATTTCATTGAGTTTCTCCTGAACGGCTGTGACCAGCGTGAAGATCATCACCATGCCCAGGTTCTCCTCCGCCTGCAGAGATAGAGAGCACACGCACATTTCTGTTTTAAATTTAAAGAAACAAGGACATATCAAACACGTTTCACACACAGCTGAGTGGAAGCTTGTTACACACCAGATGATCCTCAAATCATATTTATTGTTAAAAACTGTGGTAGACTGCTGATGTGAGGACAGTTTTGCTGTTTTTAAACATTATAATCTTCGATTAGACAGACGGTGAGATCACACAGCTTCTGTCTCTAGTGATGATTTCACAGTGGAAATTTCACAGACATGAGATCTCACAGAAACTTAGGATCAAACATGACTTCAGAAGGAAAACAAACATGGAGGATGATCAACATCCTCAGCCGGTTGATATCCCATCTGAATACAGGCAAAGTTGATCAGCACTTCACTTAAGCTGCAAATTCATTCAGTACTGTGTGAGTATAGTCTGACAGCCACTAGACAACTTTATCTCCATTTCCTAGACTAAACTAGAGCTAAACCATGCTGTTCCTACAAGATGCTGTCACTAAATAAAAGATAAATAAAGGTTAAACATTATACATCGTAGCCTTTTGTGACTTATCATTCTGTGTATGGCAGGGCCTGAATTTTGACGGTTGCAGGAATCGTGCACAAAATGTTAATTTCCTCCAAGTCTCCCTCTTATAATCCCACACAAAACTATTAGACAATCATTTTACATTATCTGTGGTTCATACCAACCTGCTGCTGCAGTAAAGTGAGGATGTCGTCCACATCACTGTCCTCCAAGTTTTCCTGGGAGTGAATCTCCCACAGCGGAGCCTCGTCTGGATATTTCTCTACATACGTGAACTTTAGTGTCGTTTCCACAGCTGCAGGTAGAAAACAGCATTAAAACACAAACCAAATATTCACTGGGTGATAGAATGAATATACACTAACATCAGTGGACTCACTCTCTCCATTTTCTCCTGCATCTGAAGTCACCGTGATTGTGAAACTGGTGGGATCATCTGAAAGAACTACACAGACACAAAGTAATGTTAGAGTCTCTGCAGGTTGTTGTTTGATCAACATGACTGCACCATGAGCAAACAACATTTCTGTTTACAAAGGAAAAAGTAACTCAATCAAACTACATCCTAAATCAGTGCCCCCTAAACCTGATAATTGGTTGTTCCATCCTTGGCGTTTGTGATAACTGTCAATGAGTCTCTCACATCACTGTGGAGGAATTTTTGCCCACTCCTCTTTGCAGAATTGTTTTAAGTCAGCCACATTGGAGGGTTTTCCAGCATGAACTGCCTGTTTAAGGTCACACCACAGCATCTCAATCAGATGTAAGTCCAGACTTTCACTTGACCACTCCAAAACCTTCATTAAGGTTTTTTAGTCCATTCAGGCATGGACTGGCTGGTGTGTTTGGAATCACTGTCCTGCTAAATAACAAAAGTGCGCTTGAGTTTGAGGTCATGAGCTGAAGGCCGAACATTCTCCTTCGGGATTCTCAATCAATTACAGCAAGTGGTCCAGGTCCTGGTCCAGACCATCACACCACCACCACTATGTTTGACTGCTGGTCTGATGTTCTTCTGATGAAATGTGTTAGTTAAGTCCAGATGGAACGGGACACACACCTTCCACAAAGTTCAACTTTTGTTGAAAAGACCAAAAGTCTTGGGGATCATCAGGATGTTTTTAGCCAAATGTGAGGCGAGCCGTTGTGTTCCTATTGGTCAGCAGTGGTTTTCACCTTGGAACTATCCCATGATGCCATTAATGCCCGGACTCTTTCTTATGGTTGAATCATGAACACTGACCATAGCTGATTTAGGTGAGGTCTGCAGGTCTTTGGATGTTGTTCTGGGTTCTTTTGGGACCTCCTGAATGAGTCATCCATGCACTCTTGGAGTCATTTTGCTTGGCCGACCACTCCTGGGAAGGTTCACCACTGTTCATAGTTTGCTCCATTTGTGGATAATGGCTCTCAGGGTGGTTGGCTGGAGTCACAAAGTGTTAGAAATGTCTTTGTAACCCTTTCCAGACTGATAGATGTCAGTGACTAAACTAAGATTTATAAAACAATGTGGCTAATCAGATTTAACTCATGATTTAACAACAGGGGGCTGACTTTTTACATAGGGCCAGGTGGGGCTGGATGGCTGTTTTCCCTTATTAATGATATCCTCATTTAAAAAGTGGCTTTTGTAATTACTCAGGTTATCTTTGTCTGATAGTAAAATTGGTTTAAAGATCTAATACATTCACAGCTCTGTAAATTCCCCAGAAATAACTCTCCAAGAAAGGTAGCAAACTTAAGTTTTAACATACATTCATGGTGAATTGTAAAGACGAGCTCCAGAATATGAAACAACTTTAACATTTACCGTCTACTTCTGTAATTTCTGCCTGTTCTCGCTGAGTTGTGAACACTTTTCCCAGATGTAGTTTAGGGATATTTGATAAAGTCAACGTCTCCTTTTACAGCTGCCTGTCTGACTTTGAATGGACTAACATTGCAGCATTAACAGAGACCTTTTCTGTTTCTACAGTAATACTATGACTATCTATGTCTGAGTAACCCTCGTTAGAGTCTGAAACCAAAGCTAACTACCGTCCCCTCTCCATGCTAGCATGTTAGCTCTCTCAGCTTTTAAGAACTCGGACCTGTGAAGGAGTCGGGGTAGATGGACTCGATGGCTTCTAGTTCGTTCCTCTGTTCCTCGGCGTAGTCCGTCATGTTCGGGTCTCTGACAGGTGTCTACAGGTAGAAAAAACCATCACCGCTAACCTCCAGGCTAGCAGACTTACAGGCTAACGCTGCGTGTTCACCGGCCCCGAGCACAGCGATGATGTCGGCATTCGACCTCTTTAGTCTGATAACGGTGCATGTCCATCTCTGTACGTAATTAGCCTAATTAATAAAATATCTACAGCACTGATATATTACTATAATAGATTCAATAAAATAAACTAATTCTCTCTTTTTAAGTCATTAGCTTTTCATCTACACGGATGTTACAGGGCCGACGTCACACATCTGATATCTACTGCTTCTGTCTGCTTAAAAAAAGGCCATCTTTTTAAAATTAACTTTATTGACACTAAGGTGTGACGACACCAAAGTTTTCGCTCTGTATAAAAGATTTCTGTGTATGTTTTTTCCTCAGAATTCTGAGATCAAATCAACAATTCTGAAGTTAGAGTCAGACTACTTATATTATAATCACAATTCTCAGATTAGAATTAAAAGTCTGCTATCAAATTCAGAACCCTGAGATCAAATAAAAGTCACATTTTTAGAGGAAAAATTAGAATTCTGACTTTAAAGTTGGCATCCCTACATGTGCCCAGGTGTTATAAGGAATCAAGCAAGGAATCGTGAGATAAAGTTGGAATTCTAAGATTAAAACCAGAGATTGTGTTGTTGTCAGAATTCCAACTTTAATCTCAGAATTCAGATTTTCTTCTAAGAATTTGAAAAAAAAAAAGTTGGACCTAAGGGGGGACAAATGGTGGCTCTTATCCTTTTCTGTCAAAAAAAACAAACAAAACAAAACAAAAAACAAACAAACAAACAAACAAAACAAAACAAAAAAAAAAAAAAACAAACAAACAAAAAAACCCCCACAGAAGCATGCTAATTTAATCTGACACTCTCTCTGAAATATATAATAATTAATTTGCTTCCTCTGGGACAATTAACAGATGAACAAATCATTTCTCTTGGAAATATTCTGTCCAAGAACATGTAATAGTACCAATCATTGATGCTGTGTAAATGAATGAATACAACAAAACACATGTTCAAACCTTATTCAAAAGATATAAAGTTCATTATTGTACCTTAAAAGAATATATTTGATACTGAAACATTTTTAGGTGTGTCAGTATAGACTCTTCACTGACTGTTTTAAAAATTTCATCAATCTAGGGATTCAATCTAGGACTAATATCAAACCCATATACTGGATTATTAATCTGAATACACAGCTCCATCCTCCATCACTAAGACAAGATATAAATGATCTAGGACAGTGGTTTTCAAAGTGTGAGGTGGGCCTCACCTGGGGGCCGCCACAAGGCTTCAGGGGAGGCATGGAGCCATAAACCTAAAAATTTGATTTTTCTTTGTGAACCTCTGCTATGCATTGAGCAAAATGAATAGACTTATAGTTACTTTAGTGACTATGCTATAGAGCAGTGTTACTCAACCAAAGAGCCAAATGTTTAAAAAAATACCTTTGCAAGAGCCACAATCTAAGAGGTAAAAAGTGGCAAAATGGGTTGAAGTAGCAATAAAAATAGGTTCAAGGTGGCAAAGTGGTCAAAAAGCAACAAAAAATGGGTGAAAAGGGGTGAAAATGGGGAGACAAAGCGGAAAAATGGTCAGAAAGTAGCAGAAATGGATGAAAAGTGGCAAAATAATGAGTGGACTCACTCAAAAATGGGCAAAAAAGAGGAAACAAGTGGTACATAATGGCAAAGGGTAGTTTTAATGGGCAAAAAGTGGCAAAAAAATAATTAGAAATGGACAAGAAAAGGGATAAAAGTGGCAAAAAATTGTGAAAAAATGGCAAAAACAATTGTGTAAAAGGGCAACAATTGGGAAAAAAGGAAACAAGTGGTATTAAATGGCAATCGGCAGCTTAAACAGATAAAAAGTGGCAAAAAAATGTAAAAAGAAAATAGGGCAAAAAATGGGGATAAAAGTGGCTAAAAGACTTAGCAAAAATTAGCAAAAAAAATGGGAAAAGGGATATTTAATGATGAAAGGTAGCTTGAACAGGCAAAAGATAAAAAAAGGGAAAAAATTGGACAAAAATGGAAAAAATGGGGGGAAAGTGGCAAAAAGACATTGTAAAATGGCCACAAAATATATGATAAAGGGGTATTTAATGTCATTATGACTGAATAAGAGGCAAAGACAGATGTTTAAGGACACTTGCAAACCAAAATATCCAAAATGAATTAATGCTAAAAATATTTAAAAATTACACAAAAATGTTTGAAATGTTGTTGTTAATTTTTTTATTTGAATCCTTTTTGTGGGTGGGGGTCCACCGAATGAATAATTTCTTCTTAGGGGAGGCTCACTCTTCCACAATTTGAAAACCCCTGATCTAGGATTTATAATAAAAACATATTCTAGATTATTCAATCCAGCTCAATCCTCCTAGCGTTTCACTGACACCCACGCACAGCTGACGGAAGTGACATCACGTGTTGTTGACGCGCGGTGTTTTGTGGGAAAGATTGAGCCGGTCGCCATTTTGCTGTGAGAAACAGAGGGAGAGCAGCAAAGGTTGTAGCTTCTAAACATCTGAAGACACTATCAGGTAGGTTGAATCTCCTCTTGGTATGACCCAGGAACAGATAATGGTTTTATATGGACGGATGGTACCGCTATTATGAGTGAATACGGCGCTTATATCTGACACAATGGCGGGTTAGCTCCGGAGCTAACGTTAGCCGCTCAGCTAAATCATTAAAACAGAGAATCAGAGGTGGATATAATCATCTAAAAATACAGAGGTATTTATGTTAAACTATAGATATTCATGTTAAAACAGAGAACAGTTCAATTCAGATGACAGAGATATTTATATTAGATCAGATATAGTTATATAGATCCAGAGTATGGGAAGGAATAGATAATAGAGATATGAATGTTAAACCAGCACCAGGGAGATAATTATGATAATAAAGGAATATTTATATAAATACAGGCGAGATTTAGGCAAAATCAGAGACATTTATATTAAAACATAGCAAAGGAAAAAGAGATAATGGCGATGTTTACACAAACCAGAGCAAAGATAGGTAGAGATATTTTAACTATTACAGATATTTAAACGAGATTCTGGGGTAACCCAAGGGACATTTATAAATGTTAAATGTTTTTAGACAACATGGATATTTATATAAAACCAGAGCATAGCTTTGTGTTGATAATAGAGATATTTAGCCAAAAAAAAAAGGGATATATACAAAACCAGGCATATTTAAACAAAACCAGAAGGATATATACAAACCAGGTGTATTTATACAAAACCAGAAAGATATATAAATAACCAGGTGTATTTATACAAAACCAGAAAGATATATAAATAACCAGGTGTATTTATACAAAACGAGAAAGATATATAAATAACCAGACATATTTATACAAAACCAGAAGGATATATACAAACCAGGTGTATTTATACAAAACCAGAAAGATATATAAATAACCAGACATATTTATACAAAACCAGAAGGATATATACAAACCAGGTGTATTTATACAAAACCAGAAAGATATATAAATAACCAGGTGTATTTATACAAAACCAGAAAGATATATAAATAACCAGACATATTTATACAAAACCAGAAAGATATATAAATAACCAGGTGTATTTATACAAAACCAGAAAGATATATAAATAACCAGGTGTATTTATACAAAACCAGAAAGATATATAAATAACCAGGTGTATTTATACAAAACCAGAAAGATATATAAATAACCAGATGTATTTATACAAAACCAGAAGGATATAGAAAATAACCAGATGTATTTATACAAAACCAGAAAGATATAGAAAATAACCAGATGTATTTATACAAAACCAGAAAGATATAGAAAATAACCAGATGTATTTATACAAAACCAGAAAGATATATAAATAACCAGATTATTTATACAAAACCAGGAAGATAAATACATAACCAGACATATTTATACTTAAACAGAAAGATAAATACATAACCAGACATATTTATACAAAACCAGAAAGATATAGAAAATAACCAGATGTATTTATACAAAACCAGGAAGATATAGAAAATAACCAGATGTATTTATACAAAACCAGGAAGATATAGAAAATAACCAGACATATTTATACAAAACCAGGAAGATATAGAAAATAACCAGACATATTTATACTAAACCAGAAAGATAAATACATAACCAGACATATTTATACTAAACCAGAAAGATAAATACATTACCAGACATATTTATACAAAACCAGAAAGATATATAAATAACCAGATGTATTTATACAAAACCAGAAAGATAAATACATAACCAGACATATTTATATAAAACCAGAAAGATAAATACACAAACAAAACCAGAAATTTATATTTATAGCCAGGGATATTTAGACAACGCCAGAGAGATATATACATAACTAAAGATATTTATAAACACAAGAAAGATCTTTTCTTAACCAGAGATACTCAGCAACGCAAGAACGATATACAGTGCCCATGATGATAAAAAAAAAAAAAAAAATAACAGAGATTTATACACAACCAGACGTATTCAACATACCTGGAGAGATGTATGAATAACCACAGATATTTAACAACACAAGAGAGATGTTTATAACTGGACATATTTATACAAAACAGTGCACAGATAGAATGAAAAAGATAGATTATAGTTATCATGTTAAAACAAGTAACACATGGATATAAATAATAAAGATAATAGATATTTATATACAACAGGGTGAAGGTAGATAGCAACAACACAGATAAAAAAGACATTTAGCTTTTGAGCATGGATAAAATAGAGATTACTATACAAAACTAGAGCACAGATAGAAATCTTAGCGATGATAAGATACTCAAGGTATGTATGTGGAACCACAAATATTTACGTATAAACATAGGATAGATAGACATATATTATAATCTAGACATATTTTTAAAAAACAGAGCATAGATGGTTTAAAATAGTGGAGATATTTATAGAAAACAGCATAGATGGGTTAAATAGTGGAGATATTTTTTAAAAAACAGAGCATAGATGGGTAAAAATAGTGGAGATATTTATAGAAAACAGAGCATAGATGGGTAAAAATAGTGGAGATATTTATAGAAAACAGCATAGATGGGTTAAATAGTGGAGATATTTAAAAAAAAACAGGGCATAGATGGGTAAAAATAGTGGAGATATTTATAGAAAACTGAGCATAGATGGGTTAAATAGTGGAGATATTTAAAAAAAACAGAGCATAGATGGGTAAAAATAGTGGAGATATTTATAGAAAACAGAGCATAGATGGGTTAAATAGTGGAGATATTTATAGAAAACAGCATAGATGGGTTAAAATAGTGGAGATATTTATAGAAAACAGCATAGATGGGTTAAATAGTGGAGATATTTATAGAAAACAGAGCATAGATGGACAGAAATCATAGAAATTATAGAGCTATAGGAGATATTTATATAAAAACAGAGGAATTTGTATGAAAACATGGCAAACATGAATATATCAAATAATTTTAACATTTCTGTAAATTAAAGAGCATAGATGGGTAAAAAAAAATAGAAATTATACATATATTTATACAAAACAAAGCCTAGATACATTAAAACAGTCTTATAAGGAGATATTTTTATAAACCACATGTTCTTATATAAAACAGAGCACTGATAGAGATGATACGTATATAAAACAGAGCACTGATAGAGATGATAGTGATACGTATATAAAACAGAGCACTGATAGAGATGATAGTGATACGTATATAAAACAGAGCACTGATAGAGATGATAGTGATACGTATATAAAACAGAGCACTGATAGAGATGATAGTGATATGTATATAAAACAGAGCACTGATAGAGATGATACGTATATAAAACAGAGCACTGATAGAGATGATATTGATAATTATATAAAACAGAGCACTGATAGAGATGATAGTGATATGTATATAAAACAGAGCACTGATAGAGATGATACGTATATAAAACAGAGCACTGATAGAGATGATAGTGATACGTATATAAAACAGAGCACTGATAGAGATGATAGTGATATGTATATAAAACAGAGCACTGATAGAGATGATACGTATATAAAACAGAGCACTGATAGAGATGATAGTGATACGTATATAAAACAGAGCACTGATAGAGATGATAGTGATACGTATATAAAACAGAGCACTGATAGAGATGATAGTGATATGTATATAAAACAGAGCACTGATAGAGATGTTAGTGATACGTATATAAAACAGAGCACTGATAGAGATGATAGTGATACGTATATAAAACAGAGCACTGATAGAGATGATAGTGATATGTATATAAAACAGAGCACTGATAGAGATGATACGTATATAAAACAGAGCACTGATAGAGATGATAGTGATACGTATATAAAAGAGAGCACAGATAGAGATGATAGTGATACGTATATAAAACAGAGCACTGATAGAGATGATAGTGATACGTATATAAAAGAGAGCACAGATAGAGATGATACGTATATAAAACAGAGCACTGATAGAGATGATAGTGATACGTATATAAAACAGAGCACTGATAGAGATGATAGTGATACGTATATAAAACAGAGCACTGATAGAGATGATAGTGATATGTATATAAAACAGAGCACTGATAGAGATGATAGTGATACGTATATAAAAGAGAGCACAGATAGAGATGATACGTATATAAAACAGAGCACTGATAGAGATGATAGTGATACGTATATAAAACAGAGCACTGATAGAGATGATAGTGATATGTATATAAAACAGAGCACTGATAGAGATGATAGTGATACGTATATAAAACAGAGCACTGATAGAGATGATAGTGATACGTATATAAAAGAGAGCACAGATAGAGATGATAGTGATACGTATATAAAACAGAGCACTGATAGAGATGATAGTGATACGTATATAAAACAGAGCACTGATAGAGATGATAGTGATACGTATATAAAACAGAGCACTGATAGAGATGATAGTGATACGTATATAAAACAGAGCACTGATAGAGATGATAGTGATATGTATATAAAACAGAGCACTGATGGAGATGATAGTGATATGTATATAAAACAGAGCACTGATAGAGATGATACGTATATAAAACAGGGCACTGATAGAGATGATAGTGATACGTATATAAAACAGAGCACTGATAGAGATGATAGTGATACGTATATAAAAGAGAGCACAGATAGAGATGATAGTGATACGTATATAAAACAGAGCACTGATAGAGATGATAGTGATACGTATATAAAACAGAGCACTGATAGAGATGATAGTGATATGTATATAAAACAGAGCACTGATAGAGATGATAGTGATATGTATATAAAACAGAGCACTGATGGAGATGATAGTGATATGTATATAAAACAGAGCACTGATAGAGATGATAGTGATATGTATATAAAAGAGAGCACAGATAGAGATGATACGTATATAAAACAGAGCACTGATAGAGATGATAGTGATATGTATATAAAACAGAGCACTGATGGAGATGATACGTATATAAAACAGAGCACTGATAGAGATGATAGTGATATGTATATAAAACAGAGCACTGATGGAGATGATACGTATATAAAACAGAGCACTAATAGAGATGATAGTGATATGTATATAAAACAGAGCATAGAAAGGTAGAGATAATAGAGATATTTTCATAAAAACAGAGATATTTAGGTAAAACCTGTCTATATGTATACAATTCTGTAATTCTGATACTTTTGTCTTGCTAACTCAGGATATATGTTGTATTGGTATTTAATAATGCCCTTTATAATACACACATGTTGCTGTAGAGCAGTGATACTCGAGAGCTGTGTGTGGCTCTTTAGTGACCAGTTGCAGCTCTTTTAAGACTGAAAACCTTAATGAAGGTAACACCGCCATCAGTAAAGATTTTTTGTAGGTCATATTATTAAATCTGTTGCCCACACAAAGAAGACAGGCTTTATCAACCAAATTTAAATGAAACCTTTAATTTTTTAAAATCCTTATGAGATATAAATAGTCAACCATAAATCGTCAACTCTTTGAAAAGCACCTCAGAGCTCAAACTCAGCACATGCTAATATCTTAAAAAATCTTTAGGCCAGGTGAAACTCACATAACGCTGGTGTCAGGCCAAAGACTGGGATCTCCAAAATCACTACTTCTCAGGGAATGACAAACTCATCTTTTTATGTTTTTATTGCTTTAAAATTGTTAAAAAACTAGGGCTGAACAATTTGCAAAAATAATCTAATTGCGATTACTTCCCAAATATTGCAATTGCGATTTGATATGCGATTATTCTTGGGTCAATCCTAAGTATTTTTTGACAAATTCAAGCAATGAATAATTCCATAAATAAAAACAAAATGTATTGAAAACAATTAAATTATTTCTGAAGCAATTAATCCATAGTATTATGAATCTGAATATGAGGGTGCAACAAGCTTTAGGCTATAAAGGAGGCGGCTGGGGTGGAGGAGGTAAAGCAGATGGGGTATGGCTTTTGTGAAGCAATGCTAGGCTTCATCAGTTTTATTTAGAATGAGATAACTATTTTTGCTCGTATTGCAAATATGATGTCATTTCTTTTTTCAAGGCATTATCATTTGTATGTCACTCATTTTGATTAAGAAAAACATACATAAAACGCAAAAAAGGAGGATTTTTGTAAACTATTTTTAAAAAATTGACACTTAAATGTTTGCGTAATGTGCATAAAATCTCTGCCACTGCAAAAATATAATTTTTTAAACTGGTATTTTCACACATTTCAGGTAAAAGAAATATTGCAACTTCTGCAATTTGAAAATTTCAGCAGGCCATATTGTGATTTAGTCTAATTTGCAATTAATTGCCCAGCCCTAGTTTGAACCCACTGACAGAGGTAAAGGGTGACCAATAGCAGTGATTTATAAAAACGAATTAATATCATGAAAAATGTAGATACAAGGTTTTGGCCTGACATCAGCAAAAAATAAAATAAATCTATGCTCATAATCAGTGACATATTGGTTCTTCTGGCACTATACAGACATTTTTATGTAGCCTATTGCATCCTATTTAACCTCACATTTATCCACCAATTCACTGTTTTTTTTTTTTCCATTTCAACTGTGGATTCACTGATCTATCATCTACCTTACATTCCTGGTTTGGATTTTGGCTCTCGCTAAAGTATTTTTAAGACAAGTTGGCTCTTTGGTAGAATAGGATGGAGTACCACTGCTATAGAGTAACCTGTTCCTCTCAGTTCCACCCAGTTTTCTAAAAGTTGCCAACAAAGGACAATAAATATAAGCAAAAGATCAGTGTATTGTGATGATGATAGAGAGATGAGATACTGTAGTTCTTGAAAACATGGCTTATAGCAGTACAGAGATTTTCTGTGTTAAAGCATGTATGTTCAGCCTACACTCACTGTTAAAAAACAGAGAAAGTCTCTCATAGATATTTTACTAAGATCCTCAGTTTTGGGTATTAACCGTCCATCCGTCATTGTCCCCTCTCAGACACGATGGCGAGTCCGGGGAAAGAGAACTACAGGATGAAGAGTTATAAAAACAAAGCACTGAATCCTCAGGAGATGCGTCGGAGGAGAGAGGAGGAAGGAATCCAGCTTCGTAAACAGAAGAGAGAGGAGCAGGTAAACGCTAACTCAAACACACGAGTAAAACCATCTACAAATAGGTATTTAACAAACAGCAGTGTCTACCACATATCTACAATACTACGGCAGACACCCAGGTATATTTACAGCCACCTGAGTAAATTAGCTGACCAGTATCACCTTAGAGGGACATCTGCTGGTGCTTTCATATCATAAACACGCTGTCTAATGATAAAACCTATTCAGCACCAGTGTTAATTTCACCTGGCTCCATCTGAGCCACATAATATCAGATTGAAGACTAACAAATTCACACTGGCTAGGACAAATATCTCTGTAAAAAAGGGACAAATATCATGCAGTGTTATAAAGAGGGGGAATTTTAGCTCCTCTGTCTGCCCATCAGCCTGCGTTTTGATTGGTCAGGTCAGATGCGGTTTTGAAAAAATATGTGCTGAACAGTGTTCATTTTGCCAGCTGTTAATTTTAGTCTTATTTTTAGTCTTTAAATGAAATACATTTTAGTTTTAGTCTAGTTTTAGTCGACGAAAACTCAAAACTATTTTAGTCTAGTTATAGTACATGAAAAGTCCTCACATTTTAGTCTTTACTTTTAATCCAAGCACTTATTTTCTTGCCTAAATCTGGTACCAAATCATGGTAGTGTGTTCTCTGCACCCTGCCAAACCTGGGGTCCCTGCTTTCTACAGCTGAGAGGCAGAATAGATACAGCTGTGTTGTTTTTTTGACAGATTTATCACCAGTAGAGAAATATCACAGATTTTGAATGTTCAACAAAAACTACATTACATTTTAGTCTAGTTTTAGTCATCTTGACAAAAACTAAAGTTAATTTTGTCAGTTTTAGTCATCACAGATCTGTTTTTGTTAGTCGACGAAATTAACACTGCTTCGACCTTCGGGAGAAATATTTAGATACCCCTTTTCCTGTTGTTTTTGTCTAGAATCATATGTTCAGCTTTGACTTGTCACATGTTTTAATACAAGTTTCCCACAAGTCCTTAATCAATCAATTGACTAATCAGTCAATCAATCTTTGTTTGTACAGCACCAATCAATAACCAGTTATCTGCAGAAACTTTACAAAAGGGGGCAGGTTTAGACCGTACTCTCTGATGTAGCCTATTATAATAGACCTGCGTTAATCACCATGAGCCCCACACTAACGGCATTTAGCCTCCAGTTATATTTGATGTCATCAGTTCCACCACCGGGGGCCTCTCAGTCAAAACAACAACAAAAGAAAAAGATTCTGCTCATGAGAACTTCCCTTTGTTGGGTTTTTTATTAACAGTAAGAATTTCACGTAACAAGGGAGAAAAGCTGTTAAAAAAGTGTGTCAACAACTGGTGTTTCCACAGCTGTTTAAGAGGAGAAACGTTTGTGTTCCATCCACCGACGAGTCCATGCTGGAGTGTCCGATCCAGGATCCAGATGTTAGCTCCACTGTACCTGTCGCAGGTGTAAGTGTTTATTTATCTGTCCTCTTTACTCTCTCAGTGGTCTTCTGCTCAGGATAATAAAGTAACCTCGAGTTGGTTTATCTTTGTTAACATTATGGTGTTTCTGGTGTGACAGGATGGAGTCATAACTCCTGATATGATCCAGATGATCTTCTCTGACGACCCCGACCAGCAGCTCATTGCCACACAGAAATTTAGGAAACTTCTCTCCAAAGGTTTGTCCTATCCCACAGTTTCTTAGGTTTACTTGATGTATTCTGCCTCTGGGTTATGAGTGTTTTTTGCAGCTTTTTCTGCAAACTTTTCTTGGAAGGTTGGGATGGGGACTGAACCAAAGCTCTTTAACCAGAACCATGCATGTGTTAAACCTGCTGATGTTAAGATGAACCATTTCTGTCTCTCTATGTAGAGCCAAACCCCCCCATAGACGAGGTCATTTCCACTGCCGGGGTCGTGAACCGTTTTGTGGAGTTTCTGAAGAGGAGTGAAAACTGCACGCTGCAGGTGAGAGCTTCATACACAGGTACAGTCTCAATAGTCTTAGACTGAATATGTAAGGCATTAAGATGGATTGATATCTGTTTTGAGCATTCAGATACCAAGTGGTGATCTTAAAGTTTTGTGTGGATATCTGATAGTTCTGACTAATTCAGAGAAAATCTGGGTGTCTTCTTCTTGATTAAAGAAGATTGGTTGTGTTGACACATTAGTACTGACACGTATTTGAAGTGCTGAGTTGTCACAGGAAACATTGCTCATCTTTTTTAGATGTGTCATGGTTTACTGAGTAATGCCAGGCTCTAAAGAGAGAAACTAGTCCCTAGCTGACACTTCAGTGTTCATCAGTGGTGCTCAGAGAGTGTTGGAGCCCAAGGGGAACACTTACAGATGTTCCCTCTGATAAAAAATAATTCACAGTCTAACACCACTTAAATCTGAATATTCTTTTATTTCCAAAGTTTGCATCTGCATGATTTTCACAGGTAAAGGTCTTCAAAAACTGTCATTGCCCTTTAGTAACTTTCACTAAGACACTGTTTATACCATGTATTAATGGGGATTTATGTACTTTTGTGCATTCAGACTCAAAGTGGTAATCCTCCATGCTTTGTGTGGATCACCTCAATGTGTACTAAAACTGTTTAATATCTGATAGCTCAGACTGACACAGGGGTGTCCAGGATATCCTAGTCTGGATTGGATTGGATTGGATTGGTTGTGTAGACACACCATGTACTAAGGCTGTTGGAATGAATTTTGGGGTTCAAATATAAATACAATTTTAAAAACTCATTAATATTCGAAAGCTGAAGTTACTATTCGAGCGTGTGTTTTAAAAAGTATTTTTGCTGTATATAATCGTTCTGGAGTCCTCCCGTCTCTCCTTGGCCTCTACTTCACCCATATGTAGGTGAAGGAACCAAATGTTTCGTCACATGACACGTGACATGATGAACAATAAAGTTTTCACACCAAAACACAGAGGCGCTGCAATGGCCGCCATTGGGGATGTTTATCTCCAAGGTGGCGCACACGCTGTTGGTGATTTGGCGAGTGAGGCTTCGCCACATAAAGAGAAGCTGATGTACGAGAGTAAAACCACGCTGCCCACCGACAGTGTCCTTCTGTCATGGTGGAAAACGTTTCAGTCCAGGTATCCTCTCCTGTCCCAGCTGGTATGCCGTTACCTGTGCATCCCGGGCACCACCTCAGGGCAGAGAGGGTTTTTTTCCACGGCTGGGACTGTAGTGAACAAAAAACGCTCTGTTGTTGATTCAGAAAATGTGGATCGCCTTGTGTTTTTGGGTAAAAACATGTGGGGACAAGATAGTACCAACATTTTTTAAAGTGTTTTGTTCATTATAAACATGAAGTCATCACTGCTGTAAGCTGCGCAAATTTAATATATTTTTGTTTGACATTTAATTTCTAACCCATTTATTTTAAAGTTGACCATCAGTACCAAAAATACCTGTTAAAGGCCTCTGAATGGTGCAGGCGGCTGTGTTTGCACTAAAAAGTACATAAAAATGAACATTAACCACTTTAGCTTTTAGTTCATTATTTCTTCATTGCAATCTGTAATGTAACATTGGAGGGTCCTCTAGTGGACAAATGTGTAACTACACAGTGATTAAAGCAATTGAATGCTTTACATACATATCAATAAAAAATGTGCATAGATGTTCAAATGTAATTCTAAATCTGTAAAAAATAATAAAGACGGGACTGTAGATAAATATTGACAGCCCTGCTGTTTACTGGTACACATTAATGACTGCCCTGTCAGCTGATGTGATCTGCTGTATTCTGCTTGTAAGCTAAAAGCATGGCTTTATTTATGTTTATCCATCCCCCTTCAGAGAGATAGATCTGGATTATTCACCTCAGCTCAGTAATAAGAGACAGTCTTTCTGCTCCTAAAGCGAGAGAAAAGCAGGAAGAAGAGAGGGACAAGAGAAACAACAAATGGAAAACAAATTTATGGCAGCTGTGACCATAAACTTATCTCTCATCTTGGAGGAAGTTTCATTCTAAGAAACCATTATCACGCATTCTCTGACTGAATAGTACACCAGCATGTTTATGAAGACATTACTGTACTGGCTGACTGTCCTTCCTGTGTTTATTTTGTCTGTCTATCCCCACCAGTTTGAGGCAGCCTGGGCTCTGACCAACATCGCCTCTGGAACCTTCCTGCACACTAAGGTGGTGATTGAAACAGGAGCTGTTCCCATCTTCATTGAGCTGCTGAACTCTGAGTACGAGGATGTCCAGGAGCAGGTCAGATGTCAGAAGTTTTACAAGAGTTTCCTTAAGGATTAAAACACTTCTTTTTGATTTTATTCCAAATATTGTAATCAAAATCAGGAATACCAGAGACTTTGGTCTCTTGTAATCCTCTCAGCATTGCACCAAGCTGTCAGTGTGGTTCTTTTTTCCCTTCAATATTAAAGAGGTGGAGATATTTGGTTTTAATTTGACCATGCCAGAGTGAAAATTCTGGTATCACAGTCTTAGTCTTAATAATCACTGCTGAATGACTGTTACTGCAGCACTTTGAGGCCGGCTCACTGTGGGTTTACTGTGCCAATCATAACTAACTATGTGTTTTGTTTCAGGCGGTGTGGGCTCTGGGAAACATAGCTGGAGATAACGCTGAGTGCAGAGACTATGTGCTGAACTGTGGCATCCTACCGTCTCTGCAGCAGTAAGTCTCCTCTCTCCATCCATCTGTATGTTTCATTCTAAGGAAAGTGGAGCTATGATGAGGTTTTTAAAGATTCGTTTTATTAAGATTTTTGTCAATATAAATACTCTGACACAAAGATAAAAACAGACTATCACAGCAGAAATAATACACAATAATAAAAACAACAACAACAGACTTAAACAAGAAGATAGACTGCCACCTAAAATAGGAATATATCCATATCAGCATATAACGTCTGGGAATCAAATCAAGGTCACGTTACAGCCCATCAATCCTAAGCTGAACACAGCTGAAGGAGAGTAAAGACCAGCAAGCATGAATCAGTGAAGCTCACTGCAGTAGATTAAAGTCCATGATGAGATTTTCCAACATAATCAGTTAACAGTGTGACATTTCTCCTTTCCTATAAAATGAATAAATTATCCAAAATCATTCCTTTGGATGAGGGTCAAAGACCTGAATTGTTCAAGATCCAGGTGTTGCCAAATAGAACCGATAATTTAACCATTTTATTGCAAAATGTATGTGTCAGTTTTACTTGGCGGAGAAGGCTCTGTTCTAAAGATGCTCCCTGGGTTAGTCAAACAGCATGCTTTGACTTTCAAGGGGAGTACAGGGCTAGAAACTTCCATAGTGATAGATACATTAATGACAATGGATATTGAAAACAATAGAAATATTTCAGTATCAATTAATCCATAGTAGCATGAATCTGAATATAAAGATGCAACAAGCTTTATGCTATAAAGGAGGAGGCTGGGATGGAGGAGGTGAGGCTTTGCCAGCAGGAGCAGCGTGGTGCATCAGCATTTATGCAAGCAGAGATTAGCGAGAAGTACGTCATATTTAAATACACCACTGTATCGAGAGAAAGAGCTGTGATAATTGCAATAATTGTCATCAGCTGGCTATCAGCTAATTGGGGCTGGGGGTATGACTTCTGTGAACTTATGCTAAGCTTCATCAATATTTTAGATAGAATGAACTAGTGCAGAATAATTACAAAAAAGACCTAATTGCAGTTATTTTTGTTCATATTGCAAATTTGTTGCAACTTCTGCGGTTTGTAAATTGCAGCAGGCCATATTGCGATTTAATCTAATCTACAATTAATCGCTCAGACCTAATTTATAGTCCTTGAAAATGCCAAATCTTACAGGACTCAACAACATAATTAGTAAACCGGACATTCCTTACATCAGTGCAGCAGCTAGCCATATAATGTGCTCATATCTGAATCCAGTTTCACACAAGCACACACTCCACTTTCAGAGGTAAACCAGCTTATTAACTCAACCATTAAGTGTTACTGCAGACAGAGAAGATTGTGTTTGATATCTGGCCTTTGGATGAATTCCTACTCTACCTGTACAATAGGATGTTTTCCAGTTTTGCAAAGGCTTTCACTAAATTAGCACAGGCTACTGTGGGCTGCAGCCAACGCCCAGACAAAAAAATAGCTGTCTTTATCGGTATCCAAAAGTTTGGTTCTCTTGCAGACACACGCACACTCAGCCCCACCTGCACACCCGTCTCTCTCTCTTTTGTGCTCCCTCCCAATCACAGCTGGACTTCCCCCACTAGAGGCTACTCAGAGTGACTGGCCTCAGAGAGCTGCTGTCAGTTGGACACCTTCGCTGACATCAAGGAGAACTGAGTTACTGTCATTTTACTGAACTAAACAGAACAATTGAGAATGTATCCAGGCTGTTAAGATGCAGTTGAAACCTGCCTAAATTATGTCAACCTGCCCAAACCCATTTTAACCCTCACAATCATTATAAAATCGCCCAGCTGTGGTGGAAAACCTGCTCAATGTGGCAACACTGGATCTAGGAAAGTGATCATGTCATTTAACCAATTTTTATTATTATTGTCTTTTTTTAAGATTTATTTTTGGGCAATTTTGTGCCTTTATTAGATAGAGGACAGTGGATAGAGTCGGAAACAGGGTCAAGAGTGGGGGAGAGACATGCGGTAAAGGGCCTCAGGCTGGATTCGAACCCGGGCCGCCCTTGTACATGGGCAGCGCCTTTAACCACTAGGCCACCTGCTCCCCATTTAACCAATTTTTAAAACAAGGTGGGGAAGATGATTTCTCTGTTTCAGGATAACTTTCTTTGCTGTTACCATACCAAACCTCAGGCATGGTTGTGAAGTAGAGGGAAGGGTCAGATAAGGATTCAACCACAGTATCACATTAAAGCTGTGTCTGTTATATATCACACTGTATAGAGCTGGGCAATTAATCGAAGAAAAAAAAAATTGAAACCGACATTTAGAGCCTGTAACCGACGTAAACCTGCTGTGTCAATTATTTCAATTTTTCACCTTTCTTGGAAAAATTGGACTTTTTACGAAAAACATTTTCATTTCAGCCAGTGTGTGTTTTGATTTCAAGTATTTCAATAAATAACCATCAATTGTTAATCTGTACCTGTTCCTTTCAGTTGTTTGTTTTAGAATCATACAAATATTTACAGAACAAACAGAGTAGGAGGTTGGGAGTGGAATTATTGTCCGTTAATCATAATCGAGGTAAAAAGTTCAGTTAATCGTGATTTTGATTTTTGCCATAATTGCCCAGCCCTAACACTGTACAGTGGAAAAATACTATTCCAGAAACCTTTACTTCTGCTGCCATTAGTTTTTATACTGTCTGACCTTCATGTCAGAGCCCAGCATGGAGCCTGTAGCTCAGGATGAGGAACACAATGATTCACTGAGGACTAATCATTAGAAATTCACCCACAGATGCAGATTTAAAATTAGTTGGTAATCCTGTTTGATAATGCTTATCTCAGTATCATCCTAAATAATCCTGAGGCTGTTTTTTTTGACAGAATCTAGCAGCTGTAACGCAGAGTAAAACTGTCTCCAACTACATTACCTTAGTGTGTCAGTCTGACTTTGAAAACTCTATTCAGTACCATTTCAGTCAGACTGACATGTTCACACAGATTTAAAGTCCAGTTTTAGTTGCACTGACACAGGAAATCAGCCATCTCACTGTCTCAGACATTGTGATTATAAATGCTTTGTTTAATTTTTCCTGCAGACTTCTAGCCAAGTCGAATCGTCTCACCACCACCCGTAATGCCGTCTGGGCTCTGTCCAACCTCTGCAGAGGGAAGAACCCACCTCCAGACTTTGCAAAAGTGAGTCTGTTAAAAGGGCGAAGACTAGAGCATGTCTCTGCTGCTGATTTAACTCATAACTGATCTGTCTGCATGTCTCCTCTGCAGAGTTAACTCTAACTGACCTGTCCCTGTGTCTCTGTCCCAGGTGTCTCCGTGTCTCAGCGTTCTGTCCCGGCTGCTGTTCAGCAGTGACCCTGATGTTCTGGCCGATGCCTGCTGGGCTCTGTCCTACCTTTCTGACGGTCCCAATGAGAAGATCCAGACAGTGATCGACTCCGGGGTTTGCCGCAGGCTGGTGGAGCTGCTCATGTAAGAACTGACACATTCATATTAACAGAGAGGAGGGTCTTTGGATCAGTTCTTAGCCTGATTTATGATTATATATCAGATCCACACATGTAGACGTCTTCAGAGAGACAGCAGACATAGGCTCACATAACTCTATCCACATTTACAGTATCATCGACTGTTGCTTGGTATTTATCAGCTATAACTGAACTCTATAAGGTTTCAGTCAGCATGGTTTTCTGTACACAAACAAGCAGAGAGCTTGGAGGGACTGTAGGCTTCTGATATAACTAGAACAGAGCTACAAACTCACCTGTATGTAGAGTTCACCAGAGCTCCAACTTTAACATCCAAAAGTCTTTAACCGGTTTAGACTTCAGGGTGGAGAAATGTCAACCAGATGAAGATAGACACATCACAAGATCCTACCACCAGCAGATGGCGCTATAACCTCATTATGTGTTTGTTTCCAGGCACAGTGACTATAAGGTGGTTTCTCCAGCTCTCAGAGCAGTGGGAAACATCGTGACAGGAGATGACATCCAGACTCAGGTACGCTCTCATCCTACTACTGTAATATGGTTATACTAGTTCATGCATGTTTATATACTCGTGTGTGTTTGGGGTAAAATATGTTTGTACAGAGAATTAGTTAATCATTTTTGTGTGTTCCTTAGAGCAGTGGTTCTCAACCTTGGGGTTGGGATCCCCATGGGGGTTGCGAGACACTGAGAGGGGGTCTCCAGCTGCCTTAAAAAAACTAAGAATATTTTTAACAATACGCTGTTGCAACGTTACACCAATTTTGTGAAGTTTTTACTCATTTTCATCATTCTTTCTCACATTTTTACCATTTAACACCTATTTTTGTCAGTTTTAAACTTTTTCCACCACTTTTTTTCTGCCTGTTTTTGCCACTTCTAAACCAATTCTTACCACTCAAGCTGAATGTTGCCTCTGTTGCCCCATTATTGCCACTATTAACACCTTTAAACTACTTTTTGCACCCAGTTTTTCCCATTTTAACCCCATTTCATCATTTGATATGCCAATTTTTGCTAGTTTAACCAATTTCTGCCAATGTCTGCCTATTTTTTCTTTCTCAGCTAACCTTTTTTTTTGCCAGTTAATATTGATTTTTCATCCCATTTCACGAAATTTCCACCCATTTATGCCAATTTAAAACAATTACAGCCACATTTCAAATCCTTTTTAACCATTATTTACACACATTTTTTTGTCACTTTAACCCATTTTTACCTTTTTTTGCCATTTTTATCCAATCATTGCCACTTCTTACCTATTTCTGCTACTTTTTAAATCCAATTTTACCTCCCTTTTCACCATTTTTTTGCCATTATTTACCAATTTTAGCCATTTTTTAACCATTTTAATCCCTGTCTTTAACAAAAGGGATTTACAAAGGCTTTTACTACACAAAAGAGATTCTTTGAGAGGAGTGTTTTTTTGTTTTGTTTTGTTTTGTTTTTTTCAGGTTAAAAATGAAATATGATTATCACAGCTTAACTTTACAATGGACCATGATTTTGCTGACCTCCATGGGCCCCCAGTTTGGCTGGGCAACAGAAAGCTCTCCCATTTATCTCCCTTTATGGGCGGCCTTGTCTGCACATGACTATTCTAGATTATGCATGGCTTTGTTCAACCACGTTCAGGTACAGTGGGGGTCCTCGGTCTCTGGCACCTTTATTCTGGGGGTCACAGGCTGAAAAGGTTGAGAACCACCGTTATAGAAGACGATAAACCACTATAATTGTGTCTGTTTGTGGTTTCAGGTAATCTTGAATTGCTCGGCTCTCCCGTGTTTACTTCACCTCCTCAGCAGTCCGAAGGAGTCCATCAAGAAGGAGGCGTGCTGGACCGTGTCCAACATCACTGCAGGAAACAGAGCTCAAATCCAGGTAAGATCGCCTTACCTGGTAATACACCTGGGGGTAACGTTATGAAAAACTTAGAGCTAGAAGTTCTGACTGATTTAAAGTTCTACCCTGTGCACCGTCTGGACCGAAGATCTGTTTGAGTTATATCTGCCAGGCATAAAGGATAAAAATACAAACCTATCCTGTTTGATATAAACATAGATCGCACAGCAGAGACTAGGGCTGAATGATTAGGAATAATAATCCAGTTGTGATTTTGTCCCTGAATATTGCGATTTGATATGCGATTACTTCTGAAGCCAGACTGCAGTCTGCTAAAAATGGTACTTAAATGATTCCATAATATGTAATGCATAACGCCTCTGCTGCAAAAAAAACGTTTTAATCTGGTATTTTGACACAAATTTCAGGTTAGAGAAATTTTGCACCTTCTGCGATTTGAAAATTGCAGCTGGCCATGTTGTGATTTAATTGTCCTGCCCTAGGAGAGGCACGGCACTTAACCTTGCAAAGCAGATGGATTCGCCTGTTTCTGTGTTTCTTACTGGTGAATCCATCTTACAAAGCTCCCACCTGAACCGTTTTGGCCCGGATAGAAAGTGACCAATCAGCGACAAGGGGCAGTGCTTTCAGGTGCTGCAAATCGAGACATGAGCAAGCAGCGAGAAGAGGCCGGTGCAATTATGATGGAAGAGATCAGCGTGGATGCTGCTAAAGCTCCAGTTTTATTAGAAGTTGACGACATTTCTTGGTTAAAAGAAGAACAGGCTGTCAAAATACACAAAAATCATGTACTGACATGTCTACAGTCGCCACGGTTCACATTTTGCAGTTCTCTATGGAGTTTACTCCTTGGAAGCTGCACACCTCGGTTTGGCGCTAAGATGTCACGTTTTGTTGCTCTGATTGGCCTGTAAAGATGTGACAGAACGTTCATCCAATCACCCCCCCAGTTTTTTCCTTTTTTTTTTTTTTTTTTTTTAAGGCTTTGCCCAAACGCTGTCTATGAAAGGTTTTCTAGATGGATGTGTGAAGCAAATCCATCTGGCATGTCAGGTTAGCGTTTACCTGGATAGTCCTCTTGTCAGTCCTCTTGTCCTCTTTGTGTATTTCACGTTCTCTGTCATATCTATTAGAATCTGTAATCATCTTTAATTTATCTTTAGTTTTTTAGATGAGTATGAGGCCATGGACTGTAACTTAATGTGATATAGAAAAAAATCAAGATTTTTATCATGAAAGTGTGAAGTCAGACAAAGGCAAAAACCAGTGACCGTCCATCACAAGTATCTGCCTTTATTCAATAAATCAATCACCTTGAGTTCTGCACTAATTAACACTGAGCACAGTTACAGTGGAGAAGAAAAAGTTCCAATACCAGGCAGAAACCTGGAGAAGAACCAGACTGCACAGTGGTGCAGTGGTCAGTAGCAGAAGGTTCCTGGTTTGATTCCCTTTCTGTGTGGAGTTTACATGTTGTTCATGTGTGGGCTCTCTCTGGGTACTCCTGCTTCCTCCCACAGTCCATAGACATGCTCATTAGGTTAATTGGTGACTAAATTGCCCGTAGATGTGAGTGTGAATGTTTCTGTCTCTGTATGTTAGCTCTGTGCTTGGCTAAGCTCCGCCTCTAGTCAGCAATAACGGCGGGGTCCGACTGTATCTCTGAACATGATAGACTGTAGATGATAGATAAACGGAGAATGACAAGTATGGACAACAAAACCAAGAAATGACCGCGTATTGGTGCCCATAGGGACAACCCTGGTAGGTCATCCTCTCTGTCTGATGGACTAACAGTCCTCAGATTTATCCACTCTCTAAATATATCCATAGATAAACCAAAGGCACATCTCATACACAAGGTAAATCAATCTTTATTTATGTTTGATCAATAACAAAAGAAAGCTGTTCTACACCGGTCCCTTCATGATCACAGCCATCAGATTTTAGCTTATTAAGCTGATTTTTCTGATCTCTGCTGATCTGTGCAGTAAATAAATCAGCTTTTTTCAGTCTTTAGGAGGATTCAGTTAAAGGTGATGCTCCTGTTCTGTGTCTGTTTCGCTCACCTCTCCTCTCTCTCTCATCAGAACGTGATCGATGCAAACATCTTCCCCGTCCTGATCGAGATCCTTCAGAAGGCTGAGTTTCGTACAAGGAAGGAGGCAGCGTGGGCGATCACCAACGCCACCTCAGGAGGAACTCCTGCTCAGATCAGGTAGAAAACTCTGCTTCTATATCTCTAAGGAATAAAGAAAAAATATAAAAATCAGTGAATATTTCCACCCAGGCAGAGATTTTTCTTTGAATCTGATGGTATCTCTTCAGGTATCTGGTGTCCCTGAATGCCATCAAGCCCATGTGTGACCTTCTGACTGTGATGGACTCAAAGATTGTTCAGGTGTCACTGAATGGGCTGGAGAACATCCTCAGACTGGGAGAACAGGAGGCCAAACAGAACGGGACGGGCATCAACCCGTACTGCGCTCTCATCGAGGAGGCTTACGGTATGAAAAAAATAGGTCAGACCACCTCATGTAGAGGTGGGATGAGATCTGGTGGCATTAGCAGACTACAACATAACGAGATTTCTTGTCATGGTGAAAAATGTCTCATTAGGTTATCAGGCTGTAAGGAGGCAGACCCGCAGCTGTCATGGAGTGGTCCAGTTGAACAGGGGAGTGCCCACGTAACTACCTCTGATACTCTCAGATAGTTTGAATGGCAGCTTTTAAAAAAACAGATCTTAGCTGATCCTCTATGTCAGGGCTATTCAATTACAAATTCAACTGGGCCAAATTTTCAAATCAAGAAATGTAGCCGAGCCAGGCATGTTTGACGCCCCTTAAGCAGCTGGTAACATCAAATTTGGAACCAATACAGATCAATTTGATGACAAATATGCACTTTTAAGTCATAGTCTCCCTTTTAAATTTGGCAACTTAACGAAAGTATACCAAAAAGTGCATAAAAACACAACAGCAGAGCTGTATTTAAACATAACCTGAGGTAGTAGAAATGTTTTTCACTTGAATAAAAATAAAATAAATAGAATGAAAAAATAAAATGAAGTTCTACAAATAATAATTTTGGTTACATCTTACCCGGGCATATCTTAAAGTGCATAAAAATTTAATCTGCACAGTTTTAGCTACAGTTGAAAAGGACATGCTACTCGATATTTTGGGGCTACTTCTGTCAGCATCGCTAGCCATGCTTCAAAACAACACAGTGCATTAGGTAGACTGTTGCCAGCCTACACTTAGTGTTGCATTCCCAGTCTGAAATACTGTGGGAATTTATGAAATCTTGCAAAACAGATTGCCCTCTGCATCTCTGGCATGACCACAGGCTGGGCCACTTAGGGGTTGCTTCTGGGACACATGTGGCCCCCGGGCCGCTCATTGAATAGACCTGCTCTATGACCTCTTTGAATCACCACTGACAAAATCCTGCAACAGCTGGATCAGGGAATTAAATTATTACCACCCATGAATTTTTTTTAGTATTTCCCAAGTGCTGTTAAATAGAATACTTACTTTTTAACCCAGCTTTTCCAAACATCCTAGTTTTATTTTGGATGCTAACATTATTTTAAACTAAAATATTTCCCAAAAACTACCAGGGTCTAAACGATGATTCCCCTTTAGAACTGACCCTTTTGTTGAGCCATACCACAAACCACTGGTTTTCAGTGATGGTCTTTAACTCTGTAACACTCAAAGCTGTAAAATCAAGTAAAACTGAGGCCTATCCTCACATTTACACACAGTATAAAAGCTCAAGTAAGGGTTTGAGCTGTTGCTGGAGAAAGCATCATGGCAAAAACCAAAGAAATCCGTTTAGACTGGAGAAAAAAAAACATTGATGCTCACAAAGCAGGAGAAGGATCTAGAAAGTTATCACAGCGTTTCTAAGAGTCAAGAACTGGAGTGAGAAATATAATCAAGAAACTGAATGAGAGCCACACAGTCTAGAACATGCCTGGCAGAGGGAGGAGGAGAAAGATTTCAAAGACCCTGGAAAGAAAACTAGTGAGAGACAGGACTGTCACCTTTTAAAAAAACAACCTAGAACGAATTTAGAATATGACAAAGTGATGCTTGGATATATTCGACCCCCCCCCCATGTGGACAGATGAATGGCTTCCTCTCATCTCCTTAGTGCACAGCACATAATTGTCAAGCTCCCATGAGTCATAGATACAGTGAGCTGTGACAGTCACGTAAGAATTAGTGGCCAGCGATGTCCACCCATCTGTGGTAAGAGACAGTGTCTTATCCTTCAGTACAGTCAGTCATGTTTTCTTGTGTGGCATCATATAGTTTAACACTGTGACTTGATATTGTTGTGTGACTTGAGATGGTGAGGCGTGGCTCCAGTTCCATTATCAGATCCGGGAAACCCTCTCCAGAAACAACAGAATAGGCTGCATATCCTTACATATGAATCTTGCAGTGTTGTCTGTTATTGCCCTTTTATGAGCTTCTGGCAAAGGGCCTGCTGGAAAATAGTTTGTCACATGAGGTTGTATACCAGGCATAGCGCCACTCCTCTGCGGAGCCTCCTCCACTGTCTCACTCAGGGGAAAAGCCGCCAGGTGTGTCCGTAGATTTGTAGTTGTTGACGAGTATGAGAGCTGCTTGGTACAGAATCGACACATGGCTCTATCTTTGTTTGTTATTTTACCATCTACACAGTAAAATCCAAAATACTTTCACACAGTGCTTCTAAGATGTTTTGGTGTCGTAATTGTCTGCTCGTTGCTCCGCTTGCTAACGCCCTCCATTGTAAAATAGCATAGCAAATTATAAAAAGAGTCTTAAGAGGTCAAGAGGGCATGCAACGGACAAGTTTCTCTGAAGGCGCCCTCAGTGGGGTCGAATGGCAAACTACTTTAGACTGCATGATGCACCGATAGAGGGTGTATTTTGACTTTGAGTGTCTCATTTCAGTTCAAATATGAACTTTCACCCTCAGGTTTGAATGAATTTCAAATAAAAAGTGACGGCCCGAGTGAGAGACTTGTCTTAAGACCCCAAATCAACTGCCAAGACTCTAGTGAAGGACTTAGCCAAGTCAAAGAAGACCATCACTAGAGTCCTGCACAGGAATGGACCAAGAAAAAGTCAACTTATGCAGAAGAGACCTTCAAGCCAGACTGCAGTCTGCTAAGGACAACCTGGAGAAAGATTATCATTACTGGAAGCGTGTCCTTTGGTCAGATGAAACTAAACTAGAGCTCTTTGGCCACAGAGATGTTAGTGATGTTTGGAGAAAGAAAGGAGAAGCGTGTCACCCAAAGAACACTGTCCCCACAGTAAAACATGGTGGTGGGAGTTTTATGCTATGAGGATGCTTCAGTGAGTCTGGAACTGGGAATCTGGTAAAGTAAGGAATCATGAAGAAAGAAGGATATGAGAAGATTTAGAAAGAAAACCTGAAGCAGTCAGCAGTTAAGATGGGTCTGGGTCGTGTCTTAGTCTTCAACATGATGACGACCCATAACATCCGTGGCTCCTTATGAAGAACTACCTCCAGAAAAAGAGAGTCGGGGTCATGTCAAAGCAGATCATGGTGTTAAAATATCAGGTTCCTCTTTAACTCAAACAGCTCAGTGAGAATAGAGAATGTTATTTAAAGTATAACTCTGGTATAAAGATGAGTTATCTATCAGTTAATAACCTCACTGTGTCTATGCTTTGACCCCTTCAGGTCTGGATAAGATCGAGTTCCTGCAGAGTCACGAGAACCAGGAGATCTACCAGAAGGCCTTTGACCTGATTGAGCATTACTTTGGTGTGGACGAGGAGGATGCCAGCCTGGCCCCACAGGTAGACCAGAACCAGGGCCAGTTTGTCTTCCAGCAGCAGGAAGGACCCATGGAGGGGTTCCAGCTCTAACCCGGTCCCCTCTACAGCCCCGCCTACTTCTTCTTCTCCTTAGTTTATAACCCAAACGGACCGCTGACCCTGTCGAGACTTGGACTCGTCTCTGCAGGTAAAAAAACAAAAAACAAAAACGACCCTGTGCATTGGCCCGTCCTCTGCAGACAGATGGAGGAGCAGTGAGAGTTTCCCCGCGCTGATGATGACGTCTGTTCACCTTTCAAATGAACCCTGTCTCTAATCGGACATTTCTGACTTCCTGTCGTCGTGGTCGCTCAAACGTTGTAAACGGTGTGGAGGATTTTTCCAATCAGAAAGCGGACTCTTAAATCGGCGCTCATATCCCGTCTTCAATGTGAAACTACCTCTGTGCTGTGCAGACAGAAAGCCCGGCGTGAACAGACTGACGTTTCCTTAATCCTGGCTGATGGCGGCGTTCAGTAAAGCGGGGGAGGTGTGGATGTAAATAAATGTCCGCTGTACGTCCAGCTGCTCTCTCTCTTCTCCTGTCCCTTTTTAAGGACTCTACGAGCTCCTGGATGCTCTGAATCTTTAATTTATTTGTCCTGTGAGTCATGTGGAGCGTCCGCGCCCTCAGCTCTGACTGAAGGCGTCCTGGATGGTGCATCCTTGGTGTTTTTGCTGCTTTTCTTCAGCTCTGAGAGCAGGATCAGGACGCTGCTCTCTGTGTTACATGATGCAGTGTGTCGCAGGTTAAATGAGATTTTTGTTTTTCTGTTTCTAGCGACGTAACACCTTAACTTATTTCCTCGCTGCAGTCGTCTGCGTGCTGCGCTGGATCAGCCGTTTGTATATTATATATACATGTAAGAAAGTCTAAAGAGAGTATTTAACAGGCTGTGTCAAGCTGTCATATGCAATGATGTTTGATGCCGGCCCTGCAGAGCCGGCTGTGTCTTATTTCTCCTCTCAGCTCGTTGATTTTGAAGTTTTCTCGTCAGTATCGGAGGATTTTGATCCATGACGGCCGAAGTCCAGCAGCATGAAGAGCCCAACATAAAATCAAATGTTTATAATGACATTAAGCACATTGAATGGTGTATAGTTTTCTAATCTCTCTGGTTTGTATGATTGTATATCATTTTTTAGGTTTTGGTAGTGTTTCTGATTTCTCCTCTGGGGTTTATTTTGCGGTGTTTTCGTGGCTCTCAGTAGAAATGTTCAAAACAGGAAGTGTACGCAGAGTGACCCACTTCTACTGTGTAACAATGACGACTAATAAACAGATCTGTTGGATACAAACCAAACGGCCAACGCCTCTCCATCTCTTCTGATCACATGGAGAATAATAATCTTAACTTTCTTTGTGGAGCACCTCTCAAAGTAAGAGTTTACAAATACAGAAAGTCATTAACACATCTATGGTCAGGAGAGAGGGAAAGAAGTCTGCAAAAGTCAAAAGTGCTGCACTATTTATCTAATCACAGTAACAGACTTTTCAATTACATTATCTTATAAAAGAATGCAATTATTTTAGTTTTAAAGGTCACATATGCAGAATACACTTTTCCAGGCTTTTCTAGCAAAAATATGTGCGCCTGGCCTGATCACAATCCAACTGAGAATCAGAAAAATCTTCCCTTCCTTCTCTCTTTCTCCGCCTTTCAGAAACCAGTTCTCAGATTTTCCCCTTATGTCATGTTTGGAGTTGGTCCTGCCCCTATGTTTGGTTGGCCCTCCCCCGCTTGGAAGAATGATCCTCCCTCCTCTCCTGATCCTGTTCTCAGAGGTCCCCAAAACATTCCTGTGTTTGCTGCTGAAAAAAACACTCCAGTTTTGCGTGTCTAAAAACCCCTCTGTTTCAGCCCTACTCAGAACGAGCTGTTTCTGTGTCTGTGACTTTAAATATTAATGAGCTGTTTGACTCCGCCCCTCACCACGCCCCTCCCAGGAAATGGATGTGGCTCATCTTTAGATGAGTAAAATTCTTTTAAGAAAATGTAAAAAGACCAGTAACTTTTTTTCATAATACACCCAAAAAGTGCAAGATAAAACAAAAAAAGAAATGTCGTTTGCAAAAAAAAGGGAGCAACAACTTGTCTGTTAAGTCATCAATAAAAGTCCATAGTATAGATGGCAGTCAGACCTGTCCTTTCTTGTCCTGTCCTGATCAGGACCTGTCCTGTCCTGTCCTGATGAAGACCCGTTGGAGTTGAAATGCGTAGATATCCCTTTTTAATAAAGGATTTTTATTACATCAGAGTGCCTGGGATTCTCAGTTCTGACTGCCATCTATACTATGGAATTTAATTGATGAGTTAACAGGCAAATCATTGCTCCCTTTTTTTTGCAAACAATATATTTTTGTCCATTTCCTGAAGAGCACCTGATCCTGACTACACAGTGTTGGATACTTTAACCCCATGTGGCACTCACCCCCTTTTTTTTCTACGTTTATCCTTGACTTTGAAAAAAAGATGTGTTGTCGTAAAACCAGAGAGGATACAATACTTTAGAGTTAAAAACTTAGAGAACTTAAAAACGTTGGCCTCATAGCTGGCCCTGCTCCCTGCAGTGATCCACTCACTTTTCCACAGCTGCCAACAAAGATCAGTCAGCTTAAGGGAACGATTGTTGTTTAATAAATTTAGTCAAGTCCTCAGACTGAAAACATGAGACAGAGATCATAAACTATTCAGGAAAATCTTCACTGAGGGAATAAATCCCCAAAAAGACCTCTTCATCAAAAGTGTCTGACTGCTTTTGTCATAATTTTGTGTCTTTTAAAGGTAAATGTAGTGCTTTGAATTTTCTGTTCCAGGTTTTTTCTTCAACATTAGAGAGGGAAAGGTGGTAAAGAAGTTAAAATAAACTGTGGTGGTGAAACAATGGGCTCTTTATGAACTGTAGAATCCTCAAAGCTAACAGCTGATGGAGTTAACCTGTGGTTTATATGTCTTTATCTAAAATAAATCTTCATCAGAGAATGAAATAACCCGTCTTTCTTCTGTAATCTCTGTTTATAAAAGGCTCTCAGTAGTCATAATGTTAGAATAACACAGGGCTCTGTGTACACTCATTAAAAGGATTACTGTCAAACAGCAAACGGACCTGATTAATGAGAGTCACGTTAGCTCTTCAGCAGAATCACTCCTCAGTGTTTGCTTATGTCCCAGTTATTATGGAACCTTACCATTCTCACTTTACAACCAAACAGAGGCGTCTGGTTCTTTATGGATGACTTTAATTCTGCAGAAAATAATCGAAAGTCAAAGTCAGAAACGGTTAAAAGATAGATCATCATGTTAGATCATAAAACTGAACTAGTCATATCATGAGTCAGCATCTTTACAAGGTTTTTTTCACAGTGACTCAGTGATTAATGAAGCAGGAGTCTTGCGTCATGTTCACCAAATAAAGCCCTTGTTAAGATTAAATAATAACAATAATAGTAATGGCCTTTATTCTTACTGCACTTTTAGTATTAAAGCTACAACCTGCTCTACAAGGACAGAAGAATCAGCTCAGAAAATCAGCAGCAATGATTAAGAAATTACAAACACTTAAAGGTATAGCATGTCGATTAGCTGAGCAGGACCCAGAAGCAGAGCCCGAGCCAAGGTCGAAGGTGAAACAAGTTTAACGGGAGATAACAGAGGAAAAAGACCACGAAGAGTGAGCTGGCTGGTGGCAGGCTGAAGCCCTGTCAGGAAGTAGACGATGCAGTAAGAGAAGAGGACAAAAAGTATTAGCAAAGTCAAAACTTGACTGCAAAAGGTCACCAGCTAAAACAGGATAAGTTAATGCTGGGAGAGCCAGGTTACCACTCATGAAACTGTAGTATACTCTGGCATCTGAAGGCTCAACACGGGGTGATAAAGAGGAGATCTTGACAGACCGAAGATTTGCTGCAGTCGTAACTGCCCAGTGCTCCTGCCCTCCCAAACAGCCTGTAGAGGGAGAGAGAGAGAAAAATGTATACACAAAATCCAAAACACGCAGGAGATAAAACATTACATCCATTTAAAAAATCTCTGAACAGCATACATTTTCTTTTAAGGGAATTTTAAAACGTGTAAATCATGTTTAAGTGAAAACTGAGGTAGAAATACAGAGACTCACTGATAAAAAGGGATTTAAAACCAGATTTCCCTCCATCTCCATGTTATCTAATGCTAGTAAGCATTAAATAACTCATTTATTCCCTGGTTTAGTAGCAGATACCCTCTAGTATCATAGCTCTGTGCCTGAGCACATTATCGTTAATCGTTAGGAGCTTGTAGTTGGTTTGAGAATCCACCACATGAACTCTGAATTCATGTCTCTTACCACATGAAGAGGTTCCTGTCAGTGTTTTGACTATAAATCAAAGTTTACACAGAAGTAGTCTCTGATGACTTTTGGATTTATTACTTTAAGCTGTTTTACATTAAGATGTATGCAGGAGTGCATGTACAAAATGACTCTCCCCCTCTGATATCAAACAGGTATGTTTAAATTAGAATTTTGATTTCTGGTTCAGAAATCAGATACAATTACAGCCCAACCTACAGACCAGGAGACTCTAGAACAGGGGTGTTCAAACGATGGCCCGGGGGCCAAATGCAGCCCACAGTCCAAATTTGTTTGGCCCGCATCAAATTCTAGAAATCTAGAAATGAAATATGGCCCACATTTGAATATGGAGCTTGTGCTTCACAGTATTGTACTTCATAGTTTCAGCACAAGACAGTCTGTCCAAACATCACAGCAAGAAGAATAAATTCATGTGTCTTTGTGACTAAACTGGGACAGCACTATACATGGTAAAAATATTGGCAATCAAAATAATATCTTGTTTTCTACCTCTCTGATGAGTTTAAGCAGCAAATAGCAGTAACAGTAATATTCCAGTGGCTGAGCCAGTGGCAGCTAGGGCCAAACAAGACCTCCTGAAGTCAGAGTGGCGTCCCCAAAAACGTGGAAACGAATGTTTATTTGCCTTGTCAGCCATTAAATCGAGCGTTTAGTGTAAGTACAGACAGGCCATGGAGTGAAGCTCTCTCCCGATCAGTTCATCTAATGCAAGCCCTCATCATCTGACGGCCAGCTGATTTGCTCTAAGCACGGTGTTGGCCAATCACTCTCATGCTGCCTTATTCCCTCCCTCCTCCACCCCAGCTCATCTTTTATTCTGCTTCTGACTTAATCAATGTCATATAACTCGCCTTGTGGATAGTAAAGTTGCCCTAAGTCCTTATCCACCTTATTCCTAGTCCCCATGATTTTTTGCGTGAAATATGGGCGCAACTTCTGGTCCTTTCTATCTAAATGGGACTTTGCCTTGAATACGAGATGCGAAACGTTGGACATTAAAATATATAACTTTCGACTGCTTCACCTCAAACAGGACAATATTATTATTTCTCCGCCCTCGACTAAAGAGTAAAGTGACGACATTACCTCAGATAACCTAGACTAGCATATTTAGCTAACTTTATTAGCTCAGATCAGTATAGTAATAGATGATCACGTTTTGTTAACTGAGTTTGGACACCACCTTCAGATAACATTTCTAGTTTGTGGGGTTGCTGAAATCCTTATTCCACCACTGTTGACACTAAATCACTTTAGTAAACCCTTGGAAGAATCGCGTTTTGCTATTATTGTTACTGTACGAGAAGTTCCACCCTCCAAGAATAATGTGGTATCCACCTTATTTACTTACTTACAGCTTACAAAACAAACAATATGAACATGTGATTACAAAAATATATTAATATTTACAAATTCCCATTGAATTCCTATCAACAACTGTCTTTCGTAGTTAGCGTCTATCGTCAGCTGCTGTATTAAATTACATGTTACAAATTCAGATTTACAGTAGCGGCCCCAGGAATAAGGTGGATACATATTAATGTATGTGGCCCTCAGTGGGAAAGTTTGGACACACCCAACACTGAGATGTTTAACACAGAGAATGAAACACTGCGGTTTACAACCCTGTCCTCATATGAGAACGTTACATTCTAGGTTCCCTGCATAGCGAGGGGGGCTTTAGCCCTGAATACTTTCTCAAAACCCCCCAATCTGTCAGGCTAGCTGTTGCTTATCAGTGCTCTGACAGATAAATGCTAAAAGAAACGTGATGAACTGGGCCTCAATGATCATAACACAGGTACATCTCAAAAAATTAGAACATCATGAAAAAGTTCAATATTTTTTGTCACTTGTTTCAGAAATTGAAACCCATATATTATATAGACTCATTACACAAAGAGTGAAATATTTCAAGCCTTTATTTCTTGAAATTTTGATGATTATGACTTACAGAGATGAAAACCCAAAATTCAGTGTCTCCGAAAATTAGAATATTGTGAAAAAGTTAAATATTGGAAAGTCATGGTGTCACACCCTAATCAGTTAATGAACTCCAAACACGGGAAAATACTTTTAGTCTCATGTTATGAGACTAAAAGGGGTCCTAGAGGATTTTCAGAAACTCTGGGACAAGCTGGTCTGGACTCTGTGTAAATCCCTGGTTCTTCTGCTGTGATCATTAAACAGTCCAGACGTCGGAGTATTCTGACATATTTCTTATTTTTCTGTTGTTCTGCAGCCGTCTGCTCTCCTGTCACAGAGAACAATGCTGGGTTCCTGCAGGCCTCTCTTTGTTAACACTGATTATATCCTTCAGGGTCTCGAACAATAGTTTACAACACAGAGGAATCTCATCTCTGATTACCGTTCACATTCCTCTCTGCAGGCACATTTTAGTTTCTGCTGAGCTCTCAGCTTCTCTGCAGACCGTAAACTTCCCTGCGTTGGAGTTTTTCTGATAAATACAGACAGGAGTGTTAATTTACTGTAACATTCCCACAATCCTCCTCTCCGTGGACACGCCCTCCTCCAGGATGCGGATGCAGTGGGAGGATTTCAGAGAAGCTGTCAGATATTTAAATTCTTCCCTCTTCTTTTAATGTGTGGCTGAACCAGACAGACGGGTTCAGGTCGGGGATTTTCTCTGAGGATGAAACTATGACAGAAAAAAACAAAAAAAAAAAACACCTGCAGCGGTTTGGCTGACTGTGAATCCAGTTATCTGTGTCTGAAGATGATTCACTCGGTTAAATAAAGCCTCTGTTTTATCTGGTAATGACTGAGAACATCGCAAACCAAACAACAGTCTCACGCTAATTCCAGCGTCACTGGAACGATGAAAATGAACAGACAGGTGACCCAGAGTAAAGGTAATTTTATCTCCATTAGCCCCAGAGTTTACTTTAGCCTGGAATACCACAGGAAGAGGAAACGAGACGCCAACACATGCTGTCTCAACCTCACTGCTGGGAATGGAATGTTAGTTTAAGAAACAGCAACTGTAAAATAATGACTGTATTTACAATATAAAAAATAAAAAAATCCATTTATATGTGGATAATTTTCAATGGTCAAACACAGATGAGTGTCTCTAAGGGGCCGGAAAAACTCGACATCCTACAATTAGAAATATCTTTTTTTTTTTTTTTTTTTTAAAAAGGGCTGGACATTAACAGACACTAGAAAAAAGCCTCTTTGTTTGACTTTTATCATGTCTCTGTGTTAGCCAGAGCCAAAGAAAACTTCTCCAAACTTTGCACTTCTATCCTCCATGGCCCCAGAATGAACTGAGGTCAAAGGTCATGGTCAGCCAGCCTCATGTTCATCTTTTGCTTCTTATTATTACATCACTTTAACACAAACATGCTTCCTATTTAGTTTATGCTAACCCTGATGTCAGCTGACCCTCATCACTGAGCAATCCCAGCTGCTTGATGCTTCTGCACCAAGCAAGGCTGCAATCATCAGAGTGAGTCGTGGCCCAGACAGCAGCTGACAGTGAGGCCCTGAGTGATATCAGCTATTTCATTTAAGGCCGTCCCTGGCCAAAGTAGGGCTGGGCAATTTATTGCAAATGAGATGAAATTGCAATATGGCATGCTGCAATTTACAAATCACACATGTTGCAATATTGCTTTAACTTGACTTATGTCAAAATACCAGTTTAAAGAGGGGGTATTATACTTTTCCCATGTTTAAAACATAAATATAAAGTCACAATGTTGGGTGTCCATACTTCACATATGCAAATTTTCAAACCGATAGTTATGTTGTAGAAACAGGAGGATTTTTTTTTATTTTCAAGTGAATTCAATACGCCACTGTAGAACTGCGTCTGATTAATTTCATTGTTGTTAATGCACATTGACATAAATGCATCTATCCATATGGGGGCTTCTGGCTAAGCACTCCCTGGAAAGGAAAAGCATGCTGCTTGACTCTGCTAGAGCTTCTCTAGAGCAGAGCTTTCACCGTTAAGTAAAACTGCAGTAGATCCTTTTTGAAATAAAATTGTAAAATGTATGATGAACATGTTCCTGACTAAATGTAGATTGTAATATAGAATGATTTATTGCTTGAATTTGTTTAAAGTACACCAGATTAGGAACCTAATAATAACTGTATATCAAATCGCAATACTGGGGGGGGGGGGGGGGGGGGGGGGCGCAATAAGATTATTTTTGCAAATGGTTCTGGCCTAGGCCAAAGTGAGGCCCTGAGCAGACTCTGGTATGAGGCCCCCAATCATATTCCTTGTTGCTCTTGTCCTATCAGGGACATAGCAAACACATTTGGACCAGATCTGGATCAAAACTAGCACAGCTATCAGGGACACAGCAAACACATTTGGACCAGATCTGGATCAAAACTAGCACAGCTATCAGGGACACAGCAAACACATTTGGACCAGATCTGGATCAAAACTAGCACAGCTATCAGGGACATAGTGTTACGACTGAGGCTGCAATGTTTTGTATTATTATTTCATTGCTGTGCCCACATTGGCTGTGCCTGCTGTGTGTTTGGCATTCTGCCACTTTATTTACCTGGGTGTGTCACCACCCCCCACTGATTGGCTGCTCCTGAACTCGTGCCTGCAGGTGATAGGCTGCAGTGGAGGTGTGGAGTGATGTCACCACAGCAGCAGGTTGAACCTTTGGTGTTTTTGTGTTGTTATTTCTTGCAGCTTGTACCGTACACCAGGAGATTTATTATTTGTTTTTCAACCTTTGTTCAGCTAGAACAATGTTTGTCTCTCCCATAGAATCCTTTGTTAGTTTGAAGTACCCTGAGGTTAAATGACTCCTCCTTTGTTCAAGTGAATTTGACATTTGTGAATAAATTATCTTGTTAAAATCTTTTAACTTTGTCTTCATGGCTGCTTGAGATCTGAGTGTAAGGCCGGCCACACACTAGACGATTTTTTTAATCTGAAACGATTTTAAAACCGTGAGAGACCACATACTTCAGGACAATTTCCAAAGATTTTTCATGTTTAATCCTCTGAACGCACACACTTGACGACTCAGCCAGATTGTCAGATCACAGAAGACCACACACCTGCCGACCTGCCTACGACCTCACGTGATCATGTAACTTCAGAAAAAAAAAAAAAAAGAAACGATGTCTGTCGATGCCGTCTTGCTGTCTCTCCACAACAGGCTGTCCTGGCATGTGTTACAGGTGCAGCAAAAATCATAAAACGGGTAAGACTCGGGACGAAATCCTAGCTGGAATTAAGGTAGTGGTTAAAGTACGTATGATTCGTCTGGTGATGCTACCCCGCCGCTAGCTCTCATTGGTTGTTGTGGGTACTCTGTCAGCGGCACTATGACCTAGAATCGTAAATATCAAATGTGTTTGATATTTACGATTCCGGGCTTGGGAGGCTATGATGCGATTTGGAGCAGTAAATTAATCGTGTTGACACCACACACATGCTGACTACTCAGACAAATAATCATTTGCGACGGGACTCCAGTCGGTATACGCCCCCATGATCGTAGGGAGAGGCAAATCTTGCCCCAAATCAGGCTTAAAATCCTGTAGTGTGTGGCTGGCCTTAGGGTTCATTTTTCATGTTGTGTCCTGGCCACCCCTAGACAGGGCAAAACACACAGACCCAGATCTGCTTCAAAGCTGGCACAGCTATCAGGGATGTGGTGCATATAAATATATAATCAAACAATTAAAATATATTTATATATGTGAGGTCTCATGTTCACCCCTGCTTGTGAATGCAAAACATCAAAAATGCTTCTAGGAATTTTTTTCCAAACTTGCAGAAATGTCCATTCTGATGAGTTTTTGGGGGTCAAAGGTCAAAGACAGAAACCACCCTGGTCTTTTTCAATCATTCCCTCACAGTGACATTGGACTACCAGGCAGTAGTTCTCATTGACTTTGCATTGCTGTTTTTGCTGCATGTGTGATGTTTATGTTGTGTTTCCCTGTTTTCACATTGGCAGCATGTTTCTGTCACTGCAGTAAATTGCATTTTTTGTTCTTGTAGGTAATTTAAACCAGCATCCTTTTTTAATTTGCTGCATATATTTCCTAACATAAACCCTCAGCCCGCTGTCCGTCTGTTGTGCTCATGTTTCTGATATTGCAGCGCGTTTTTTCTAACAGGACACCTGTCAAAAGTTTGCCGTGATGGGCGTTTAGTACCTTATCAGACAGGTCCATGCCTGGTCCTGTCCTCGTCTGCAGGGTCTGACACTTCAAACAGAAGGAGCTGAATGCCTTTTTTGAGAACAAGGTGAAAGGTGTTTCAGCCTTGACGTTACCCTCCTGCTGCAGGTATTTGTGGTATGCTCCTTTGTTTGAGAGTCTCGACCTGAGCAGAGTTTTTCCTCATTCTTGCATGTCAAACTTCAGCATCATCACACCGGCAGTAAAAACAAAAGTTTCACAATCTTCTCAGCCCGCTGTCGTCAGACATGACTGATGCTGCCAGGAAAATGTTTAACAAATCCCCTGAAGAGAATGACAGCTAAATATGGCAGTGCTTTAAATCCTTAGATACACGCTCACGGCGCCAACATGGTGAACGCAGGGATGGATGAATGGATGGAGGAAGGCTGCTTGGGTGGAGTCAGCAAACACTACAGAGGCAACAATATTAGTCTGCAGACTCTAATCTCTCTGTTAACAAGTCTGAACTCTGTTTGCATTTTTACTTCTCATTATATGATAAACATCCAGTGGACAGGCTGGAAAAAAAGACCCCATAACCTAATCATAACAGAACAGAAATAACGCATTCATCAGACGATGAAACTGGGACATTTAACATTTCATGAAAAATATTTGCTCATTTGAAATTTGTTGTTAGCAACACATCTAAACAAAAGAGACGGGGCAACAACAGCATGACCTGCTTAAAGAAACCTTTGTAAAAAGACATTTGTCTCTAGTATTAGTGCATGCCATGAAGTCAAGAGCTGCCTGATATAATTGCAATCAGCTGATCTCATGCAAGCCGTCATAAGGTGACGACCAGCTGATTTGCACACTGAGCATGCTACTGGTCAATGCAAGCCACTTACTGCAACCCTCCTCCACCCCAGCTCCTCCTTTACTCATCTTCTGACCTAATCAGTGTCATTCTGTTGTCCCTGATGTCTGCTCTGCTCTGTTTTTTGCTGTTTCTCTCCCTGCCACACCTGGAATTTCTACATACAACGGCTGCGCTGACGAATCTCACTGTGGAGCAAATCACTCCAACTTTAGGTAGAGCAGATCCACTGCCCACGCTCCAGTCTGGCAGCGGCGTGCCCCTTAAGTTCCACTTTGTTGGAGATAAGCTGCAGGTCTATTTTCAGCGCTGTCTGCTGCCAAACCCCATCAATTCCTGTCGATCAGAAAGCTCCAAATAGGAAGTCAAAAATGAAGAGTATCCGGTTCATTCAAAATACAACACAACAGGTCAGTGGGTCACAGAGCTACAACAGGGCCATTGATGAGGAAAAGTTAACTTTTGAGGACATTTAGCCAAAGAATTTTACATAAAACCACAGATCCTTTAAGCAAACATTAACCTTTTAACTCCCTGATGTACTCACCCAATAATATCATGGACTCATACCGGAACGGATGATAAATTAAACCCAAAAAGGTAAAATAATCCACTGCTGACATACTTTTCCTGCATGAACTTGCAGTTCTCCCGCGATCTCTGCCCACTGATCAGGGCTTATACACGCTTCCAGTGGACAGGATCACTCCCCCTTCAGTTGGAGCAAAACCATGACGGGTAAGGCTTTCCTTTCAGACACTGGAAAGGCAGGAACGCTTTCAATGTAGAAGGGCAGGGGGGATCCCAGAACAGGCACACCACCAAATATAAATAACAGCAATAAACGCAAATAAATAACTCAATTTTCTTGATAAAGTGGGTGGAACTGGAGCTTTTCCAAAAGATTCCAACAAAGGACAAGGACAGGTAATCTAATAATCATTACATTGTCTTCACTAGCAAATACAGGTGCATCTCAATAAAGTAGAATATGGTGTACAGGAATGAAACATGAAATAAATAATAATAGATACAACTGAAAAAGAATAGAACTCAAGATTTAGATATGCACAAGCTCTTGTTAGTATTTTTTAGTATAGTATACTATACCAGTCTATGTGCATTGGTAGTATGATGATGTGCAAAGGGTGCTGACTAGACATGATCAGAGTATACAAAATGTGAGGATTTACCTGAGGGAGATGAGATAATTCAAAATAATTGATGATTTCAAATGTGCATTTTACCACAGAGAGTCTTCTTACAGCATTTGAGCTACAGTGAATAGATTAATTAGTAAAAGTGATTAATAGGTTGGGGCAGTACAGCAGCAGAGGGGTTAGTGCTGTTGCCTCACAGCAGGAAGGTTCCTGGTTCGCTTCCCTTTCTGTGCAGTTTACATGTGCATGTGTGGGCTCTCTCCGGGTACTCCGGCTTCCTCCCACCACCAAAAACATGCTCATTAGGGTCATTTGTGACTCATATTGGCCGTAGGTGTGAGTGTGAGCGTGCCTGGTTGTCTGTCTCTATATATCAGCCCTGCGACTGACTGGAGACCAGTCCAGGTTGTACCCCGCCTCTCGCCCGATGACAGCTGGGATAGGCTCCAGCTCCCCCGTGACCCCCAACGGGATAAGCAGTATAGAAAATGGATGGATTAAATGGTCTCTTCGTCTGGTTCAGTACTCAGTCACAGGGAGGGCTTGTCCAGAAGACAGTCACTGACTCCCTAAACAAAAAAGACTTGAGCTTGTACAGTGCTTTTCTAGTCAAACTCAAAGTGCTTTTACACCACTGGTCACCCATTGACACCCTCTCACACCATTCACTCCTCATTCACACACTGATGGCAGAGGTTGCTATGGAGAATTGTCCATCAGTGTTAGTCAATCCCATTCAGTCCCATTTACACACCACTGATGAAGCAGTGAGAGCAAACTGGGGTGTCTTGCCCAAGGGCGTCTTGACATGTGACTGCAGGAGCTGGGGATCGAAGACTCTACCTACTGAGCCGCAGTCGTCCCCCAACTCCCCAAGGAGGGTAGGCCACAGAAGGTCTGAGTAGAAGGAAACGGTGTGGTAGAAAAAGAACCAGCAGGGACGATCTCAGCCTCCAGAGGACTGTCAAACAAAGCAGATTCAAGAACTGAGGGGGGCTTCTCAGGGACTGGACTGAGAGTGGAGTAAGAAGAGAGCCACTATGCAAATGGGTCCAGGAAATGGACTACATGTGTGTAGTTCAGTCTCACCCGGGCTGAGGAGATAAACATCTGGACTGTTGTGGTCTCAGTCCTGTTTTCAGATTAAACTAAATGTAGAATTCCATTTGTAAATCAAGGTCTCAGAGTCTGGAGGAGGAACAGAGAGACCCAGAATCCTTCAGGTCTTGAAGTCCAGTCTCCACAGTCAGTGATGGTTTGTGGTGCTGTTGGTCCACTGGTCTTTGCCAAGTCCAGAGTCCACGCTGTCAGCGGTCCACCAGGAGATTTTAGAGCCCTTTATGCTTCTATCTGCTGAGATCCTGATTTCCTTTTCATCTGTCCACAAATGTTTGACACTATAATGAATCCATATAATTAATGAGTTTCCCTTTTTGAACTACTAAAATAAACTTCCATCATATTCTGCTTAATTCTAAAGTTCTAGATTAAATTCTCAGGAGTAGACAGTGATGGTTTTTGGTCAGTGGTGGCCCCTGTAGACCCTCAGACCTCCTTTGATGACAATAAAGGGTCTACAGCACTGATCATCAACTGGCAGCTCGGGGCCAAATAAGGCCCCCAAAAGCTTCCTGTCCGGCCCCCAGAAGATTTTTAAATTCAGAAAGAAAATGTTGTGGTTTTAAGAGTATCTTTTGGCTTTAATAGTTTTAGAATCATTTTCTATTTGATCTGTTCTTACAGAAATTCACTTGACAGCCATTGTTAGTAAAAATTTAAAAAATGTGTAAAAACTGGCATAAATGGCCAGATAAAGTGGTGAAAGGGGGTTAGAAAGTGGCAAAAATGGGCTATAAATGCCAAATTGGTTGTGGAGTGGCACAAAGGGACAAAAACTTGCAGGAAAAGTGGTAAAAAAAAAAAGGTTAAAATGTGGCAAACCCTTAGAAAAGGGGCAAAAAGTATACCAACAATGGGTCAAAAGCGGCAAAAATTGTGAAAAAAGTAATGAAAAGTGGCAGAAATGGATAAAGGAGTGGCACAAAAGTCAAGAAAAGTGGTTCAAAGGAGTTAGAATGGCAAAAAATAGGTTAAAGAGGCAAAAAGGGGCAAAAGTATCAAAAATGGGTTAAAAGTGTCAAAATGGTGCAAAAATAGCTAATGGCAATGCAGTGTAAAGGAAGGAAAGGGGGTTAAAGAGTGATAAAATAGAAAAAAGTGGCAAAAATGGGTTAAAAGTGGCACAAAATGTTGCAAATATGGCAAAATGAAGCAGTAAGAAGTGTAAAGTGTGAAACATGAGTTCATAGTGGTGCTAATTCACATTGCTGAGGGTCCATTCTCTGGGATTTTCAGGCGCCCAGCCAATTCTGTGATCTACACCATTACAGATGGCGATAGATCTCACTGGTAATGCCTAAAAATGTCCTGTGTTTTGAAAAAATACAAATACTAATAAAATATGCTAATCAGAACAAAATATTGATTTAATTTTTCTTTATTTGAAAGTCCAGGCCCCAGAGACTCTGTCAAGACTAAATCTGGCCCTTGTGCAAATATACTCGATGACCCCTGGTCTACAGGGACCAGTTTTCTGTTTACAGCCTGCCATGCTTTAGCTGTCTCACTCAAGGAACCATGGCGCTGCTGAAAAAAAAGATTTATGTGACGACTCAGCACTTCAACACTCCAGCATGGTTTCATAATGCTCATTGTTTTAAAGGATTAGCGATCACACGCAAACGTCCCATCATGGTGAAATCAGTGGCTCCTCAGAGAAACTCTCCTCCAGTTTGACAGCTTTACTGTCCCATGAGTGGCCACGTTATGAAATACAGACATTCTTTCCACTGTTACACGTCCCATCAGCAGGTCAGCATAATCCAGGGATCACTGAGAAATATGTCAGCGTTCTTTAAGTAGACAGATCATCCACAGTTACATTAACGTCTGAATTATGTGATTGGATATTATCAAGCTGAAGCATTCAGAGCTCCTTTGACTGGAACTAAGGGGCCAAGCCCAGCTCCTGACAACCAACCCCACACCATAATCCCCCCTCCACCAAACTTTACACTTGGCACAATGCAGTCAGACAAGTACCGTTCTCCTGGCAACCGCCAAACCCAGACTCGTCCATCAGATTGCCAGATGGAGAAGCGAGAGTGGTCACTCCACTGCTGTAGAGTCCAGTGGCGGCGTGCTTTACACCACTGCATCCCACGCTTTGCATTGCACTTGCTGATGTACGGCTTGGATGCAGCTGCTCGGCCATGGAAACCCATTCCATCAAGCTCTCTTCACACTGCTCTTGAGCTAATCTTGAAGGCCACATGAAGTTTGGAGGTCTGTAGCAATGGACTCTGCAGAAAGTTGGCCACCTCTGCGCACTATGCGCCTCAGCATCCGCTGACCCCGCTCCGTCATTTTACGTGGCCTACCACTTGGTGGCTGAGTTGCTGTCGTTCCCAATCGCTTCCACTTTGTTATAATACCACCGACAGTTGACTGTGGAATATTTAGGAGCCAGGAAATTTCACCACTGGACTTGTTGCACAGGTGGCATCCTATCACAGTACCATGCTGGAATTCACTGAGCTCCTGAGATCGGAGCCATTCTTTCACTAATGTTTGTAGAAACAGTCTGCATGCCGAGGTGCTTGATTTTATACACCTGTGGACATGGAAGTGGTTGGAACACCTGATTTCCATTATTTGGATGGGTGAGTGAATACTTTTGGCAATATAGTGTATGCCGATAGAAAACCAGAGAAAGCCAGTGAGAGCGAGCAGACCAAGGAGCGTCACCTACCAGATGATATAGACATTTCAGCTTACAGACATGGCAGAGAGCATTGTCAGTGTATTTTACAGCCAACAGGTTTTAAAACAAAATAAAAAGCTGTTTCACTATTTATGTTAAAAAGGAGAAGAAAACTTTGGAAAGCACACCCCTAGCTGCTTCTAGGTATTTCAAATTGAAAATCAAAAGGCAGAAAACTAAAACCACGTCTTTCTTTTCTCTTTTTTTAGTTTTCAGGGAAAATAAGAAAACAAAAATTATTCATTTTTCTTCTTTTGTGAGTTCTTATTAAATTAAGATCGAGGATGAATACTGGTGATTACTGGTGTAAAGACAAACCAATATATAATGGTTAACCGAACTTAACGTTAAAGGTCTGAGCGCATTGGTCCGGAGAGTCCTGGGTCAGTACAAATTAGAGACTGTTCACCAAGGCTCTGCTGCTTGCTATCATAGCCGTTCTACCATGCTTTGGCTCTGTGTCTTTAAATCCACACAACCTGCAGTGACCTTTTACCTTTAAACAAGAGTTACGTTCGCTGCAGGTGCTTGCTTTGCAGCTGGATGTGTTTCACCAGTCATCGCCAAAATGTCTCATTGTTCCAGTTCTCCACCTCGGAGATAAGGTCGAATGGACTTAATATGAAGGAGGGATAACATAAAATGTCTGCCCATCTCTACGCTTTAGAGCAAAGCAATCAAAGCCAGGCATACACTGTGTAATTTCAAGCCAGCCATTCAACAGTCGTGGCAGAATGTTGACTCATACTGTGCATCTGAATTGATGCATGACCATCGTGCACGATTTACAAGCTCACACTATACGGTCTGATGGTCATGCCCGACCTGAGTGCTTACACTGTTCGAGTGAATCCACAGAGTATTCTTTTAAAAAATCTGACACACTAAGGGTGAAGTTTTTCCAGTCATATCATCTCTCTCTCCATCTCGCTCGCTTTCAATTTTCAATTTCCTTCATGCTCTCTCTCTGTCTGTCCCACACACACACACAAATTACCTCCGTGTCAGCTGTGAGTCTGCGGGCAGGAGTATTTCCTGCTCGTTTATTTCCTTTATCATAAAAGTCATTCCAGCTGTTGTAGTGGTAATTTAAGACGTTGTCTGGCAGTTTACAAAGGAAAACAATCCCCCAATGTTGTTTATTCTGCTTGCATTTCTGCTCTCACTGTGAAGTGTCTGTAGTCGTATGACCAAATATCGAACAGAAACCCATCCGACCAGCTGGGAGCAGCTCGTTGGGGTCGTAGTTGTGCTGTGGTCAGCCGTTGAACGCCCCTGTGCACAGCACGACAAGCGACGGCCGATCCGACCGAAAGTCGCCCCGACTTCAGAGCAAGTCTTGTGACTCTAAATTTGTGGTGAAAATCGTACAGTGTTTACCTGGCTTAAGGACAATGGCAGCTCATAAATCTCACCTGTTGAGACGGCAGAGCTAAAGTTTAGCTAAGATGGTAACGGTAAACGTAGCACAAACAGACCCAAACGTAGTAACATTAAAACTCTGTGACGTCTTCAATTAACCACAACCTGTTTATTCACTGTGTTTACAACCCTCCAATGTCGTACAAGACGATTGATTTGGTGACACGATCAATACGTCTGAGCCACTGATGTGATATTAAACAGAGAGAATCTGAGCTGGAGATCAATTTAGGAATGACGCCTGAGCAACATGAACACTAAGTATTCAAAATTAAGACGAATTATGAAAGGAGAAAATATAATTTATAGGAATCTGTTTATATTTGACTGTTTTCAGTATTATTCTAACCCATTATTCTCCTGTAGCAGCAGACACACAGAGCTCTATCTAAATCTTCTTTAATTATCTAATCAGCTTTAATTTGAGCTTCTTGGAGAAATTTGATATTTAGTTTTTACTGTAATCAGGATTAATTAAGCCAGTGAAGTACAGAAAACAAAGATTTTATGGACCAGTTAAACTCATTCAAGTGTTGGTATCCCATCTAATTATCAAAGTGGGACACCTGGGCAGGTGTGTGATGAAAACTTCATGTCATAAACGTGTCAGAGTGATTGAGCAGGAGGCCTACTGTTTGGTCTCTTTCATATATAAACTCAAATACACTTAGACTATTATGAAAGTATGCTGTTTTACCCTTTTTCCCAACGTTTGTTAAAGCAAGAAGTTATTTGGATTCCATAATCAGTTTGTACTGGATTGAATCGGACCAAACTGAAACATTCTGTGTTTCAATAAATCCCCAGTGAATCAAATCGTGGTCTGTGGATCGAGATTTGAATCACGCCATCTACTGGTGATGATGTAACATTCTTTTATTCATAACACCTGCAGCTGGAGACACATGAAGGCAAAAGAATGCTACATCATCTACTATCATTCTTTTATCTTACATTTTTGATCAGAATACAAAAACAGAGAAATAATTGTTTCTCTGTTTTTTCTTTTTGGAAATGAAAAAAAGAAATGATGAAAAGAAAACATAAATTAAAAAAGAGTTCTTTTTTTGTTTTCTATCTTTTGATTTCAAATTTTAAATGAACAGCTTAGAAAGAGCTTGACTTTGGATTTTTTATTTCAATTAAAAAAACTTTTTTTTTTTTTTTTTTATAACAAATACAGACCAGAACATAAACTTAACTGTTCCCTCAGCCAGTAGGAACACTGCGAAGGAGCAGCTTGTTTAATCAAACCAAAAACATGAGTGCTTGAGGCCCATTTATACTCCCTTTAGGTAAGAAAATGTATACGTCCTTTTCAAATGATGTTACCATCACTGCCCACATACCTCCATGTGTCCTTACGTTGGCATGGATGTTAACCAATACATCCACCAGGCGGGGCAGCCCAGAGTCAAAAGTTTATGAAAACAACAAACTCAAAAACAAACATGGCGACTGTGGAGGAGGTATTGATAATGTACCTCTTGCATAAAAGACAAAAACGGAGGTAGCATTTCTAACCAACTCGCACAACTTTTCGTCAAAAAGTTCCGCCATTGTTATTTCTTCTTTGTGTCTCACTAGAGCTACATATCGGGTAGTGACAGCAACACTGCCCCCACAGTTACCGGTGGTCCTGCTCCATTTGGCCCGTATCCGTAAGCTTTATGGAAACGTGCAGAAAAACGGACGAAATGAATGCGGAGCATGGACAGAAGGCTCCGTCTGTACCCGGATCCGTATTTAACGTTAAGCATAAATGGGCCTTTAGGCCTTGTCCACACGGAGATGAAAACGATATATTTCCATTTTGTTCTGAAAAAGTTTTCCGTAAATACGGGAGAGTTTCAGAAAATGTCCGCGTAAGGACGGAAACACTGAAAACGACTGAGAACGCTGTAGTATATATGCCAAAACCATAAGTGCCGCTGTACCGCTGCCATGGAAAAAATAAAAAGAGAAGATAATTATGGAAAAATGCCCAAAACTTTTCTCTTGGTTGCCCTTCTTGTTGTTCTCCGCAGGGGATTTAAGAACATCTGGTGTATGCTGTCCTCAGTGGTGGTAAAGGAGCATCAGATTTTGCTGTTAAAGCTATAATAGGCAGAGGTGTCAAAAGTATTCACATTCATTACTTAGGTAGAAGTATAGATGCTTGGACTTAAAAAGACTTCTGTAGGAGTTGAAGTATCAACTCAAGCTTTTTATTCAAGTAAAAGTGTAAAAGTACTGGTTTCAAAACTACTCAAAGTATAAAAGTAAAAGTAATATAAGGGGGAAAAAATGCCATTAAGGACAAAAGCTTAGGCCACAGGGGCCTGTAGTGCACTACCCCACTTCCCCTAATAAACATTTTTCTAAAGGCCATAATGACTTTAATGTTATATTAAAATGTTAATGTTGAAAAATTTGGGATGCACCTGTTTCAGCCGTATTTATGCCTATTGAAAATGGATGCATTTTAGTACAATGCAAATACATTCAAGAACCACATGTGTGTTCTACTGAGCATTAACATGTGTTTCATGGAGTAGAAGATATGATGACTATTGGGCTTCCTGTCTACCAACCTCCTTGCTGGTGCTTGGTTGGGACATTTCTCTCCAGTTCTCTTGAGTCTCTTTCATGGACATCTTCGTACTAGGCTACATACGTCTGCTATTTCCTTGCTGGAGTGTGACGTGAATGGTATTATGTTTATACAACCAAATTCACTCTATCCGGATGGCGTGATGTATCTGGATAGGTGAAATGAAATGGGAGTAGATGAGTAACGAAGAGTAGAGTAACAAGGCTATTTTTAAAATGTAAGGAGTAGAAGTTAAAAGTAGGCTGGAACATTGTTACTTCAGTAAAGTATAGATACCCAAAATTTCTGCTTAAGTAAGGTAACAAAGTATTTGAACTGAGTTACTTGACACCTCTGATAATAAGCTCAGTGGTGTCTGCAGCAAGAACACAGCCCTGTAATTCGTCATAGTTGTTTTGGTTCGACATGCGGCTTAAGTGAGCTTTGCTGTGTGACGTAATCGTTTCAAGAAAGATGAGGTTAGTCATCCACACAGAGACAAAACAGTAAGCGTTTACAGATTTGTTCACTCTGGGACCCAGTTTCTAAAAGAATCATTTACAGCCTCCCAAAATGCCGTTTCTGTGTGGATAAAACGCCGATACGACAAAAAAACTTTTGTGTATACTCCTGAATTCATCTACGTGTAGATGGGGCCTTAGCCAGCTGAAGCCTCAGTCCGCCATATTTGTTCTGACTCTGCACTGGGATGTTCGTCCATTCTTGTAAACATCAGATCATGAAAATAATTTGAGGGAATTTTTCTGCAAACTTTTCTCAAATTTCCTCAAACTGAAGGATGAACTGACGAGACTTTGGAGGTCATAAGCAGTAGGTGATTTGTTTTTTTTTTTAACATGGGGGATGCACCTTGTTAACCCCCCACCACCACCACCACCAATTGCAGTCAGTCGCGCTATCTCAGGTGGACCTCATTAAAATGTTTTACCTGTGAGACGTCACTACTGCTAACAATCAAATTGTTAGCAGTAGTTGTTATCAGAAAGTCCCAGCATATTCTTGTACTGGGGGTCTCTAAGTATTCCTCTGATTTTCCATGTTATTTTACTGTAGCATTTTTAATAACTACATGTTAAAATCATAACAAAATCCTATTCGTTTCTACATTGGCATATTAAAAATATATTAAAAATCTTATCAAGTTGTGTTTGTATTTAACTACTGTGTTTAAAAGTAATTAATATATACAACATTACATTTAATGCAGTGGACTGAGTTTATTCTGGCAGAATTTTCTCGTGTTTCTTACAATAAACTAATATAGCCAGTTAGAGTTCATGTATAAGAAAAAACTCATATCAGAAAAAGTTTAACATTACTGAGAAAAATCTATGAATAATGAACACACAGAGATGGGCACAAATACATCAAAAAGTATCTTGTTACCAATACTTGCTTAAACTGTAACAAAATACAAATAATTAGAAAATATAGGGTGAGACATGTAGTTAATTCAACTACAATTTTTTTTTGTCATTTCAAAATACAAAAATGGTTAAACCCCATTGATATAAGGCTGCAACAATTAGATAATCAGAATAGCTGGCAACAAATCAATTAATTGACTAATCATTTTCACTACTTTTTTTTTAAGACAAAAATGTCCCCATTTTCTGATTCCAGCTTCTCAAATGTGAAATGTTCTGGTTTCTTTAGTCCTCTGACGTGCTCTTGAGACTTCACGTTTCCACATAACAGTTATGTAAGCCGAACACTGGACAAATCCGGCTTCCAAACAATTTGTGATATCACAAATCTTGCACACACTGTAGGCCCACTCTTTAAATGTTGGTTTTCAATGAGCACAGAGAAACTTTCCACTTTCAGCAGATTAATGTGAAAACAGCCTACAGCAGCAGTACTCAACCTTATTCTACCCAGGAGCCATTGTCTTAAAAATACTATTGCCAGAGCCACATTCCAAAACTGGGCATGTGATGATCAATCTATCCAGAGTTGAAATGAAACAGTGAATTGGTGCATTATTGTGTTGTTAAATGGGATGAAAGAGGCAACATAAAAATCTCTGTATAGTGTCAGAAGAAAGAATATTTCACCGATGATAAGCATGTTTTTATTTATGTAAGTTCCACCTGGACTGAAGTCTTTTTAAAATATCAGAACGTGCCGACTTAGAGCTATGAGAAGCTTTTCAAAGAGCTGATGAATCATGGGTGTCTGTTGGAGTATAATATTTCATATTTGGACATTTACTGTAGTTCTGTGGCTCTGTTAACTTAAGGGGATGCTTTCTATATATTTTTCCTCTCATTATTATTGCTTTTAGCTAAAGGGGGAGGGTTCCCATATTGGTCTTTGCCCTGGGCCTCCAAATGGCTTCAACTAGCCCTGCCTCTCACCTGCAGCTCTCTAACAAAACGTTCTGCCAGTTTGTTGCTTTCATTTTTCTGTTTCTGCCCTTTTGACAGTATTTATCATTAGTACATTTAAGATCAAATAAACTACACGCGTCTAGACAAGTTTTACTCAATTTTACATTATTTCAAAATGTGATCCGTGTGTGTTTGGCTCGTTGATGATGATGCACATCACAAAAATCATCATCAAATACGAGTATCAGAGAGCATCGGCAGGAAGTGACTTCCTGTTCCTATTGCAAAGAGTCTTTAGGCTACTGCTGACAGTTTTCACCTTTATAGAGGATTTCGAGAGGATTTTTTAAAGTAAGCCGCGGGTTGAGTAGGCTCTCACTGGCCTACATTGTCAGTACAAGTTATACTGGATGGGAATGCCGATGTGAAAACAGGTGGGCTAATTAAACAGTGGCGATCCGCTGCAGTTTAATACATAAATGGGAAACCTTGTAAAGGATCAATGAGTCAGACAGAACATACTCAACTAAGCATTCCTGCTCTGCCCTGACAGAGAGGGGATGGCAGGTTAACAAAGGGGATGCATTTTGGTCATTTTGCCAACAAGGGGGACGCCATCCCCCCTCAAATCGCCTACTGGTCATAGGTCATAGGTTAGTGTGGCCTCAAATCTTGGGAGATCAACATTTCAGAAACTTATCACTTTTGTCAGATTTGGCACATTTGAACTTGGCTCTTGGATGTCATGGGTCATTATTTCTGCCTCATATTTGACCCTTAATTAGCTCTTTGCCTACCAATCACACTACCTCTGTAACCAGTCCCGCCCTATTCCTTCCCCACCACTGTCCTGTCTGTCTTCAGAGGACTGTTGTCTTATCATGAATTAGTGTTTTACTTCACCCTCTGCTGTCCCGGGCCACTGGAACGATGGGACCCTTACAGTGAACGTATGTTAGCCTCTTGTTTATGACTTCTAAAGAAACAAATGGACACGAAGATGTTGTAAAACATATTTTATTTTATAATAAAAACATTATGTACAGTTCCACATCCATATTTAACAGAAATAAAGAGTTCATATGCTGGTACTCCTCCTGAGGACCGACCGTCTGGTGACCGATCCTCGGTGGAACCCAGGGCAGCCCGTCTCTCTGCAGTCCATCACCATGGCGGGTTTGAGAGGATCGGCTGTGGGTGAAGAGAGAGTGGAAACACTGCTGACAGTGTGGAAACCGCTGGATGGTTTCTCTGATACTACACTCCCAGAAACAGACACTGAGTCTTTGCTTCTAGTGGAGAACTCGTAAAGATTCTTCCGGAAAGCGGTCTTGGTGTTCTGTTCCTTTTTAAAGAGGATGACATAGCATTTTGGGAAGAAGTGACAGCTGAGGATGCCATAGTTGGAGATGAGGATGACCACCATCTCCACTGCCGGCAGGTACACACCAGTGGTGGTGACGTAGACGGGGACAAAGAGCATCCAGGAGATGAGGTAGAGCAGCATGCTGAAGGTGATGAACTTGGCCTCGTTGTAGTGCTGCGGCAGCTTTCGTCCTTTAAAGGCACAGACGAAACAGACGAAGGCTAAGAGAGCGATGTATCCAAGCATCACCCCAAAGGCAAGGTAGGAGCCCTCATTACAGTCCTCCAGCAGGGTGTCGGGCAGTCTGATGGTGGTGTTAAAGGGGCTTTTGAGGACCAGCCAGCAGATGCATGTGGCCACCTGTAAGGCCACGCAAATGCTGACGACCACGTAGGGCTGGTAGAGTCTCCGGAGAACATGCTGCAGCTCGGGGTTGAACTGGAAGGCCAGAAGGATCTGCAGTGTCTTCACCAGGATGCACGACACACAGAGTGTGAAGCTGATGCCGAATAACACCTGGCGAGACTTACATTGGATTCTGTTTGGCCGGCCCACAAACAGCATGGCGCTGATGTAGCTGATGACCAGGGAGAAGAGGATGACCTGGCTCAACGGGCCCCCGGCCGCTCTCACCACAGGAGTGTCCCTCTGATGCAGGAACAGGGACGAGACGAGCAGAGTGAGGATGATGCCGAGCACAGAGAAGGTCAGGAGGACGATGGCAAAGCCGTCCTGCCATGAGAAGAAGAGCAGGACTTTTGGTTTACAGCTGGAGCTGCCCTGAGGAGACCATTCAGTGTCCACGTCACAGCTCAGACACTGGTCCATATCTGCAGAGAGACGGAGACAAAGACGGGGACAGACTCAGACTCACAGGAGGAGTGAGGGCCTTATCTAAATATGGTCAGCTCCTGAAAAAAATGGATGGCCATGTGATCTCTTTGTATGTCATATATGACATCACTTTTGGGGCAAAGATGACATCATCTTTAAGGCTGGGATGGAATGTTTCATTGGTATTCAAGGATGACATTACCTTGATGCAAGGCTGTTTTATGAAAATTAAAAAAAGTCATCACATTTGAGGCAAGGCTGGAATGTTTTATCAACATTAAAGATGATATCATCTACAAAGGCAGGGATGGAGAGTCATATGAACATTAAAGAATGACAGCATCTTTAAAGCAAGGATGGGATGTTTTATTGACATTCAAGGATGACATTACCTTGAGGCAAGGATAGAAAGTTTTATCAACATTAAAGGATGCCATCACATTTGAGGCAAGGGTGGAATGTTTTATCAACATTAAAAGATGACATCGTCTACAAAGGCAGGGATGGAAAGTTATATGAACATTAAAGAATGACAGCATCTTTAAGGCAAGGATAGGATGTTTTATCGACATTCAAGGATGATATTACCTTGAGGCAAGGATAGAAAGTTTTATCATCATTAAAGGATGCCATCACATTTGAGGCAAGGGTGGAGGAATGTTTTGTCTACATTAAAAGTTGCCATCACATTTGAGACAAGGATGGGATGTTTTATCAACATTTAAAAATGGCATCATCTACAAAGGCAGGAATGGAGAGGTTTTATGAACATTAAAGGATGACATCATCTTTAAGGCAAGGATGGAATGTTTTTATCAACATTAAATGATGATATTGTTTTTCATAACCCTATTAAAGACCTTTAAGTATGACATCACTAAAGGCAGAGGGTGGAATATTTGTGGAACTGGGAATGTTGGGGGATATTTCCCTCTATTTTTGCCAACAGCTAGGCATGGTTGGCAACTTTTGGAGTTGGTGGGACTGGTGAGGAGCGAAAGAACAAAGGACAGTCAACATGAGGGAAGGTTTGTTGGTAAATCTGTGTCCTAATAATGATAGAGATGTTCTACAGCTAGTTTACAGACTTGGAGTCACTTCTACTAAACCACACCTGTAGCTACGGCCTCTTTCTCCTTCAATGATGCTGATTGGTCTGGTCATTCTCTGACCAGGAACAAACCTATCAGCTTGTAGCTCCGAGAGACAGATCCTCCCGGTGAAAGGAATGGACTCTGTGCAATATAGTCGACTGAGATTAGAGTCCCAACATTCAAACACATACACACACATCATCTTAGTCAACTTCCACACCCTAAAACTCCAACTCAGTTCCTCCTACAGACTTCATTTTGGCTTTAAAGAGTAGACAGATGATTCAGCTATTTCTATATCTGCTGGATTCACTTTTTGGCTACCTTTTCGAGATTATAATAATTACTGTAAAAGTTTAATGATAATTTTTGTCTCTCAGATTTATATATTGAGTGTGTATGTTACAGAATGTTGGGACTCTCTTAGTGAGAGCAAAGAAGATGTCTCCTGGAGAACAGCACAGCAACAACGAGCAGAGCTAACATGATTGGTACATCCTCCAACGGAGAAAATCTAAGAACAAGGAGGACGTTCAGAGCACAAAGGCAGGTTTAGAGGGAGAGATTGAAGAAAAATCTGAGACCAAAATCAACTAGTCATGATCTCAGAACATTAGAATGTGCTCTTGAGTTTTGCAACAATAATGACTCCATACCTGTGTGTAAGTAGAGTGTGTCTCACCTGTGCTGTTGGAGAAGTAGTTCTCGGTACAGTTGATGCATTCGTAACAGCAGGTGTGTTGACCCTCAGCTGTTTTCTTGAACTCGCCAGGGATGCAGCTGTTCGAGCACTTTGATATAATGTTCTACAGAGAGCAGGGAGAGACAAAATGATCACCTTGTTTAGTGTTGTGTACTTTTTAACGTTGATACACTGCAGAAACTTGACACTTTAACACAGTTCAGACAAAGAGATGAGTTGAAATTTGCAGCTCTACAACATCCTGCAATCCTGTCAGCTAATCCTGCAACAGGAAGGTTAAATCATGGTAGTGAGTAACATGAGCAATACGAGGCTGATTCATTCATCAAAGATGCTCCAAGCATGTTTCCCTCCATCACCATCATAGCGTAGCAGTGAAATTTCACAGCACATAGAAAAAAAAGAAAATGCTTTGTTAGCTCATTCTTTCATGACTAATATATCCACCCAGAATAATGCTTTATCTTTGGGCAGATGTAACTACGACTACTACTAGCTGCTACTTTCCTGCCCACAGCTGATGGAGGAGGCAGGAGTATTTACAGGCTGAAGTCTCTGTATGAAAGGTTAAGTTAGAGAATAGACCGATATAGTCATTTCTATTGTTTACAGCAGTGTTTCCCAACCATTTTCCTTTGGAGCCCCCTTACATGTACCCCCCAGGACCCAAGAGAGAAGAAAAAGTGACACACTGCTGCCAAAAATCCTAAAAAAAAGCTATGCATGCTTTTCCTATCAGAAGACATTTATATTAACTACTTAATAACTGCTTATCATGGTTTTAGTCAATATTTGCAAATCTAATTTTGGCAGCCTCAGAGCAGACAAAGCCTTAAACCCCCAAGATCTTGGGCCCTGAGGTCCGGGACCCCAGACTGGGAACCAACAATTTACAGCATGATTTTATCTAAGGAAATATTCCACTTAAAACTCATTTTTGGGGGTTTGATAGCTTTTAAAATCAAGATTTTGTTGATCTATCTATCTGCTGGCAATGTCCTTAAACCAGCTTAAGGCGTGGGCCGATCTACACTGCCGGCCTGAATCCACCTCCAACGGCTCAGTCCAGACATTTATACCAATCAAAAACGCTCTGAATGGGGCTTTTTTTTTTTTTTTCACTGTTTGTCTAATACCAGGTCAAACATACATGATATGGACAAAAGTATTTGGCCACCTGACAACTCCATCAACCATCAACAGGGACTGTAATGACACTATTCAAACCCATGTACTTTAATAGTTGTCCCCCTTTTGCAGCCTCCACTCCTCCTGTAAGGCTTTCCAGAACATTTTAGAATGTTTCTGTGGGAATGTGTTCCCATGCATTCCGTAGAGCATTTATGAGGCCAGGCACTGATGTTGGATGAGAATACCTGACCTGGACCTCATAGAAAATGGCCATTGACTGATGTTTTTAGTTATAGTTTTAGTTGACAAAATTAAACTGCTCATCCCTCCACAGAACACGTTTCCACTGCTCCACAGTCTAATGTCGGTATGCTTTTCATCACTCCATCTCACGCTAAACTTGGTGATGTGAGGCTTGCATGAAGCTGCTTGGCCATGGAAACCCATTCATGAAGCTCCTGCTGCAGTTTTAGGTGGCTTTCACACAAGGGGCTCGGTCCTGGATCCGAGTGCACTTGAGCCCAAAGTCCAGTTTGTTTTGGTAGTGTGGATGCAAACGACCCGCGCCCGGGCACCAGGCCCACCAGGCTTACTTGGGGAGGTGGTCTTGGGGCAATTCAAGTGGACTCTGGCACGATTTGGATGAGATGTGAATACTGTCGCGGATACGGGACAGAGCGTCGTATCAGCTTTATGACATCATTGTAAAAATTAAACTTCTTTCCACAGCGCGGTAGTTCGCTCACGTTTTTCCTCAATAAAGGGCGGAAATCATCAGAATCCAGCCAATAAACGGTCTGTTGTGACTCACCTTACAGATGAATACTAGTTGGAGTCAGTGAGAGGAGGTGCAAAGGCAATAAAAGTCTGCTGTCAACCTCAAAAACAGCTGTATCTGCGCAGCGTGAACCCATTTAATCCTCTGAGCTGAAGTAGATGTGCAGAAACGAAGAGTGATGATGCTGGCATCTTAAAAAGTGATTTTAATCATCCAAGGCTGCAGGATGGACTTTTTGTCAGGTCAAAACAAAAATAATCTTCGTTCAGGTCATGACCACAGTGGTTCCCATGGTAGCTTCTTCTTTCTCCTCCTTTGCAGGATTGTAAACCAGCTATGTGCATACCGCCACCTGCTGTTTAAGACCGAGTAAATACCCAAGTGGGTGCGGGTATGGTTTGATGTTGCTGTTGTGAAAGCAAGCCAGCGGGGGGGAAGGGGGTGGGGGAGGAATTGCGCCGCTGCACGGTTCGAAACAACTGGCCTAGTGTGAAAGCTCCCTTAGTGTTTACACTAATGCCAGTGGACATTCAGAACTCTTCTGCTGAGGAATCAGCAGAGACTTGGAGACTTTTACAGACCATAAGCCTTAGCAGGCGTTGACTCCGCTCTGTGATTTTACACGGTCTCCAACTTTGGGGTTCCTAAACGCTTCCACTTTCTAACAATATCACTTACAGTTGACTGTGGAATATCCCTGTGGTCTGATAAAAACACCTGAACCCAACAATCCGCATGTAGACAAATACTTTTGTCCACATAGGGTAGCAAACAGACCTGTGTTATGTGTTCACTCTATGCTGCTGTATTAGAGTCTCTTTGAATCATTTCCAGGGAAAAACCTGCTGATGCCATCATGACTACGCCCTCAGTGTTCCAGTAAACACTTGGCGGCGTTTCTGTATGCACACCCACAGCGATCTTACCTCGAGGTAGTGCAGGTGCTGCATGGTGCTGCTGTTGGTGTGGGTGAAGCTGTTGTTGTGTGGGTGGTATTCAGCCACCACATTGTGGACGGCCACGTTTCCTCCATCTGATTGCCACATGACCACGTCATAGCCCAGGTTGATGTCTCCTTTACTGTCAAACTTGTAGCTCTTTCCTCGAAGTTTGAACTCCTCCATCCACAGAGCCTTCAGCACCTAAACGACAGCAGACAGTCACTACAGCACGGAGCTGCTTCAACATAGGCTCGTAGACCTAAACATCACTGTAGCACGGTTCTACGAGGCAGGACAGGATAACACTGATCTGAGCCTGATCCCCTTTGAGACTACAGTCAGTAGAGTATATTTAGCTTTTAGCTTTTGTAGCCTCCTTTAAATTGATATGGTTTCTAGATTTTCAGTCGTTTCATCCACTGCCCTTGCTGTCCCATGTTGTCAAACCCAGTTACTGAACCACAGCAGCAGAGACAGATGTCTAACCCCCATATTCCACATACTCCACCTGCTCTGTGTTCTGGGTGTGCGGCGTTTTGCTCCAACAGATCAAAGTGTTCCAGTGCAGCCCTGAGCAGCTGGAGACCCAAGATCACAAAATCATGGAAAAATGGTAGGAATAGCATGTAAACAACAGATTATTTTGGCTTTCTGATGTTGATTTACTGTTCACTTCTGTGATTTTTTTGCTACTACCATGGGTGAGTACATTAGGAACTCAAAGGTTTATGTTTTCCATAAGGGATGTGTGGTTCATGTTGAATCCTGTGGTTTTCTTCCTCTGAAGTTAACTCTTCTCTGTCCCTGGCTCTGTATCTCTGTGACCCACTGACCTGGAGCTTGTACCACAGGATGAGATGTCATACTAGTGGGGCAATGAATATCTACTAGTACTACTGATGGAAGCCAAAACATTTTTGTTTCTATTTTTTATTTAACCTTTATTTAACCAGGAGAATCCCATTGAGATTAAAAACCTCTTTTTAAAGGTAGTACTGGCCAAGAGGCAGCAAAGTTCAACATACAGTTGCAACATACAAACACAATTAAAACAACATTACAACATAATGAGGAATCACAGATTATGAAAAACACGTGCACTTTATTGAGGCACCCTCCAATGCTTTTAACTTAGCTTTAAAAGCATGTAAGGTTAAGAACTCAGACAATTTCCAGTCTCTCTACAACATGTTCCAAGCAAAAGGAGCTGAGTAAACAAAGGCTTTCTTTCCCAGTTCTGCACACGCATAAGGAACAGAGAGCAACAGCTGATCATTTGATCGCAAAGAGTAAGAGTCAACACTTCTCCGTGAGATTAAAGTGCAAATGTAGGGAGGCAGTAATCCAAGCATGGCCTGGTAAATAAAAGTGTACCAATGCCCCTGCCTCCTAGTGGACAGAGAAGGCATCCCACTCAGGAGTAAAGTTCACAGTGATGCGTCATGGCTCTGCAGTTGGTAATAAACCTCAGAAAAGCATGATATACAGTGTCAACCATTTGAAGACATGAAGAAGAAGCATTCATATAAAAGAGATCTCCATAATCTAGCACTGATAAAAATGTGGCAGTGACAAGGCGCTTTTTTACTTCAAAAGAAAAACACAACTTATTACGGAAGAAAAAACCCAATTTAAGTTTTAGTTTCTTCACAAGTTTTTCTATGTATGGTTTAAAGGTGAGTGAGTCATCAATCAAGACACCAAGGTATTTATAATCGTGAACCACCTCTATGACATCTACTAGTAGTACTTCTAGTCTGCACTAAATGCTAATGAGGAGGTGGAAAGAAGTGAACTGAGGCTTCCTATTGGCTCTCCAGTTCAAACTTAAAAATGATAACCAATCAGGATGCAGGATTTGGCCATAACACTTAATCTGCATTCAGTCTTCTAGTTCTACTAGTAATACCTGAAATGTCTACTGTTATGCACATAACTGTCCACTAGAAGTGCAAGTGGGCATTTGGGACTAGTTGCATACTAATGTGCAAAAATTGAGTGCTAATAGAGCTACACAATGGTTAATATCACTGATATCAAATAAATGCTCAAATGGCTTTCCGTAGTGACGTTTCTGGGAGCGCTGCAGACCGACCAGGGCACGTTTAGTGGAGCAGCAATGATTGAACATAAAGAGAGCAATTCACAGGCTGACCCTAAGGCAGGCAGAGTGTGTGAAAATTAGGGGTTAGGTTCCCAGTACTTGGTAATTTCTTGGTTTTAATTGTTGGAACTTGAAAACTCCTGTATCCTGGCTGAATCATTCAGATGCGTTGGCAACATTCATTTATGTAGCGCTGGGAATCTTACTACTACAACTGGGGACGTGTCTGCCTGTCTGTCTCTATCAATAATACATACCATCCCACTGTGTTTCAGAAGACAAGCTAACCCACGTTTGCTCAGTGCAGGATTAAGATCAGAACATATGGTGGCCATAAAGTGCCAGTATTAAGAACAGCTAAAGTTACAGTTTAATATGAAGAGTTTAGTTGTAGTGGTAGTGAAAGACTCAGGAAGCAGTCTGGGAGTATAAAAGGAAGCAGAATCTAGAAGGGAAATGACCCGAAGTCAGCAAAAATCTTCTAATTCATAAATAAAGCAGTGAATCGTGTTTCAGGTGTAAAGAGATCTATTCTCATTCTCCTTACTGTTTTGGTGAATATTTGAACCCTTCTTAACAAACATAATGTTGGCCTTATGACTGTGTTTATCCAGAATATTCCCTCGTCAGGGTTCCCAGACTGAGTCTGCGTGGACGCTCTACAAAAATAGAAACTTCAAATGTTTATGGTATCTCCAAATGGGAACTGGTTTAACAGGAAATAATGTCTATTATAGTAAACAGCACCAGTGATGGGGAAAAGAGGCTGTTCATGAATTCAGCTCAGTGTTTGCTGCCAGTATATGGAGGTGTTATGTTTATTAATGCTATGAATTTACCTGAATCTTATCTAACCCATTATCCTCACAGCCTGTTACTCTAAACCCGATCCGCTCTGAATTATCCATAGAGAATAATCCAGAACAGCAGGGACTCTGTCATATTTAAGAGAAAAAACACACGGGGGGGGGGGGATGTAGGGGCCATCATGGGACCGCATGGACTGAACTATAATGTTCAGGAGGAATATAAACACATTTACACCCCTATAGGTATGGAGTCATTATGGTTACAAAACTCAAGAGCACATTTAAACGTTATGAGATCCTGACTTACTGATTCTGGCTTCAGATTTTCTTCAGTCTGTCCATTCAAACCTGGCTCCTTCTTCTTAGATTTTCTCTGTTCTCTAAATCTGTGACTGTCGTCTTGGTCGTGTGTCGTCTTACCACGTGACGAGATATTTCCTGGAGGCCACCATGCTCCGGCCTGTTAAGGTGGCTCAACTGAGTGTGAGTGTACCCTAAATGAATAAACCCTACCATCAGCCACAAGTGCAGAGTTTCAGTCTTACCTCCCAGGGCTGCACGGCTCCAGCAGTTTTGCAGTCTCTGTTTGCGCAGATCGACGCCACAGCTTGAGCGATGGCGCTCACGGCCATCTCCACGCTGAAGACGGTGTCAGAGTGGGAGTACTCTTTCAGTCTGGACACGGCTCTGGACACCAGCTCAGATTCCTCCGATTCTTTACTGGAGTTCAGCCTCATGTAGAACTCCTCTATGAAGGAGTTATTCCTCGCCAACTCCTGCCCCGCCTCCTCCAGGTGGTTCAGGTAGGCGCTGAACGATGACAAGTCTCCACCCTTGAAGGTGAAGCCCACCACGTGTCCAATGTCCTCGAGGGTGAGGTCAGCTGTCAGAGCACCAGAGAGGGACCAGCTGTCGCTGGCCACCCACACTCTGGTCATGGACTCAGCACTCTGACCCGCTGCGATCATTTGAGCATGCAGCTCCTCGAACAACGCCGTCATGTGGCTGGACTTAGCAAATGACACGATGACCTGTACCTTAGGGTTCTTCAAGATAGTTTCAGCGGTGTGTCGTATTGCAGAAGGCACATCCTGGCTGGTAACAGACTGAGGGAGGATGGACTTAAAGGCCACACAGATGCCCTTCAGAGACGCCTGGGACACAAAGTGTTCCAGAGCCGACTGGCCGTAGTTTCCATCAGTGGTGACGATTCCCACCCAGTTCCAGCCGTAGGAGCTGAGCAGGCTGGCCATGGCAGCTGTCTGGTGTTTGTCATTGGGGATGGTCCTCATGAAGGCGGGGAAGCGGGTCTTATCACTCAGGATGACTGCTGTAGATGAATAACTGATCTGGAGAGAAGGACATTAACAGTGTTAGGACATGTCATTTATGGTTTAAGACTGAGAAAGAACAACAAAAGAGATGACCATGCTACATTCTGACCATGCCTAAGGAGGTGATGTCATCCATTAAAGTATATAAAACAGTCTAGCTTCAGGTTTATAAAACATTCCATCCTTGCCTTTAAAGATGATGTCATCCTTTAAATCTTATAAAACATTATAACCTTTTCTTTAAAGGTGATGTCATCCTATAAAGATTATAAAACAGTCTAACCTTGCCTTTTAAGATGATGTCATCCTTTAAAGTTTAATAAACATTCAAGCCTTGTCTTTGCAAGTTGATATCATCCTTTAAAATTTTTTAAAAATTCTAACCCTAACTTTGAAGGTGATGTCTTCCTTTAAATTTCATAAAACAATCTACTGCTTTTAATGATGATGTCAAGATGTCAAGATAATGTCAGCCTTTAAAGTTTGTGAAACATTTCATCCTTGCCTTTTAAGATGATGTCATCCTTTAAAGTTCATAAAACTTTCTAACCTTGCCTTGAAGTTGATATCATCCTATAAAGTTCCTAAAACATTCTAACCTTGCCTTGAAGTTGGTATCATCCTTTAAAGTTCCTAAAACATTCTAACCTTGCCTTGAAGTTGATATCATCCTTTAAAGTTCCTAAAACATTCTAACCTTGTCTTTAAGTTGGTATCATCCTTTAAAGTTCCTAAAACATTCTAACCTTGCCTTGAAGTTGATGTCATCCTTTAAAGTTCCTAAAACATTCTAACCTTGCCTTGAAGTTGATATCATCCTTTAAAGTTCCTAAAACATTCTAACCCTGCTTCCTCAGCAGATTTAGACATTCAGACAGTTTTATTTACCATCCGTCTCCACTGATAGTGAACAATCCTGGACTGACATGACAATAGCTGATGGTCCAGCCTGGCGGTGGTGCACACAAACTACGTCACATGTTTGGTTGTTCTGATTGGCCCATAATGAATTTGACAAACAGAATGCTTTTCCAGTCACCCCTGTGAATTAAATTTTTAAAGGTTCTGCCATTCCAAAGCACCTTCTACGGGATGTTGTTCTAATGGGTGTGAAATTTATCCCTTGCCATTGGTATGTTGTGGCATGCTGGTGTGCTTGGAGGCATGTATTACAACAACCAAATATACCATCTGACATTGTCTGTTTAGATATTAATATGGTGTGCCTTGAAACCTAGTTGGAGGTGTGCTCACAGAAGTTTGAAAAACCATCTCCCTTGCCATGAAGATGTGGAACAGGCTCCAGTGTTTCAGTAGAAATGCAGTACATGGAATGAGGCATTATGTGGCTAGATAATGCATATCCTATAATTGAAAATATTTACGTGACAATGTGACATTCAGTTTCTCAACTAATGAAAAAATATAGGCCATAAGGCCAAAGTTCACTTTCATTTCCTGTTATGACATCAAATTTACTGACTATAAAATCCAAATCCAAACATTGTTAGACTTCCTATGTTGTCATTCTGCAGAGAGGAGGCTTTGACAAGAACTTTTAAAGCCACAAACTACTGTTGCTGAATATTTTAACACCACATGAATTCAAACCATGAGCCACAATTATTCATAACAAATTTTATATGAAGACACTTTACAAAGAGGGCCAGACTCTCTGTTATGGTAGTTACCTAACAGTAATCCACCATGGGCTTAGAGCTACACTTAGAGAAGTTACAGCTGCAGGAAAAATCTGCTTTTGTCTGATTTCACATTGGTAAAAACACATAAAAAGAATCCAGAAGTTCTCAGGATGAGCTGCATGTGTGAGAGGAGAGAGCTAAATTTTTACTCACAAAGGCAGACGATGCTTGTTGTCAAAGAGGCTTTTAATTATGGCTTTCAATTATGAAGTTTTCTTCTGAAGTCACTTTATATTTTTTTATTTATAAGGGACCAAGAGTGAATTAAACAGCATCAAAATAGATTTAGATTCTAATAAAAGTCCCCATGGAGGACCCCTGGTTCCAACATCACGGTCCAAGCCCCCCCAAAAGCCTCCAAATGTCTTCATATCACTCTAGTGATAGATCCCTATAGACAGACTGAAACAATGAATCAGTGGATTACTGTGTTGTAAAATGGATCAATTAATCCAAATGTCTGATTAGTGACAGAGGAACAGATATGTCACTGATAGAGAGAGAATCTATTTTTGTTTTTTAATTTTTATTTAGGTTTACCTGGACCAGTGACATGAATAGTAGGATGGAATAAGTTTGACTGATGATGTTCTTTAAGACTGGTCAAGAGGATGCAAGAGGCAAGGATGGAATGTTTCATTAGCTTTTACATCAACTTCTATAGATAAGGTTGGAATGATCTGAGGCTTTGTTTCCATCATCTTCATAGACAAGAATAGAATGTTTTTGAAGCCTTGATGATATCATCTTTACAGGCAAGTATGTAATGTTTCACAAGTGTTGATAACATCACTTTTATAGGCAAGGTTGAAATGTTTTAGAGGCCTTCTTTACATTATCTTTAAACAACAGGATGGAATGTTTAATAAGCTTTGATGATATTGTCTTTAAAGGCATGGATAAAATGTCTAAGACGCTCTGATAACATCATCTTTATAGGCAAGGATGGAATGTTTTAGAGGCTTTGATCACATTACCTTTACAGGCAAGAATAGAATGTTTAATAAGCTTTGATTTCACCGCCTTTATAGACAAGGACAGAATGTTTCTTTTTGGGGGGGGTTATCAGATAGAGGAGAATGGTGGATAGACTCAGAAACAGGGAAGAGATTGTGGAGAGACATGCGTTAAAGGGCCACAGGCCGGATTCGAACCCGGGCCGCCCGCGTACGTGTTACACCACCTTAAACCACTTGACTATCTGTGCGCCCCAAGGATGGAATGTTGAGAGGCTTCGTTAACTTCATCTTTATGGGCAAGGATTAAATGTACAACAAGCTTTGATTACATCGCCTTTATAAGCAAGGAGTGAATTTTTAGAGGCTTTTAATAACATCACCTTCATGGGCAAGGATGGAATGTGTAATAAGCTTTGATGGCATCATATCTCTAAAATACATTTAAGCCTTTGAAGGATGAGATCATCAAAAGCAGAAAATGGAATGTTTGTGAAGCTCGGGATGTTGGGCAGGGGTTTCCCACCCTCCTCATCAGTTCCAACAACTTTTCTAGAAGTTGCAACAAAGGACTGCCAACATAAGGGAAAGCTTGGTGGTATATGTTACACTAATGCAAAACTGATTTTTAATTTAACCTGGTTTTCCTGGTTAACCAAAGGTACACTAAAAGAGAAGTGTTTTCTAGTAATGATAGAGATGAAGGATGTTGATTTGATGTATAATGCATCTCTTTTGGTCTGGAGAAGGATAGCAGTTCTGCAGAATTAGGGCTGATTTAGTCCTGAGGCTCTTCTAAGAGCTAAAGGACTGTTGACAATTTTGGTATTTAGAGTAATCATTTCTGTCTATCCTGTAGTTCTCTGGATTAATGACCTGAAAAAAAGATGCTTCAGAATATTTGGTTCACCTGCTTTGTTTGATTTGAGCTGAATTAAAAGAGCCTCATGTTGGTTTTTACCACTGAAACTGGCCCCACATTACCTGTTCTAATTAAGTTTATGACCTGTCAGGAAGAGTGACATTAATAGGGTAGTGAATAAATAGTGGCACCACAGATGTTCAGCTGACAATAAGGTATTAATGTCGTATTAAAGAAAGTATTTCCTTCCGTGTAGAGTGTGCCAGCTGTCAGACAGGACACTGTTGTTTATTTTGGCTGTGCCACGCCTCGACTCTGTCCTGTTTATTGATGCGTATCGTGTCAAAGTGTTCATTCTGGGGCAGGAAATAGATACCGCCCACATATTTCACTGAAGTTTCTCATGTGCAGATCAAACCTGCTCTGCTGCTTCCACATTCTCACACATGTGGCTTGTTCCTCTGATAATTAAAAGGTGTGTTGTTTCTCTGTTTACCTGGGGAATCATCTTCAGGGTGAGCTGTCGGGCCATGGCGATGGATGTTTCAGAGTGAGACGCTCCGATAACTGCCACCACAGGCTGCTCGCTCTGCATGAAGTCTGCCGTGGCTCTAAGAGCCATGCCCACGTCTGAACATGAGTCCAGGATCTCATAGCCCAAAGTGATGTTGACATCAGTCAGGAGGGGGGATTTATTCACCGTCTCAATGGCATTGATCATCCCCAGGATCTTCACCAGACGCCGTTCTTCAAACCTGAGGGAACAGTTCACTGTCATCAGCATAATGTTGAACATCAGACTGTTCTTCACTTCAATCTCCTTCTGATCAGAGATAGATTATTCTCAAAGAGTTTACACACTAACTAATTTATTATCAAAGTAAAACAACAGCAGTGATTTAAAGAAATGCAGTTTTACTCAAAGAAAGCTCCAAATGTTTAGTTATGGTAACCTCCTAAATACTGACCACCTTATCTAGTTATAGTTTAAATTTATTACTGTGTTATACTTACAATCATATTCTCAGCCCACATGGGTAAACATGGTACCAAAATTTAAACAATTATACAACACTACAATACCAAACAGTACAGAATAATAGGATGTCATATTATGATATGATATGATACAATAAAACCAAGTATTACAGTGCAGAACAGTATGGTATCATACAACACAATAGTGTATGATATAACCTAAATTTGACAGATACATTATGATACAATACTATAGGAAACATTTTGGGACCTTATACTGTATGACATTACATTATGCTGTTTTACGCTGTTTTGTTATGCTGTGTTACATTACATTAGGTTACGTAATGATTAATCTTACTATGTTATGTCACATTGCATTACACTACATTCTGTTTCTTTACGCTATGTTTTATTTTGTTACATTATGTTGCCTTATGTTACATTATGTTATGTTATGCTACCTTACATTAAGTTATGTTATGTAACATTATGCTATGTGACAATATGTTATGTTATGTTTTTGTATTAAATCATGATACATTATGTTATGTTATGTTATGTTATGTTTCTTGTATTAAATCATGTGACATTATGTTACATTATGCTATATTACACTATATTGTGTTATGTTATATACTGCTATGTCACATTATGTTATTCTACATTCGGTCATGTTATGTTACATTACGTTACATTGCGTTATGTTACATTACATTTTGTTATGTTACATCATGTCACATAACATCATGTTATGTTGTGTCATGTTACAGTCTGCTATGTTATATTATGTTATATTTGATTATGTGACATTATGTTATGTTATGTCATGTTTCTTTGTGTAACACTTTATTATGTTACATTGCAGTGGGATTTGTTATGTTATGTTATGCTGCGTATGGTAATATTGTATTACATATTGCCATTATGTTATGTTATGTTATGTTATGTTATGTTATGTTATGTTATGTTATTTTATGTTATATTATGTTATGTTATGTTAGATTATGTTTTATTATGTTATGTCATGTAATGTCATGTTATATTATGTTATGTTATGTTATATTATGTTATATAATGTTATGTTATGTTATGTTATATTATGTTATGTTATGTTATGTTATGTTATGTTATATTATGTTAAGTTATGTTATGTTATGTTATGTTATGTTATGTTATGTTATATTATGTTATGTTATGTTATGTTATATTATGTTATGTTATGTTAGATTATGTTTTATGTTATGTTAGATTATGTTTTATTATGTTATGTTATGTAATGTTATGTTATATTATGTTATGTTATGTTATGTTATATTATGTTATGTTATGTTACATTATGTTATGTTATGTTATGTTATGTTATATTATGTTATGTTATGTTATGTTATGTTATGTTATATTATGTTATGTTATGTTATGTTATGTTATATTATGTTATGTTATGTTAGATTATGTTTTATGTTATGTTAGATTATGTTTTATTATGTTATGTTATGTAATGTTATGTTATATTATGTTATGTTATGTTATGTTATATTATGTTATGTTATGTTACATTATGTTATGTTATGTTATGTTATGTTATGTTATATTATGTTATGTTATGTTATGTTATGTTATGTTATGTTATGTTATGTTACATTGTGTTGTTATGTTGCCTTATGGTATTTTATGTCATGTTAGGTTATTTTATCTTATGTTACATTATGATATGTAAATAACGTCAGGTTGCATTATGTCGCGTTTTGCTATGTGAACATTATGTTACAGTTATCTTTTTGACGTTATGTTATGTTACGTTTCTTTGTGTTACATTTTTTCATGTTACATTGCAGTACGATTTGTTCATCAAGTTGTGCTGCGTATCGTTATATTGTATTACATTATTCTGTCACATTGTTATGTTATGTTACATTGTGTTGTTATGTTGTGTGATGTTATATTATGTCATGATATTTTACCAGATGTTACATTATGTTATGTACACAGAGGTGTCAATTCACTAAGTACAAATACTTTGTTGCCTTACTTAAATAGAAATTTTGGGTATCTATACTTTACTGGAGTAATTATTTTTCAGCCAACTTTTTACCTCTGCTCCTTACATTTTCAAGCAATCATCTGTACTTTCTACTCCTTACATTTTAAAAATAGCCTCGTTACTCCTATTTCATTTCAGCTTGTTTTCATTCCGGCTTGTCATCATTCAAAAAAACACAAATAAAACCCCCCAAAACCTATCCAGATCAATCTGGATAGAGTGAATTTGATTGTGGTTGGATGAGAAGTATAAACATAATACCATTCAGACACCCTATTGGTTTGTATGTACACAGATCATGTCACACTCCAGCAAGGAAACAGCAGACGTATGTAGCCTGGTACAAAGATGTCCGTGAAAGAAACTCAAGAGAACTGGAGCAAAATGTCCCAACCAAGCCAGGCGAGGAGGTTGGTAGTACACATATGGTTCTTGACTGTATTTGCATTGTACTAAAATGTGCTCATTTTCAATGGGCATAAATGCTGCTGAAAAAGGTGCATCCCAAATTTTTCAACATTAACATTTTAACATTATAGTCATTATGGCCTTCAGAAAAATGTTTTTTTGAGGAGATGGGGTAGTGCACTATAGGCCCCTGTGGCACGGCCTAAACTTTTATCCTTAATGGCTTCCCCCCCCCTCTATACTTCAATTTCTACAGAAGTCTTTTAAAACCTAGTATCTATATTTCTACCTGAGTAATGAATGTGAATACTTTTGACACCTCTGTATGTACATAACGTTAGGTTACATTATTTCATGTTTTCCTATGTTATGTTAAGTTTTAGTAGGTAAAGTTACATCATGTTACATTGTCTTATGTTACTTTACGTTATATTAGCTCATGTTACGTTAAGTAATGGTATGTAACATTACATTACATTATTTTATGTTATGTTATGTTACATTATGATATAACATATTTAGTATTAGACGGTAAAATACACTGTCATAAGATACATCAAGTTCTTTGCCAGAGGCATGTGTATGTTTTGAAAGAACCCTGCTCATGGCCAAAGATCCAGATTTAAGTCGTTTTTTCATAAAAAATTAAAGGAGCTCCCCACTAGATCTGTACTAATACAATCAAAAACACACAGTGATGCTCCAGTTCTGGTTAAAACGGCACTTTTGTGACTCTCCTTTCATTAATGATTGAGTTAAGACAGAAAGTATGGCAAAGCTGCACAGCATTTAGAGATGAATGGCTATTATAAATATGAGGGAATCCCCTTTAACTGGGCTGTCTACAGGCCTGGATATAATACTACAACATTCCATACCCAGAGGAGAAAAGAGTAGACTATCGTATTCCAGTAAAACACGGTTACTCTGGTTAGAATTTATTTATGTAGAAGTGAAAGTACTGATTCATAAATGCACTCAAGGAAAAGCTAAAGCTATTTCATTTAAAGTTTACTTAAAATTCTAAGCAGCCTTAGGTGGCCAGACAGTGAAATCTGTTTTTTAATGTGCAATAAGAACAGAGAACATAAAATTTTACCATGTAGTTCAGGTAAAGTCACACTTTTGTGATAGAAGCTTTTTAAAATGCAGTGAAGAAAATATTCAAACTGCACTCAAGTAAAAGTAACTGATTTGAAAAAACAACCCAAAGAAGTACAACTACACAAATCCCTTCTGAGTGACACTAATGTGAGTAAAAGTATTCAGTTACTTTCCTCCCTGACTGTAGCAGACATGGTTATGAGAGACTTTGGACAGTGCAGAAGGAAGAATGACTCAGTTTCCTTTTGAACTGGATATAAAGTCTGTTTTTTTTAAATGAATCAACAGAGGAAGAAAACCACATTTTCCCAGAGTAACCTCAGATCTGTGGTTTTTAACATCACTGCCAATAAATGTCCATTGTTTACTTTAATAAAATAGTTCAAAACCTTTTTCCTTCAAACTTAATCAAACTTGAGTTTATCAGGGGGGTTATTCTTCTGTCACTAATCACTACTGCACACTCTGCCAAACATCTTTGTATTTTTCTCCTTGAGCTTTCAGGTGAAACTGACCAGGTTCAGGTTTCTGCATCCATGGAGTAAAAAGGATCAATGAGACTGATTGGTTAAATCCTTGATCCTCTTTATCAGTTTGGTTTCTCACCTGGTGCACGGCTGCAGATGAGGTTCGAAGGACATGTTTTCTTTGTCCACGTCTTCATGGAGAGGGAAAATTCCTCCGATTATAAAATCTCCAGGAGCAGTAGCTCGCTCCACCTGGGTCCCATGTGGGGAGACGCGTCCAACATGGAGAAGACAGAGGACTAAGGAGATGAGCAAATGGGTCAAAAGAGCATCCCAGGCCATGTCCTCTCTTCTGTCCTTGCTTTGTTATCCTGTCCTCCCTCCTTGTGTCCTTGCTGTATGTCCTCTTAAGTGTTTGTGTTTTCTCCTTGTGTCCTCTTGTCCTGTCCTCTTTCCTATCCTTGCTTTGTGTCCTCTCTCTGTTTTTGTCCACTACCTAGTCTCTCCAGTCCTTGTTTTTTGTCCTGACTGGCCTCTCCGTCCCTTTCCTTTTGTTGTGTCCTCTCTCCCGTCTGTCCTCTCCGTCCTGTCCTCTCCCTTTGCCTCTTTCCTGGCGTCCTCCTGCACCTGTCACCTCCAGCTCTCTGCTCCCATTCAGCATCTTAAGTAGTGTAAAAAGAGAAGTTTCCTCCTCCTTTTTCCTCCTTCCTCCTCCTCCTCCTCCGGAGTTTCCTATTCTCATGTTCTGCCCTGAAGGCCCGCCCACGGCGCCCTGAGTGGCGGCTCTGTGAGTCACGCTCTGTTGAAGCTGCTGTCAGTGTGTGTAAAGGTGTTTGGATTCTTTATGACTGAGACAGATCATCCTTGACTGCTGTAAACATAGACACGCCCTGCAGATGCTCACATGACACTAGACTCTCACTGACCACTTCATTAGGTACACCTGTTCATGCAGACGTCTAATCAACCAATCACATGACAGCAGCTAATCCCAGTGAGGAGGTTGTGGTTGTTGATGTTTTGACCCCATCATTCAAACTTGAGATCATGTGACTGCTTTCAAATCCTCTGCTGTTCAGTTATGGTGGCCCGCGTGAGGTAACGTCGTAGCTGACAGGTGACGTGCTTTAAGGTCACGCCCCCTGCAGGAATGACGGGGCCCCTGAGAGACCCAACAGAGGGCCCCTCCATACGAGATGTATATAAACCCATGCAGGCTGACCAGGAGATCAAACAAAGAACAAACATGTGAAAGAAAAACTCATTCCTTAACAGGACGGTCAAATATTACAATTTTTAATCGAGATTAATTGCAGAGTTTCCTTAGTTAATCAAAATTAGTTTCATCCTCTTTTTTCCATTTAAAATTTAACTATTTTATATTTAAAACTGTTTTTGTTTGATTTTAGAGTTTTCTTTTTTCTGAAGGATAATTGACTTCCTGTTTGGATACAGATTTGCTTTTATTTTGAAGACATGACTTTCCCTGGGAGGGGGTGTATAACTGAACAGTGGCCCCCTAAATCAAGACCCCCCTGGAGATCTGACTCTTTTCCACTCTGTGAATCCCAGAGACGACTGATGGTGAGAGGTCAGCAGGTTTGTTCATTTCTTTAAATGCATGTCTGTGTTGGGTTTGGTGCTTCTGTGACCCCTTCTCCTGCTGGTCTGTCTCTGATTTGTGACTGAGACCGTCTAAACACTGCTCAGACTGTTGTTCTGGTTTATCTGGGTTCTGCTGATTAATGTTACTGTTTCCTGGTAGAGCCTAGACCAGGGGTGACCAGCTAGTGTGTGAGAGTGAGCCTCCCAAAAAAATCCTCACAAAAAGGATTCAAATTCTGGAAAAAATTAATAACATTTCAAATATATATGTCTAATCTTTAAACATTTTAACATTAATATATTTTGGATATTTTGGTTTGCAAATGTCCTTAAACATCTGCCTTTCCCTCTTATTCAGTTATAATGCCATTAAAAACGCTTTTTCATATTTTTTGGGTGATTTTACAACTCCTTTTTGCTTCTCCTCCCTAATTTTTTTTCACTTTTATCCCATTTTTGCCCTTTTTCACCTTTTTGTCCATTTAAGCTACCTTTCACTATTAAATATCTCTTTTTTTCAATTTTTTGCTCATTTTTGCGACGTCTTTTTATGATTTTTATCCCATTTTGTCCACTTTTTGTCCGTTTAAGCAACCTTTTGCCATTACATACCACTTTTTTCTTATTTTTTGACCATTTTGCCACTCTTAACTGCTTTTGCCCACTTAAGTCACTTTCCACTCATTTTTTGTCACTTCTCACAAATTTTTGCTACTTTCTGACCATTTTTTCCAATTTTTCTTCTCATCTTCACCCATTTTTTGCTGCTTTTTGACCATTTTTGCCACCTTTAACCTATTTTTATTGCTACTTCAAGCTATTTTTGCTACTTTTTACCTCTTAGATTGTGGCTCTTGCAAAGGTATTTTCAATAATTTGGCTCTTTGGTTGAGTAACACTGCTCTATAGTATAGTCCCTATAGTAGCTATGAGTCTATCCATTTTGCTCAATGCACAGCAGAGGTTAGCAAAGCAAGTCACCTTTTTTTCTTTTTTTTTTCTCGCACCTCCCCTGAAGCTCTGTGGCGCCCCCCAGGGGAGGCCCGCCTCACACTTTGAAAACCACTGGCCTAGACCATGGGTCTCAAACTTGCGGTCCGCGGGCCAATTGCAGCCCGTGGGAAGATATTTTGTGGCCCCCCACTTGATGTCAGTTGTCTGTCAGCCACAAACGCAGACATCGTATCTCGCTTTGGTTAGCGACTCAGTTCAATCTCCCAACTGATTTAATACCTCATTATTACAATCCGTAATGCCAAAGTAATATCAACTCATTTTATTTACATACAAGTTAATTTTATGTCAACAAGAAGTAAAACTATGCTTTTGATCACTTAAGTTTAAACAGGACATGGTTTATAAATTCTGTGGTATATTTAACTCCAGGTCTTGTCAAATGGTAAAAATTCCTCTCATAATGATAAAAACAATACTTTATGATTGAACATTTAATCCTAATCTGGACACAGGCTGTCCTATTACATGAGAGGTTGACATGTTTAGTCTGGATGCAGAGCTAAAATGCATCCAAAATACGCACAGAGATGTCCCAGTTCATCACGCGTGCAGGGACGTCAGGGGGAATCAGAGAGAGTGGACATGGAGAAGAACAACTGTAGGGCTCAGACATGTTTAAAGTCAAGTTTTCACTCAGCAGGTGAGGGTTTGCAACTCGATAAACAGTTATAGAGCAGCAGTGCGATTATTCTCCCTAGGATCCTCTTGCTCTCTCTCTCATTCTTCTCTCTGGACTCTGTGCACTGATCCCTGGCCGGGTGAAATAGGGCTCAGATCAGGTTTTGTGGACAGGTTGCTGTTTTAAAGCCATAAACAGTCATGTTGAATGTATATTTAATGAATATTCCAGTCTTATAAATTCATCGTCAGTGGATTCTCAAAACAATAAAATCTGAAAAATTGTTATGTTACAAGGACAGAATATTTTTGCCTGACCTGTTTGACCCATTTTTGATTAAGTAGATGCCATTTCCTGTATTCTAGTGCATTTTAACACCATATTAGCACCAGATAATCCAGCTCTGTGAGATATAGTTCTGGCTCAATATAGATCAAAAAAGGGCCAAAAATAAAAGTCATTGCAACAGTAGTGTTTTGCCAACCAGGAGGGCACTTAAGCACATGTTTTAACCAGCCAAGGGGGCAGTTTAGTGTGTTTTTTTCCATCCAAGAGGGCAGTTTAGTGTGTTTTGCCAATGAGGAGGGTACTTAAACACGCCTTTTTGCCACCCAAGTGGGCAGTTTATCATGTTTTAACCACCCAAGGGGGCAGTTTAGTGTATTTTTTCCACCCAAGAGGGCAGTTTATTGTGTTTTGCCAACCAGGGGGACACTTTAACATGCATTTTGGCTCCCAAGAGGTCACTGTAGCGTGCGTTTTTCAGCAATTGGGCCAGAGCGCCCCCCCCAGCACACCACTGGTACCTGCATCTAATACTGGATCATTTCTCTTTGTAAACATTACAGCAGCATATACATCAGTCATAGGTTAAACTGATATTGCTAAAAAATTGTGCGGCCCAAAGGATGTCTCATTAAAGTAAATCCAGCCCCCCAACCCTAAATGGGTTTGACACCCCTAGCCTAGACTGAACAGTCCTTCTAGAAAGTCATAAATAAATAAAGTTGCTTGGTTCTGAATCTGAGATGAATTAATGAACAGGTTGTCAGTTATAAATGAGACTGAGAGAACATATTAAGAAGCTTCTACCTTTTCTTTACCATTATACTGCAGACCTCATGTCAGAAATGTTCCTGGTAGGGGTGGGGTCCCATCGGAGGTTAACAGGGTTGGGTCTGTATGGAAAAGACTGGATCTAATGGTCTAAGGTTTAAAATTCCTGACCTGTTGTTAAAGTTTTCAGCTTTTCTTAAAACTGTTGATTTCTCTGAGTTTAGATCTAATGGGAGGGGTTTATATTTTCATACCTCTCTGTGATTTTTAATCATCTTTTATCAGAACCCTCTTTATTGTGATAACTACAATAATCAGTTATGTAATCCTGTAATAGCTGGTTTGAGGTGGACAGTTTTATAGTGTTAATATTCAAACAGTGTTGACTGTAACGACCCTAAAAGCCACAGGTGATTGGAGTCAAAAGCACAACTCAAAAAACACAGTCAGGGGCACAGATGACCTAGTGGTTAGTTTACGAAGACGGCCCGGGTTTGAATCCGGCCAGAGGCTCTTTACCACATGTCTCTCCCCTTCTCTTGTCCCTGTTTCCAACTCTATCCACTGTCCTCCTCTATCAAATAAGTCTTTACTTGATGAAGGCAAACAAAGAGGAAGGGGAGACAATAGCGGTTTCTCAGCGTCCAGGGGTCCCTTTCAAAAAGTCCAAAAAATACCTCCTAAGTCCTTTCCTATCCACTTTTCCTTAACCCCGGAGAAAAAAATGTCACAGGTTCAAGGAAAGGTGGGAGTGCTGTCAGACAGACACGGTTCTGTTTCTGGCTCTGGTTCTGTTCTGAAGTCTATGAATGATGGATGGATAGATGGATGATGGATGGATGGATGGATGGATGGATGGATGGATGGATGGATAGATGGATAGATGGATAGATGAGGGATGGATGGGTATGGATGGATGGATAGGTGGGTATGGATGGATGGATGGATGGATGGATGGATGGATGGATGACAAATGGATGGATGGGTATGGATGGATGGATGGATGGATGATGGATGACAGATGGATAGATGATGGATGAATGGATGATGGATGGATGATGGATGATAGATGATGGATGGATAGATGGATGATAGATGATGGATGATGGATGATAGATGATGGATAGATGGATGATGGATGGATAGATGATGGATGGATGGATGATGGATGGATGGATGGATGGATGATGGATGACAGATGATGGATGGATGATGGATGATGGATGACAGATGATGGATGGATGATGAATGGATGGATGGATGGATGATGGATGATAGATGATGGATGGATGGATGGATGATAGATGGATGACAGATGATGGATGGATTATGGATGATGGATGGATGGATGGATGATGGATGACAGATGATGGATGGATGATGGATGGATGGATGGATGGATGATGGATGATAGATGATGGATGGATGGATGGATGATAGATGGATGACAGATGATGGATGGATTATGGATGATAGATGGATGGATGGATGGATGGATGATGGATGACAGATGATGGATGGATGATGAATGGATGGATGATAGATGATGGATGGATGATGAATGGATGGATGATAGATGATGGATGGATGGATGATGGATGGATGGATGACAGATGATGGATGGATGATGGATGGATGATGGATGACAGATGATGGATGGATGATGAATGGATGGATGATAGATGATGGATGGATGGATGGATGATGGATGGATGGATGACAGATGATGGATGGATGATGAATGGATGGATGGATGATGGATGATGGATGATGGATGATGGATGATGGATGACAGATGATGGATGGATGATGAATGGATGGATGATAGATGATGGATGGATGGATGGATGATGGATGATGGATGACAGATGATGGATGGATGATGAATGGATGGATGATAGATGATGGATGGATGGATGATGGATGGATGGATGGATGGATGGATGGATTGATGATGGATGACAGATGATGGATGGATGATGGGTGGATGGATGGATGAACAGTTTTATGGTCAAACATGATAATACTAAAAGTTCTGTTCATTTTAGAGAAAGACGTCCAATTGTTTTAGGAAAAAAAAGTCTTTTTTAAACGTTCAAGCTGTATTTTTATGAGGAACAATCCCAGATATTTTTAGTTTAAAAAGTTAGAAATTTACCCAGAAACATTTAAGAGTTTATAAAGTCCTGAATTTTGACTAAATTTGAATATTTTTACTTTATAAATTCAAACGTTTACAATATAAATTCTTAGATTTATAATAAACCAAACAGAAACAGTTATTAGACAGCTCCAGTTAACAGAAAAGTCTCCTCTGTGTCCAGATGAGTGTTTCTGGAATAAAATACTAATATTTCTGTATCGATCAGTCCCAGTGAGGGACTGAATGAAAACAGCTCCATCTGTTAGCCTCTATTCTTTCTTTAATGCTGCTGGCTATTTTTGACTTTTTAATCTCAAAATTGAAGTTTTTCTATTTTTTCAGTACATTTCAGTTTTCTGAACAGGTTTCTTTTTACAATAATAATAATAATAATAATGATAATAATAACTTTTTCGTCTACCTGCGGCTGTGGCTTGAGGATTCAAAATATACAAAATCCACAAGCCACAAGCATTTTCTACCAGCTAGTGTCTTTTAACATCAGCATTATTTAATAGGATATAATTTAAAATCAATGCTTCTAGTATTCAAGTTAAAGGTTATTTAATAAAAGAGAGTTGGTGCAGAAATGATCCATACTTTCACTCATTTTAAATTGGGGTTTTGACCAATTTCTCCTGAATTTAACCATGCAAACATTTACTGTCTTTTCTGCAGGGCTAGTGTCCTGAATTATACATTTTTAACTCATAAGAATAATAATATTTGTGTGTATTTTCTGTAACTGGACACTCCAAACAGGCTTTTTAATATATCCACAGGATATTTTTCACATTCATCTGAGAAAGCTCCCATAGAGAATGTTTGGAAAAGGCAAACCGTTAATAAAGATCCTCAGAGAAGAAGGAACACACCATAAAAAGCTTTCAGTGCTGTTCTTTGCTCTTTGGTTCATGAGGAAATGTGGTGCAAATCTGTTCAAACTGCCACTACATCTGAGCTAACTGCTACATGCCAGAGGAGGCCGATGCTATCGACCCTCAGGACAACTAAACCCAGCCTGGAGCTGCTGCCCTGTTCTCCTGAAACGACACTGATTGGTCTGAACAGAGTTCGCTGTGGCACAAATGCCATGGATCGGAGCTTTTCAAGATGGATTTGCCTGATGACAGACTGCCGAATCCTTCTGCTCTAAAGGTTACCTTTTTGGCAGCCCCTCACCAAAATTCAGGCTGTTCAACTACCTTGGACTTGTGACAGATGATGTATGGTTCAAATACCTTTAGTAGATATACCACTTTCAGTGGAAAACTACTCTCATATGATCCTTAGTCATACCAGCCCAGCACACAGCTGCCTGTAAACATGAAGATAAGATAAACTTTAATTTTATTATTAGACAGCGGCTCTGACAGAGGGGGGAGGGGATATTGAGCATGTAGGTCGACTCAGCTTTGCTCATAAAGTCAGCAGGAACAAGTATGAAAAAGGGGCTGATATCTGCCGTTCCAGGAATTAACTCTCTCTGTTAGGTCAGACTTCTTTTATTTACAATTATTGATTTATAATTATTATTATTGTTGCTTTTATTATTTATCATTATTACAATTATTATTATTACTATTATTATTATTATTATTATTATTATTATTATTATTATCATCATTATTTTATCATTATCATTATTATTATTATTATTATTATTATTATTGTTGTTGTTGTTGTTGTTATTGGTATTGTTATTATTATTGTTATTATTATTATTATTATTATTATTATTATTGTAATTATTATTATTGTTTTTATTGTTGTTATTATTATGTTTTATCATTGTTATCATTATTATTATTTCGATCATAATTTTATTATTATTATTATTATTATTATTATTACTTCCATTCAATTGTAGTACCCCTCCACTCCATTAGGAGGAGGTAATGTATAAAAAAAACGTAAGTGACGTACTGCGTGACGCAGAGTCCGGAAGTGAAAGAGACGGAAGAAGAAAATGGAGGCGGCAGTGTTCATCCTGTCGTTAGTGGACTGCTGTGCACTGATTTTTCTGTCAGTCTACTTCGTATCCTTTTATAAATGTTCCTGTTAAATGTGCCGATTATTACTCTAACTGCCAGGCTGTGGTTTCAATCCGGTTATGTCTTATTTTAATATAAACTTCACCAGTTTATCAGAGGGTAACGTTAGCTCGGTGTTAGCCGCAGAGATGCTAACATGAAGGGTTAAAAGAGGTTTAAAATCAGAGCAGAAATATGAGTTTTATATCAAAATGAAAAACTCTGATATGATTTAATTTACATGATGTATATTTATACTCATTTACACAGAGAAAGGAAAACAGAAAAAAACAGATGATGATGATTTTAGAGACTAAAATCTGCCGGTAAACTCCCGAATATTGACTTTTCTCAGATATAAGGGTGGTGATAAACATTGTCCTTTTTTTAAATAACCATAGTCATTCAAATGATTTGCATTTTAACAATAGTAGAGAAATCAGGATGGATTTTATCTGTAGTTAATAATAGCAGCGTTTGTATATAGTCCTAACTGCCTTAATCTGATTTTATTTTAACTGTTTGTAGCCTCAAGTTGTCTCTTTGGTCAGTTTATTAATAGTAATGTTTATATTGGTTGTTTAAGTGTCATCCTGTTATCTTAGTAAGCTGTTATTAATGTCTGATATTCACCAAAATAGCTTTAAAAACAGATAAGTTCACTCTGTATTTCTGAAATCTCTCCATGTGCCTTGATAGTGAAAAACCTTATCTTGTCTGTAAGAATAGAAGAAATACTTTCTGAGAAGAAATATGTAAAACAGATAAAGTAGACCCTTTTATTGAATGTGATGGTGAACAGCGAAATTATTACCAAGAGCATTTGCACACAAAAATAATATTGAATGAAGTTCTTTAAATAAATAGATACACATATGGATATAAGCTGAATTATAACTTTAAATCAGGGATGAAAGTAACAGATTACATTTACATAAATTACTCCAAGTGAGTAGCTTTCTGTTGCACTTTCTGAGTAGTTTTAAAAATCAGTAATTTGACTTTTACTTAACTACACCTTTAAGGGAGTGTTGTACTTTTTTAGAGTTTAAAAATCAGTTACTGAGGTAAGAAATTCAACTAAATGACAGAAGGAGCAGGTTCAAACCTTCAGTCGGTGTGTTTTGGTGCTTTTCCACTGTAAACTTTGCACGTGCGAGCCAAACCTAGCTGTGATAATTTACTTTTCCATCACCAGTTTGGTTGTGCCAGATTACACTGAGCCGCACCCAGAATGAACCTGCTCTGTAGCAGGGCCCAAGCGGACCCGCCCTGTCTCATCATTCAGGGACGCCTCGCAGAAGTGTTTCAGTAACGCGGTTTCACCAGGCTCTTAAATACCTGCTGGATTACCAACAGAAGAAGAAGTAGAAACAGTGGGTGCTTCTTCTTCTAGCAGAACAAAGAAATGCTCACTGAAGTGCAGCTTTTTTAACATCATAAACTCAAACTGCTGCGTCATTAGTTTTAGACATGACCTTAAACAGGGAGCTCAGTTGTGGTGGAAAAGCGAATCCCCTGCTGCACTGGGCTGCCACGCCAAGTCAAACCAAGTAGAGCCAAGCTGCTCATTGTAACGGAAAAGCCTCAGTTGTTTTACAGGTACCACGTAGCCCTCAGAAGCTACTCGGTTCTAATCCAACCTGCACACCTTCCATGCAGCCACAGTCTTATCTTTTCAACCTTCCCGTCTAGGTGTAGGGGGTCCTGGTTCTTGTTTAATGGAGAGGTAAGGAGAAGGTCTAGGGTTACATGGACCTTCAGAGGTTTAACAGAAACACTCCAAACTGAGTTTTATGGGAAATCTCCAAGAATGCCTTAAGAATCAGCAGCAAGATCTAGAATTAGGACAACAGTCCGCTTTTTTTGTTGTTTCAGTGCATTATGGTCCTATAGATTTAGAACAAGAATAAAAATAAATGTCTGATGCATAAAGGTCTGGTATCGTTGTTGCATCTGTTCATGTAAATATCATCCCGATCCATGTAGTACTAGACCTTCAACCTTCCCCTCCATTAAACAAGAACCAGGACACCCTACACCTAGAAGGGAACAAAACATGGGAACAGGGCTGAATTAGAGCTGAGCCTTTCTCTGAACACTACATGGTAGCTGTAGAGCAAAGAACTGACCAGTTTCATTAGCTGACAGAAAACTCCCCAAGTTTTATGTTTTGACTCAGTAATGAATAATTTTTAAACGTAGTGAAGTACAGCATTCCCCCCCAAAAAGGGCTTAAGTAAGAATGAAATTTTTGTTTTAAAAAGTAGAAGTACATAGAAAAAAAAGCTTCTAGACAACAATAACGTGAGTAAATGTGCCAAGTTCTTTTCCATCGCTGCTGTAATGCCAGCTGGAGATAAATTATTCCTGTATCTTATCTTGTATAAATGACCCCGCCCTCCAACCAACTTCTCCATGCACAAGGTTCAAAAACACATCAGAAATAGAGGAGACTATAATAAACAGTCACTGACAAGAGAGGAAACGGCAAAGATGAGATTAATGTGTTTTAATTCAAGATGGAAGAAATAAAGGAAAGAACAAAGACACTGAAAGCTCACATAAATAAAGACAAAACTAAAACTAATTCAGTTAAATATGCTAAAATGAGGTAATTTAACAATAATCCTCAGAATAAATTAGAATAAGATAACGTATAAAAAAGACCAAGAGTATAAAAATAAACTACAGAAGAAGATTAGAGACATTCAATTTTTTGGTGTTTCTTTCTTGTTTTTTGTTTGTTTGAGATCCAACTTTTTTCTCTCAAACTCTTCAGAGAAAAGAGATGACTTCTGTCTCAGTTTGGGAAAAAATAATTCTTAGTAATAATAATTTCAGTTTAAATCATGACTAAAATCTTAGGGTTCTGACTTTATTCTCACAATTTTGACTCTAATCTCAGAATTTAAACTTTAATTCAAAGTCCTTGCTGAATAAGAAAAAGTATACAGAAATAAATAATGTGATATCAAGTCAGGAACGTAGGAGAAATTTGTGTTTTCTCTTTATTTTCAATTTTGCATCTCACAGATGTAAGTTATGGTTTTGACTTTTTATATCATATTTTTACCTTTTAGATTCAAGATCTAAAATTTTAAATCCTATTTTGACCTTTTGAAGTCATGATTTTGTCTTTATCTCATGTTTTAACCTTTTTCAACTCCTAACTTTGACTTTAATCTCATTTATTACTTTTTAAACTAATGATATTTATTTTTTTCATATTTTGACTGTTAAATATCATGATTTTGAATTTTGATCTTCTGTTTTGCTGAACATTTTAACTCATAACTTTCACTTTTATCTCATATTTTGACCTTTAAAACTCATGATTTTGACTTTTATCTAATTTTCTGACTGTTAAAAATCATAGTTTCAGTATTCTATCTCTTATTTTGCCTTATGAACCCTCATTTAGGTTCTCAGTCAATGGTTTAATTTGACCCTTTTAGGCCCTCAGGTTAGACCCAAATTCAGAACCAGGCCCCTGCTGTGGTTGAGTTTGACACCCCTGCCTTAAACCGACCAACATTCAGGGATGTACCTTTAGACTGACACATTCTAAATAATCAGTCTCTATTTGTACAGCAGCAGTCCATGATGTCACCTGTGGACATTTTAAGAAAAAGATGGTGTGAAATCTTCTGTTTCTTGGTTTTGTCCTTGACTCTAAGCTCAGATCATCACTCTGTCTGATCTGGAGTGTGATTATATCAACGCCCGAGCATGCTGCTCCAAACTCAACAAGGTGAGACATCCACCCTCACCTGTACGCCTCAGTTAGATCAGGTTTATTCATGTTTTCACATCTGCAGAAATATCAAACCCTGTTTGTTTTGATGTGATCCAAGTTAAAATATGAAAGATTTGGTGAATGGCCTCTTTGAATTTAAGATGTGCTGCTTTTTTACCTTGCCCTTTACCTACTGAGTCTAAAAATGGCGATTTGGACATATTTTGTCATTATGGCTGTAAAATAGTCAGGAAATGCCCTAACTCTAAGAGCTTTGGTCCCTTTTCCCAGGAGTACTTGAACTTGACGTTTCAACATCTGGTTATTGATTATTGCACATTATATGGAATTGTCAGCAGTTTAAAAGAAGAAAAACACAAAAACAGATTTGTTTTTCATGGCTTTTATGAGAAGAAATTTTGTTATTGCTCATGAAGTTTTGATTTGACATTTGAAATGTGAACCTATACATGTTTAGAACAATCACCAGTCATTTTTTGAGTCTAGGACTCTGGGTGTGCAAAACACAGTGCAAAAGATAACTATATACATAGGCGACAATTGGTGCAAATAAAGGTGGAAAAATGCATTCTCAACATTCTCAAGTAACATATTGTTATTGCACATGACAGACACGCACAAATGCCACTACCTAACACTATTTTTTGAAACCAAAACACCACTCTCGCTCGCTCTCCTTTCACTCTCTTCCTTCACTCTCCTTTCTCACTCGTCTTCTGCCAAAGCTGCCGTTTTTGCTGTGCTGTTCGACATTACCGAAATATATATATATATATATATATATATATATATATATATATATATATATATACCACACATCATATATTATCAGAAAACACAGATTCTCAGCTCTCTGTCAGCGTTGGATTTTTTTAGATTGAGCAAACTTTCGAGGACTTACAGTGTTGAGAATCCATGTAGCAATCTCGCGATACGTCTGGTGTTTTGCTATAAATGCCCACGTCATATGGTTGGGAGTACTACATGAGCGCATGCCCAAAAATTCTCAGCTTTCCAACACCTTTGGGTTTTTTCTGATCGGACAAACTTTGACAGAGTTACAGTAAAAATACTGCGGACATATAAAACACAGTGCCAGCGCCAGCTCAGTAGGTAAAGGGTTAATAGATTTTAAACACACATGCTATAAGAATTGTAATCTTAATTAAAATAAAGTTAAAAACAAAACAAATAATGATTAACACCTGTCTGATACCAGCAGAATATAAAGCCCTGGTCACCCAGTAATGAGTCATTTTTATTTCTAAATTAAAATCAAATCTGTTTTGTGTTAATGTGCAGGGTTTCCTTAAAGCAGGAGTAGTTTTGATGCTATTGATCATTAAAATGACATAGACTGTGATGTTTTATAACATGATATTTAAAGGTGCAGCGTTACCTGCTGTGTTCTGACGGTCTGTGTTTAATCTGTGTCAGTGGGTGATTCCAGAGATGGTGGGTCAGTGTCTCTCCACCATGCTCATGCTCGTCTCCATGCACTGGTTCATCTTCCTGCTCAACCTGCCTGTAGCTGCCTGGAACATTTATAGGTGAGACCACTCTGATCTCTCTAAAAATAAACATGAAAACATATTTATGTTCATGATTAGGCTATGTATGTTCATGCCTCTCATATTCAAGCTGCCAGTCCTGGCCTCAGAGCGCCCCCTGGTGGACCAGGGATTAGCCATTGTCAAAGAGGAGCACTGAAGCTTCTTAACACAAAAAAGCACTTTTTTTCTAAAAATATTATAATCTAATATGAACACAGATATCTGATGTTGATACTCCTGATCAGGGGAAGCGGAAACGTTAATAGAAAATTACCAGTACTAACCTGTCCTGGGCCAACTGCCTGGCTCACCCTTCATGGCCTTAGTTCAGGTACCCTTTTAGTCTTGATTCTGTGCTCTGCTTTAATAATCCACAGCCCTGATCCTCCTCTGTCTGTCCCACAGGTACATGAAGGTTCCCATGGGGAACATGGGCGTGTTTGACCCCACTGAGATCCACAACCGGGGTCAGCTCAAGTCCCACATGAAGGAGGCCATGATTAAACTGGGCTACCACCTGCTCTGCTTCTTCATTTACCTGTACAGGTGAGTCACCAGAGCCACAGACACATCAATAAGGCTGGATACACATGAGACTGTGTGTAAATCTAAACTGATACTAAAAACAGAGGACAGTTTTAGCTGGTTTTAACATCATAATTGTCTCATATCAGGAGGTTTAAACCTTTTATTCCCTTTGGGAGACTGTGGATTATGTATCGAGGTGATTTATATTCTGGGTTATATTCTATGTGGTCATGAGGCACATGTTTGGTGTTGTTGATATTATCCAGCTCTTCTCCCTTACTGATATGAATACAACTGACAGAGTTTGTTTATGAATAAATTTGAATCTTTAAACAAATCTAAAACTGGAAATACGTTGTACGGGCACATCATGGCGTTTCCTTCCCGAGATATACAGCATCTCAGATCAGCGGTTTGCAGTCAGACCCCTCTCTGGTGGTCTAGGTCAGGGGTTTTCAAAGTGTCTGAGAGTGAGCCTCCCCTAAGAGGAAAAGATTTTATTCCATGAACCCCCACCCTCATAAAAATTAAGACTGAAACAATTTAAACAACCTTATTTCAAACATTTTTACTTTTACCTTTTTACATTTTTTGACAGTTTGGTCTGCATTTGTCCTCAAACATCCATCTTTCCCAGGCCATCAGTATTTTGTTTCAGTAAAGAAATTAGAGCCAATACTGCCTGATTGTTATGCTCTGTTCTCCGTTTTAACAGAAACTATGAGTTTGCATATAGAGTTGGTGCAGGATTGCCTAACTGCAGATCATCCTCCCTGTTAGCCTTGCCTTGTATTTGCTTTTGATCATTTTTGACCTTGCAGAGGCTGTCTTAGTGTTTACTTCAGTGACTGAAATTCCTTTACTTCCTGTCTTAGTATGACAAAGCCTTTACACGTCCTTATGCAGTCGTTAGCTTCTACATCTTTGCAAATCAAAAACTGTGGCTGTTGAGCATCATCAGCACCAGTGCAGGAAAATCCTGATTTTAATAGTCAGCGCTATAGTGGCTATAAATAGGGTTGTTCCGATTCTGATACCAATATCTGAAATACATCTGATACTGCTTAAAATGCAGGTATTGGCATCGGCGAGTACACGAGTTTATGCACTGATCCGATACCGTTTGGTTTAGCTTTATATTTTGCTTCGTTTAGCCATGCTAAATGTTGGCTCTGTAAACTGGAAATCAATTCTTCCTCGCTGCTGGAAAGCACTGCATGCACAGGCTACCGTTTTAGAACAGTGAAGAAGAACCAAAGGACCCACTGCAGCAGCAGAGAATGATGTCTGCGGGACGGTTTTTCTCTGAATGTGATTGTTAAAACACTTTCCAGACCGGCGCTGTCGTACACGACAAGAAGTGACACAGTTTATCAAAAGTTAAATCACTTTTGAATCATAAATTGTTGCCTCTTACTTGTTTTTCCTCTTGAAGCTAGCTGTTGTGCTTTCCTGTTGACGCTTTTGATGCATTTGAATGTTTGCGGCAGCATTTTCAGCGAGCCTGGAACTCGTCTGACTTTTGGGGATTTTAATTATTGATTCCACACCAGTAAACGCAACATTGAACGTCTTTTTAACCAAATTAAACCAAATTTAACCAAATTACGATCATTCATTACCGCTATGTTGAATACTAACATCAATGCTAAACGCTATATTGCGTTTTCTTTGTGAGGGTCTGTCAGCCAATAGCAGGCTGTTCTGTAACCTTGTCATACTGCCCAGATGGAGCATGATAGAGAGAGATAGCGAGCCTGTGATGTGGCCCCCTGAATTATTGTTATTTTAACCCCTTAAAGCCTGACAACACAAACAATAGCCAGAAAAATCTAATTTTTTGGAACTGAAATGTTCATTTAACTTTCTGCTGAAATAAAAAAAAAAAATCAAAATTTCCATAAAATTTAACAATTGTATTTTTAGTATCTCATTTTATTCATTAGGGGGTTTTGGGAACTGATAATCCATTTGAGGGCATTTTTAATCATCTTGTCAGATTGTAACACCCAACACCTTGGTATTGGAACATCCCCAACGATAAATCTACCCGCTTTGGCCCACGTACAACAGAACGAATCACGTTTGTTTTCTGGTTGTTCGTTCTGTGTCCTGTGGCGCCCCCCATTGGAGGCCCACCTCACACCTCTAACACTGCTGCACTGATGAATAGCTGCTCTTCCACAGGTTTGTCATACTAACTCACTCCTCTTTGCTCCTCCAGCATGATCCTGGCTCTGATCAACGACTGAGGCTCCGCCATGATGACCCTCTGACCGCCCTGCTGCCAAACTCGAGACCCCTTCCTCTCTACTCTCTCACATCTCTGAGGTCACTTCCTGTCTCTGTCGTCACAGTCTCAGAGTTTAGATGAATATTAAGGTTAATATTTAACCAATCAGCATTCAGAACCGTCATTACGCTATCGAAGCTTTAAAGCAGAGACCTTTTTTTTTTTTTCAAACAAGCATGATCAAGCAGAGGTGATGTCATTAGAGGCAGATGGAGCGCTCTGATTGGCTGTTGAGGTTTTTTTTTTTTAACTTGTGCCTTTTCTTGTTCGTGTTGTTTTAGTATCTTTTCTCATTAACAGACAAATTTAAACTCCAGTCCAAAATCTACTGTGAAAACTCTGAGACCACGTCTGTCAGTATTTATCAGACACATCACAGTTTGAGGGATTCACATCAGTAATTTTGTTCAAGAATGACATTTTAAATGTGGATTTAACAAGTTAACGACTTTATAACGCCCACCTGGAGGCTGCTGCGTTGATTAAAGAGTGTTAAACTGGATTTAACTGTCCACTAGTTCCTAAGTGGACCGCTGTCTTCAGTTAAAGCCTGTTTAATAGTTCTGTGTTACAGCCACACCAAGGTGGCTGGAATGATGACCCTGTTTCTAAAACAAACCAGACATGTTCCAGAGCTTCTGGATTTTATCAGACAATCCATGTAAAGGTTCTGAAGTGTGATAAAAACTCTGGATAGTGACGACAGCAGAGATCACAGACACATGGAGCCTTACTCAAACCTCTCCCTCCTCACTCCTACTGAACGCTGTCTGAGCGCTGTCCAACGGCGGTCTGAATGCTGTCCTATCACTAATTGAAGCTCCTCGATAAGCTGTAGGGTTATAATACAGCAACACGCTCTGGGACAAACAAACCTCAAAATCACAGGAGCTTTATCTAACCAGCGTTCGTTTCCCAGGAACAAAAGTGTTCTCATTAATAATGGTAGGCAGATGCGATAAAATCCTTCCACAATGTTAGAGAAAAACCTGCAGATTTGGTCGTATTTTTGTTTTCAAGCATCATTATGGTTTCAGTGTGATAATTAGACGATTTTGCAGACAGACCTAGCTGTAAACACGTCAAAGAAACACAGGTGCTATTTGCAAGACTGAGCAGTCAGGTCTTGATATTGGTACAAACAAGTGCTGCACACTATACTGCAGAATTTCAAGATTTTCTCTTGCAATTTCAAAATAATCCATAATCCACTCAACCTGACACGCCCATCTGGAAGACCTTCAATACTTAGCGTTTGGGAAAGGCAGAAGATTTGAAAAAAACTTGGAGTGTGATTGGATTAATGTTCTGTCACATCTTTACAGGCCAACCAGAGCAACAAAACATGTGACGTAGCTGTGACCGAGGTGAGTGTGTGCAGCCACCGAGGAATAACGCGAACCATGGCGACTGTAGGCATGTTGGACTCGACTTTTGTCATTTCTGAAAAGAAAACAACTCAATGCTGTTCTTTGTTCTTCTTTCAACAAAGAAATGCCATCAAGTTCTGATAAAACTGGTGCTTTAGCAGCATCCACGCTAATGTCTTCCACCATAATTACACCAGCCTCTTGTTGCTGCTTACTTACATCTGGACTCCGCTGCACCTGAAAGTACTGCCCCTCGATGCTGATTGGTCCTTTCACTCTCTAACCGGGCCCAAACGGTTCAGACAGGAGCTTTGCAAGATGGATTTGCCAGTGAGAAACATGGAAATGGGCGGATCCATCTGCTTTGCAAGGTTATAATCCACTTGATTGGAGAATAATGAGAGTTTAAGGGAAAATACACAAACGTTAAATAGCATCAAAAATACAAAACCTGACAGCTCTGCAGTACTGCTTTCAAAATAACTCAATAAATAATAATTAATTAAATTAATTAATAAAATGATAATAATGATAATTATTATTAATGAATATTTTAATAAATAGAAACTAATACATTTCCAAAAATATGAAGTTTTTCCTTTTTTTATTATAAAGGTACTCCTCTAAAGGTCAGTGGGGGCTCTAGTGTCAGCTTAAAGGCCTTTCTGCAGACACTTCAGTAACCTTTACCGTACTACTGAATACTAAAATAATTCAAGCCTTTTATGCTGTGGTGTAAATGCACAGTCTGACATCATGATTGCCATCAGTTTAAATGTTCAGTACATATCGTGGCTCTCGTTGCTCCTCACTTAAACTAAAGTGAGAGCTGTTTTGGTGGGAGGGGCGGAGCATATACTCAGCTGCAAAAGAAAGGAGTCAGGAAAAAACTGATGGACTATAGGAGAAAACCATAACACACTAAACACTAATAGTTTAATCACAATTATCCCCTTTAATGATTGGGGAAGCCAAACTCATGGTTGAAATGAAAACTTTCCCAGCCCTAGTTTGTCCCAGTTCTTGTTGTAATGGAGGAGTAGGGTGAAGTAGGAGTGGTAGGGGGTGGATGGGGACTGATCTTAGTCCTGTGTTGTTGTAGACTCGCCGTCAGAGCAGTTAATGACATTCCTACTCCATCCTATGAGGGTTTGGATGTAGCGGACCCTCCTGCGATGTTGCTTAAAAAAGTGGAGGTGTTGGGATTGGTTTGAGAAAGACTCATGATAAATGGCCTGCAGACCCCCATCACTCACTGACTCCTGTATCTCTGTTGGGTATTTTTCCATCTAAAGTTTATTCTTCTGGTTCAGACTTGAATCAGACGTGAATCTGAGTGTCTGATGTTTGATAACTGGGAGGACAAACCTGCATCGACAGCGTCTTCACTCGATACTCTCCAGATCATTCACTTGTGCATTAAACAGCTGAACCCTCCTGAATTGTCCAGGGTGAGCTGAACTCCAACAGCAGCATTTTTCACCCAGAATTCACCCTGAAATTTTCCTGCTTGCCCCCCAGTATTTCCACAAACATCAGGAAACTTCCTGCTGTGACCAAGCATGTCAGGACATTTTCTGTGTAGGTTACCCTGGAATCTTCCAGAGAACGTGAGGGTAATCTAGCCCATTCAGGAGTTTTCTTCAGGGTCTCAGATGTGAAAAAGGCTTAGACAGATAATCAGACACACGGTCGATCCTTCCTGCTCTGTTTACGGCTTCTCTCATGATCAACATGGCCGACGTGTCTGCGTTCACTCCAAATGTTCTCATTCAGTGTTCACTGTTGAAGTTGTTTTTGATTTTCTGAGGGAGATTTTAATGTTTCATAAATAAAAATATAAAGAAGACCACTGTGTTTGTATTTATTGGTCTCCTGAGTGAGCATGATCCCTCTGAACAGCAGTAGGATATATTCATCCTATGTTTTTCTTAATAGAGTTCTTATTAGAGTGGCCTTTTGGATCTTCTGATAAATTATGGAGGCTTGGCTGGGGTCGAGGTCTGGTTTAATGACCTCAGAATTTAATCTCTCCATTTTAAAAATACATCTTAAGTGGTAATACTGAAAACATTCATATTTCTCTTGTTTACTAACACCAACCCTCAGAGTGAGGACCCTACTGGAACTGAAGGAACGCCTTGTTTTTCTTCTCATTATTCTTCTAGTAAATGAACAGCTAATTTGGCGGCATTAAAATCCAGAAAAGTGTTAAAGGGAAGTGCACTGAAAACACTTAAAGGTCAAATTTGACATGTGTTTTACACTCTGCCATAAGCCCAGGTCAGTGGAGGGATGCAGTGATGGTTGTCCTGCTGGAGCTTTCCATCAGCTTCTCAGTCTTACTTACTAAGGCCCTTCTCCCCTGATTGCTCAGTGTGGCTCGGTAACCAGCTCTAGGAAGACTCATGGTTGTGCCAAACGTCTTCCATGTGAGAATTTTGGAGGCCTCTGTGCTCTTGGGGACCTTCAGTGCAGCAGAAACGTTTCTGCAGCCTTCCCAAGATCTGTGCCTGTCAACAATCCTGTCTCTGAGCTCTGCGGGCAGTTCCTCTGACCTCATGGTTTGGTTTTCTGATATGCATTGTCAGCTGTGAGGCACTCTATAGAGCAGTGGTTCTCAACGTTGGGATCAGGAGCCCCCTTGGGAGTCACTAGACACTGAGAGGGGGTCTTCAGATGCCTTATAAAAACAAGAATATTTTAAAATCACATTACTGCAACTTCATACCAATTTTGCTAAATTTTAACCTGTTTTCCTACATTTTTCCTATCAAATTTGTAAATTTTAACACATTTTTGATGCTTAAAACTCATTTTGTCTATTTTAAACCTTTTCCACCACTTTTTTTCTGCCTGTTTAACCACGTCTAATCCAAATCTTGTCACTTTCTGCCGATTGCTGCCTCTGTTGAGCCAGTATTGCCACTATTATCCACTTTTTACACCTATTTTTGCCCATGTTATCCACATTTCATTTTTTGATATACCCATTTTTACCATTTCAACCAATTTCTGCCAAATTTTGCCCATTTTTCTGCCTTAGTTACCCCTTTTTGCCTGTATGGCATTTTTTTTAACCCATTTCAACAAAATTCCACCAATTTTTATCACTTTAAAGCTACTGCAGCCACTTGTTAATCCCCCTTTAACACTGTTTATGTCAGTTTTGCCACTTTAACCTATTTTTACCTCTGCCAAGGAGGTTATGTAATCTGATGAAATTTTCATGAAATGTCAGAAATGGCATAAGGAAGAACTTATTAGATTTTGGGACTGATCCGGATCACTGTCTGGATCCAGGATTTTTTAAAAAGATTCTTTACTATTGGGAGATAGGGCTAATGGCGGAGGTCTGCGCTGTTACCACTTTACACCAGGAGATGGCAGACATGAGTAACTTCAATCTCAGCAGCATTTTTGGGTGTGTTTCCATTCAAAGTTTTGGAGTTTATAGAGTTTGAAAGACGCACACCCGGTTGAGGAGACGAGTTGGAGCGTAACAGAGAGAAAGACAGTGAATTGTAGCGAGAACACTCACAATGCTGGGAGGAATAGAGGAATATTCACCCTCTGCCATGACTTTCAGTCGTCCGGTGAGACCATGGGTGAGACTGTCAGTGCATCTGTTGGCACCGGAAGGCAATGCCTCTGCCATGACAGTTAACACATAGTGAGGCCAATGTTTTGCATCACTGTGACTCCACCCCACCAGGGAAAGAATAATTGGCGAATTAGATTTTGAGAGTGATCTGGATCACTGTCTGGATCCGGGAATATTTTTAAAAGATTCTTCACTGTTGGAAGATAGAGCTATTGACAGAGGTCTGTGCTCTCTCAGTGCTTTTCTAGTTTTATTTTTTGCCACTTTCATTAAATTCTTGCCACTTCTGACCAATTTCTTCTACTTTTAAAAATCCAATTTCACCACATTTTCCACCAATTTTTGCCATTATTAACCCATTTTAGCAATTTTAGGATTGAGAGCCCCCAAGTGGTAAAATTTATACCCTGTCTTTAAATTTGGATCATGATTGTGCATAAACCTCCTGTACTGAGAGCAGATGAAAAGACGAGGTCATTTAAACCCCTGAATGCTTTATTTAAAATATGCATACATAACACTTGTCCTACAGAACAATACAGAACAGTACAATCACTTCTTTATTAATAACACATCTTAAATAGAAAATGGTTCGTGGCAGAAACCGCCTGCAAGCAAACAGAGTTCCTACTTTGGCTTCTTACAGCGAGAAGAAAAAGAAGAGAAGAAGAAGAAGAAGAAGAAGAAGAAGAAGCCGGAGATACTGGAACTAAAGGAAATCACAGAAACTAGAAACAGCACGTCTGTGACATCAGTCTTTGTGTGTCTGTGTGACATCTACTGTAGTGTAGCACTAGCATGTGTGAGTCTGTGATGGCTATGATGATGTTCAGGCAGACGGTCAGGGTTCCCACCAACACTCCTGCAAAAAATAACTCTGAAAAAAGGCCAAAATGTAGAGTCACATAACCTTTTACTGGGGTCATCATGATACCAGACTATGTTCTTAGGATACTATAATCAGAACATCTTTGATACAGCAGCAGCAAAAACTGAAGGCCTGGCCACTCAGGAGACAATATTTGTTTTTGAACAATCAGAAACCATCTAAGGGCAAACTCACGACCCAATCTGTACCGTGCCTGAGCACACTTGACCCTCTATCCAGCTCGTTTGAGTGATCGCTCAATACATGACTGAAAGGGCTGGACTTCAGGATCAAAAGGTTGCTCATGCTCAAAGCATGGATGCACTATGGAAAAGTCCTTTAGTGTATATTGCTGTGTGGCTCTACTAGTACTCAAATTTTCAGTACGTGTTCTACTTTTGGTTGGTTACTAGAAGAATAAAGTGTTACTAGTAGTACTAGTTGTAGCAAAGACCAATCAGGATGCAGGATTTGTCTATACCCGCCTACTTAATTTGCACTCAGTCTACTAGTAAACATTCTAAGTCTTACTAATACTACTGCTAAGATCCAAAACGCCTAGTAGTACTTCAAAAGCTGTAGTACTTCAAAATGTCCACTAGTATTAATAATAGACCTTTTTAGATCTTACTAGTAATACCAGAAGAGCTTAAAATAACTACTAGTACTAGTAGTAAACAAAGAATTCTACTAGTCACTAGTCAGGGTTTGGAAATAAATTTTTTTGTCAAACCGCCACTTTGGTTAGTGGATTAAAATCTGCCAGCCACTACTTTAATAAGCAGCATAAGAAGATGAAGTATAATGTGAATATTAAGAATAATACTATTTAGTCTTATAGTATAGTATTTAAGATGTGGTTTCTCAGTCAGTGTCTGTATATTACATTGGAGTTGGTGCACCAATGATCCAACTACCGCTCATCCTAAACTATGTTTTTGACCACTTTGTCCTGTAACCATGCAAATGACTGCTGCGTAACATACATTGTAAATACATGCAGAATATTTGTGCACGATTCCTGCATTCTCACGCTGGATCTCAGGCCTTGTTTCACTATCTTGAACTTGAAACAAGCCACACATCGTATTAAAGACCTTTAGCAGGTAGACCAGCAGCACTACTCATTCAGTGACTGTAAAGATAGCAGCTCTGACACAGGGAGGAGGAGGCGGGGTCCTTTGGTCAGTTAGGGATTAGGTCTGCTCAGTCTTAGTCAGAACTCTGGCAGAAACCAGCAAAAACAAGACTCAGTTTATGTCGTTTACCGTCACATAATCATTCAGTCTCATCACCTTTATTTACCTGTCCTAGTGGCTGGTAAAGCAAATTCACCTGACACTGCTCAGCATTTGGCTGGTGGTGGTGCTGGCTTACCATCCTCGTAGAGGGTAGTTTGGACAGATCTGCTAACTAGTCCATGACTACACAGTTTCAGTACTACGAGAAAAGCTCTGAATATTCACTAGTTAAATTTTCTACATCTAGCAGCAGTGCTGGTAGACAATTTTTGCCTTACTATTTTTTATTAGTAACACTTTTTGCTTTAATAGTAAGGTCTTGTAAGCCAAATTTGAGTACTAGTAGAGCTACACAATGGTTGTCGGCTTCCTAAAGTACACCTATGGGCATAATCAATATGACCATTCCTATCGACAATCATTTTAAACAGTGTTAGAGAGCTGATTCAGACCAAAAGGACTGAAAAAAGACAAAAAGGGAGTACAGTTACTGTCCTACTGTCAGCCTGTTTTTCCACTGTACCAATTTTTTTGGCCCCATGTCTTCTAAACTACATTTGTCACCTTATGAACAGACAGCGTCTCCATGCTCTGACCCGGTTAGGAGCAATGTTGGAGCAATGTGAGTTCAGGCTAGTAGAGGGCTGGGTAGGGGGGACACCCATGCTTCAGCATGGTACAGAACAACTGGGACTATGATGAGTCCCAGTCCTCAACTGGTCAGGCATCAGGACCAACCATCCTGTTATTATGAGAAAAAGTAAAACACCAGACAAGTTTATCTGATTAAAAAAGCAACAGCTTGGACTTTAGATAAAACAAACCATGATTAAACAAAGAGGACAGGATAAGCTCATTAGAAAAGCAAATAGCTATACATTTGAATTTTTCTGTTTTCCTGAGATAACAAATTTAAGAAATTTCTCAAGGAATAACCACATAATCTTGGGGATCTAGAAAAGAAGATAAAATCTTATGAAATTGGCTGAAATGTACTCGTTATCAAAGGAAAACTAAGCAGAATACAAAAGTCTGGCTGTATATCCACTCAGGGTTTGTGTACTTCATAGACTTTATGCCCCTTTTCGCCCAGGACAAATTCCTGACACACTAAAACCAGCTCCATGACCCGCTTTTGGGTCCTGGCCCACCAGTTGAGAATCACTGCCTGACTGTTTGATTTACTCCTCTCATTCACATCAAAACATAAAAATCATGTTTTATTAAGTTCTGGTACTTCTTTAAATTATCAATCATTAAATATATAAAGTAAAGATTTTGCTGTATAGAATCTTATATTATAATGGAGTAATTATTGTACATTTTAAAACCTTAAATTACATCAGTGTTGCTGTTTGTCATGACAGCAGAATTCAAACTTCAAAATAATAAATAATCAAACATTGCAGGCAAATCCCTCCACAGTTATGACAAGAATCACTGATTTCATATAATTCAGACTGTGTGCAGATGTTTGCCTTCATTTTTTCATGTAGTTTTTAAAGTTTTCGTACTTTTAAATAATATTGCTCAATAAAATAATAAATACTGTATAATTTTTAAAACACATGGTGTCAATAAAGCTTTAAAGTAGTGAAAATTTTGATAATAAATAAATCATCTGTATCATGCTACTGGTACCAGTGGTGCACAATATCACAATTTATCTGTAATTATAATTCTGATCAATAATCAAATACTATTTATGCATTTTTGATACCAAAGTGAAATAAAAAGTCCAAGGCACCATATACAGGGCAATTCATCATCTCAATCAAATGTTGTGGGCAAATTCCAGCACATTTGTGTGCAACATACAGAAAGATTGCCAATTTTTGTGCAAATTAAGGCGCGCTCACACAAAGCAATCCATGCTCTGTGATCAAGCATGTTTGACCCCAGAGATTCAGTGTGAGTGCTCATTACACTTGTTAGGCCTAAGGATGCCAGAAGAGGTGGGCTTCAGCTCACTCAGTACAGTTCATGTATGAGCATGGATGTGATGTATTCTTTTCAAACATTTTTTGCTGTGGTTCTGATGGGCATATTCACATTACATTGGATTGTTTTTTAACCGTGCCTGAGCAAGACTGACCCCTCCTTCTCTCTCTGGTCTACGTTTACATCATTAACACCAATCTGTGCCTGAGCAGAACTGACACTATCCTCTACCCGGCAAGTCTATGTTTACATCTCTAACGTAAATCTGTGCCCGAGCATGTCTACACCCCCCCAGTCTATGTTTACATCATTAACATCAATCCGTGCCTGAGCATAACTAATCCTCTCCTCTCCCCGACAAGTCTCTGTTTACATCAGTAACATCATTCCATGCCCAAGCATTTCTGACCCTCTACTCTCCCTGACAATCTGTTTACATCTCTAACATCAACATTTGCCTGAGCATGTCTAACTCCTCCCAAGTCTACATTTACATCAGTAACATTCTGTGCCTGAGCATCAGTGAACCTCTCCTCTCTGAGACAAGTCTACGTTTACATCTGTAACATTATCATTCCATGCCCAAGCATGTCTGACCCTTTCCTCTCCTCGACAAGGTTACATCTCTAACATCAATCTTTGTCCGAGCATGTCTAACCCCCCCCAAGTCTACCTTTACAGCAGTAACATCTTTCTGTGCCCGAACATTACTGACCCTCTCCTCGCCCTGACAAGTCTACATTTACATCAGTAACACCAATCTGTGCCTGAGCATGACTGATCCTGTTCTCTCCCCCACTAGTCTATCTTTACATCATTAACATCGCTCCATGCCCGAGCACAGTTGTGTATGTGGACAGATAAAGGAGCTAAGGATGGATTTTTTTTAAGTTTTGATGACACCAACTTTCTTAAGTTTATCAAAGTCTTCAAAGGATAAAGTCATCAAAGGCAGAGGACGGAATGATGGTGAAGCTGGGGATGTTGGGGCCTTTTTGCCTCCATTTTTGCTACATAGTCCAGGGGTCCAGTGTATTCAGATCCAGGCTCAGGTTAAAATCCACAAAAACTTGGAAATCTTTGTGGAAGTCCATCAGTTTCTTCCTGGTTGTGGATACTAAAGAACAGAGCATTGTTGACTTTAATTTTGACGTGATGACAAAAAGACAAGAGGTCACTGTGCTCTGGTCCAGTTGAGTAATGTGAGAGCAGGACTGAGGAGGGGTACCGCTGTGCTTTGGCATGGTACGGGATGACTGAGCTGAGTGCATGCCCTTTAAGTTATAAAATAGATGTCGTTTTCTGAACTTTAGGCTTTAACTTCACTAAAATAATAAAGATTTCACTGTTTTTAAACATGTGGTATAAAAACGTGTCAAAGTGTTGAACATTTTGAAACCCACCATCAGTGCAGTCAGTTTCAGAGTGATGTGGCATTTTTTTTAAAAAAGCAGGCGTGAGAACCCTGACCCACTGGTTGTCCTGGTGTCTGCCACATGTACATCATCCATGCCCGAACATAGAGAAATACAGCACATATACAGAGAACAGCATGTCAGGCAACATTGTTCTTTTACTCTGAAAGGAAAGTTCTTTTACTTTGAAAGGAAACACTTTGTACATGTTCATAAAATCTCTATGTTACATCCGTGTACGAACGTGTTACCATCAGTGAGACGGACTAACTCCACCGCTCTGTAACCGAGCCATGTGATGAACGCTAGCATGATCTGACCAGAGACTAGGTACAGGAAGTGGTCTAAACCTTAATCGTGGATTAGTTCTGGTGTCCAGCAGGGGGCAACACCACTGGCTGTAAAGATCAGCCAATAGGAGTCGATAGCTGTTGTATTTCCTCAGTAAATGTTTTATGAACAGGTTTATGGTTTCAGTCTCTGGTTTCAAGTCTGGTTCAGGACAGCATGATGCTCTTTAAGAGGATGATGATGGTCCCGTTTAGAGTCTGAGAGACCTGAAAGAAGGGAAATTAAGGCGAGGATACCTGGGAGTGAAACAACACTACTGTCATGACCCTAAAATGATGAGGGTATTAAATAAAGCTTTGAGGAGGAAGCTTTTTTATTTCTAAAGAATTGAGCATATTTGGAAAAGTGGGTGGAGCTAGATAGGAGCCAGGTTCCTGTCCAGATCTTGTGGTACATGATGGTCCCTTTGAGGGTCAAATAAACCAGAAACAAGGTTGAGTTAGGGTGGGACAATTAAAAAAAAATGTTTTCTAACAGACACTCTGGGGAGTTAGCTCTTTATCTGTATGAATTTACTTTTCCTCTAACCCTATTTCACAGATTAAACAGTCTCAAGAATTAATTTTGGACAACTAAAAGTAGAATATTTCCCCCTTTCCATCTTTAGTGTGTACCTCTGTGGGTGAAAACTGAAGCTAATGCTGAAGTGTAAAAAGCTGCATGTCAGACAATGCTAAGCCACATGCTGCACGACTTACAACAACATGGCTTCACAATAAACGAGGGCTTAGACTGGCCTGTATAAAAAGGCAAGGATGAATTGTTTATCAAAAACAGAATGTTCATGAAGCTGGGGATGTTGGGGTTTTTTTCCCTCCATTTTTGCCAAATAGTGGGCCATAGTTGACAACTTTTGTAAAAGTGGGTGGAACAGGTGAGGATTTTTATAAAAGTTGTCAACGAAGGACAGTTACTATTAGGGACAGATTGTATAATCCTCTGTTTTGGTTTGAGGAAGGATATTAGTTAGGTTATGCATTGGTGCTATACAAGCAAAGATTGATTGATTGATTAATGGAGTAGCTGATATGACTATATGCCAGCATGCTGAAGCTGTTTGTCAGGAGGGTTAGGACCCACATCTGCATTTCTGTTTCACATTTTCAAAAATGCATCATTGGGCTCTAAAACTCATCCTCAGATACCAATGGGTGTTGTTACGTAAACTACAAACATGTTTAATTCAGAATATTGTAGAACAGGAGGTACAGGAGTGATGATGGGGACAGGGGCGACGTCTTTGTATGTGTGTTGCTCTTTCTTAAAAGCCATAAATGTGAATTCACATACTGGGAATCTTCTGCTTTGTATAGCTCCACCATCATGCCCAAATATGGTCACTTCCAGCCCCCGTAACCATGATTTGAATATAAACACCTAAACTATAGCCACTTCTATTATCCAGTCTCTGGTACAGACCATAAAAACAAAGACTACGTACTGGCCATGCCTTCTGTTCTAGTCACTCCACTTTAAAAGAGAAGTCCGGTGTTTTCTTTAATTTTAACAGTCAACAAATCCACATGTAAATCCACCCGTCCATCCAGTCCCTGGATTTAAACTTCTCATTATCTTGATGGGTATATCTGGGGTACTTTTAGAGACTGACATCTTCACTAGGAACCAATGGCACTGTAGAATTTTGGCATTTAAAGTGATGATCAGACATCATCTTTCTTGGTTGTATATTCCTATAACTGCAACAGATAACAAATGTAGACTTGACTGTTGAAATGTTGTAGCCTACAACCCAAGTCCTTGAACAATAACTGGTCGTGTGACGATCACTATTATAAAGTCTAGAAAAGCCTTGATACCCTGACCTATTATTAAAGAAGGATGGACCCTTACTTGTTTGTGCCAGCCCTGATACAGGGCCTACTGGTCGTCATTTAAGGATTTACGGTATCTTTATTCAGTTCTTCCTGTAACTCTGGGTTAGGGTTAACGCTTAGTAAAAACCAGCGTTTGGTGCTGTCTTTCTAATGGGACTTGTTGACGATCTAAAAGAGAGAAAACACCAACTTTAAATAATCAGCTCTGAGCGATGTTAATGGGCACAGTTAAACATTAGGGAGTAAGGTTGTCACAACGGTTGATTTCTACACTTCTATGTGATCTTATAAAAGTCAGACGATGCTGAGATATCTTTGGATACCACGTCTTCAAAAATAGAAATCCTAGACACCTGATACTAGGTCACTCACTAGTTTTTAACGATCAAAACTTGTCAGCAAACTTCTGCAAGATTTCATAACTGCTGCAAAACACTAACTCCTTCTAAACAGAGTATTTGATTGATTTGTGTGATTTTCATAAATTCAATGTATCATCGATCATTCAGGTTGCTCTCACTCTAGGCAGTCCATACCATGCTAAAGCATGTTTGGTCCCGCTTTCATATTAGTGACATCGTTCTGTGCCCGAGCACAGTAACACAGTTCGACAGAGGAGGTGGACTTATGAACGGAGTGAAAGCCGATTAAAGGTTTTAAAGGATGACATTTTTGAAAAATGATATGTCCTCCTTTGAAGATGACATCATTCCTTAAAGCCCATCAAAGGCTTTAAAGGATGACATCATCTTCGAAAGAGGAAATGTCCTCCTTTGAAGATGACGTCATTCCTTAAAGCCCATCAAAGGCTTTAAAGGATGGCGTCATCTTCGAAAGATGTTATGTCATCCTTTGAAGATGACGTCATTCCTTCAAGCCTATCAAAGGCTTTAAAGGATGACATCATTAAAGGCAGAAGACAAAATGTTGGTAAAGCTGGGGATGTTGGGGGCTTTTCCCCCTCTTTTTTTGCAAAATAGTAGGCCACAGTTGGGAGCTTTCCCAAAAGTTGCCAATGAAGGACAGTCACTATGAGGGACAGATTGTTGGTATTCTAACGTTTTATTAATGAATGACCTGACTTTATGACTCTGTACTCGGGCACGGTTGCATTCCCATTTCTCATGCTAAAGTTCACAGGAATTGTGTCTTCGGGCGCATTCACACCAGAGCTGTTTGGTCCACTTTAAACAAACTCTGGTCTGTTTCCCCAGGTAGTCTGGTTCGTTTGGAGTGGTGCGAAAGCTCACACGAACTCTGGTGCAGACCAAACAAGCAGACTCTGGTTCACTTGAAAACAGGGGGTCTCTGTCCACTTCCAAACGAACCCTGGTGCGGTTCGTTAGAGGTGTGAAAGCAAAGCGGACCAACTTGTGAACCAAAGGCAGGAAGTGGCATAAAGCGTAATGATATACGGATTTATATGTGATTTGATACGCTAAAATATATGTCGGTACCTCGCTTAAGCGTCTGTTTAGCTATGGCAACACGCTGTAGTCAGTGCTGATTTATTCGACTCATGTAAAAGACAACATGCTGGACAGCTCACCACCTTGCTGGCTGCTCATAATGCCTCAATGCAAGAGAAGAAACCAGTGTAAATGACAGTGTAAATTCTGTGTTTTTTTCATTATTTATGTGGAAAAAAGCCTGGCAGCGGGAGTTTTGTCTTCTTCTACGCCTTCTCTTCTTCCTAGTCGCCGTTTGTTTGTGGCAACAGCACCCCTAGTGGGCAGAGGTTGTAGGTGTTCAGACGGTTTAGTCCGCTTGACCAAGAGAGCTGTGTGAATGCAAACCAAACCAAAGAAAAGTGCAACAATGTTGCTATTTCTGTTCCAAAACGGACCGAGTACCCCGGACTATCAGGTGTGAAAATGACCTTAGACCAACTCTTGAACCAGACCGAGCATGGTGCTCCAGTAAAGTGTTCCCACTGACCGAGTGGAACCAGACTTTGTGTTCAAATGTAGTTGGATCCAGGCTCGGGTTTCTCATGTAAAACCATCTTTAGTTTTAACACCAAGGGGTTGGGGGGCAATCTTGCTTTGGCACAGTACAGGGGTACTGGGACTTGAGTGGGCGGGCCCTTAAATAACGGGTTCTATTGTTTTGAAAGGACATGGTATCAAAAGTATTAAAGTGTCAGACATTGTGACAACCTTATCAGGGAGTGTAACAGCAAAAGTCAAAGTAAAATAAAAACAAACATGATAAATAAAAATCTGAACGTGTAACAGCTAAACCAAAGTAAATATGTAGTCTGCCGTCAGAGCGTAGAGGAAAAATAAAGAGGCGTTGAAGAGGTGACAGCAGGAAGGAAAAACAGCCAGGTGGGCCCAGGTGAGGGCGGACAGGTGATCCTTAGAATATCATGAGCTGCTGTACACGCTCAGCCGGCCATGCATCACACTGCAGAGCAAGGAACAAACGTGAGAGAGCCACCGAATGCACCGTCCTGTCCAACATGCTGATGAATCATCATCGGTCTCTGTGCAGGAGAAAAAAGACTAAAACTCTGATTCTGCATCTAAAAAAGGACAAGGTCACTCTTCATGGTTGGTTTACATCCATTAATGCTCCTTCAGAGGTTCACAGAGGCCATCACATATCCCACGGTCAGTGAACTACTCATCAATAAATGATAATAAATAAGAGGAGGGGGGTCCAGGAGGGGGTCCACACAGGAGGAGAGGTGGGTCAGACTCTGGAGGTGGAGCCCAGCTTCACCTGGCCGCACAGGCAGCACCACAGGCCCAGCCTCCAGGAAGCAGCTGTCCAATCACCAGAACTTCCCCGCTGCATCGTTTCAAGTATTTATAGAGTCTCAAAGCTCCTCAGGTACAACGGGTCATCAGCTGTCCATGCTGCAACATTCTGAGAGAGAGACAAACGGTCAGCATTCACTATTGATTGACTGATTCACCATCATGGCTCCCTGATCATTTTAGAATTGATTCTATGCTTCTATTTGGCTTTACATCTTCAAAGCTCCAGGATTACTGAAATATCTATATTAATTAAAAATCTAATCATTTCTATGTTATATATTTTTAACGGAGGTCTGCCAGTGTCTCAAATATTTCCTAAAGTTTTCATAGACAAACAAATTCATTATTTTCATGATTCTAACAGGACGCGTCTGTTTATGGAGGCCACCATAGGCTGAGAGTCCACTCACTTCTGTAACCACCCAGTTTTGTTTTGGGAAAGCAGTTTCATTTAAAGGCTTCAGATATTCTAATAGCATTTTTTTAATTCAAGCATAGATGCATTTCAGCCAAAACGCTGGGTTTTAGTTATTTTTTAAAAACATTTACTAAGGCCCTCATTTATCAAACTTTCATAGAAACCAGCATAGCCATGGGTGTAGAAATCATCTTAGGACAAGGTCCACATGTGATTTATAAAGTGGATGTATCCGGCCAATCACAGCGTACGAATAAGCAAGTGCTGATCAAAGTGGCAATCATCATTCAAATAACAAACCCTCAGATATTCACGGTTCAGCCGGCCTCACCCCCAGAATTTAAAAACGTGGAGATAAGTAATACAGCAAAGATACCTGCTCCCTTTATCACAGGCTCAGTCTTCCATGTTAGAAAAGGAGAGGAAAAGTAAATAATTGTTATGATTCAGGAACGGGTGGAAGGAAATCACTGCCAAACTCCAGCTGAGATCAGAATATGTAACATATACATCGATGAAATATAACTACTTATGATATTCCCATTATTCTTAATGTTCAGATGATAATATAATCAAAATAATTTACATTTAGGTTTAAAAAATGTTGTCAGCTCTTAAGATGGGGATACAAAAGTGTGTTTATTCTCTCAAAAAAGCTGAAGAAACTGCTCCAGACTGAGGAGAGAGTGGCTGTGATACCTCAGTTTCAGGTATTTTTATTAATGTAGGATCATTTTAAGTGCCAGACAGCGATTTACCAGTTTACAGCACAGATAAACCGCTCTCTTCTGACTATTCATAAGACTTACAAAGAGATTTAAAAAAACCTGTAGGTAGCCTATAAAACAAATGAAGAATTTTTATAATTCCCGTTTATATTCTGAGAAGATTTTTGTCCAAACAAATCAGCCTTCAGCCTTTAGTCCATATTTTTTTTGCTCACAGTATCATGATGATACAGCATTTAGTCATCCTAAACTACAAACAGAAACATCACAAGTATCTGAGTGTGTATCCATCACCATCATCTTTCAATGTGAGCTCCAAGTTTTCTTCACTGAAAAACACCCGGTCCCTAATTTTGTCTAGTTTGAAAGGGACAGACGGAAAGATGAAGACCAAAGAGATCCCACAAACAAGACCGCTCTGTCACAGCCTCATATTAACAGATAGACCCATTATATACTAAAAACACTAATTATTATTGATGTAAACAAACATGAGCAAATACATTTAAGAGTAAGATTTTACTGTTTTCATCTGTGTTTCATACCATTGAGCCCTTCTGCATCCTGGACGTCTAGAAAGGGGGCAGGCCCCCAGATCCGGACAGTACCGTCATCAGAGGCGCTGGCCAGCAGTCCAGGAAATACGGGGTTCCAGCTCACACAGTTGACGGTTCGAGTGTGGCCGGTCAGCTCGGCGATGGGCAGCTCGCTGCGTCGGTGCCAGATGTAGACTTTGTGGTCTGACAGGAAACGCGACAACAGATCAGACCGGGAACGACTGGTTTAAAACATCTCAGACTTGAGACCAGAGAATGAGACCATGTGTGCACTGTGTTGGTAAATAGTATATCATCCTGTCCTTTAAAAGTACAACTATAACAACATGAGGGAGAAAAGCTGTTAAAGAGGCACAGCTAACTAGTTAGCTTGTGGCTAACTAGTTACAAACTCCCAGAAAACATCAGGTCTGCTGAGAGTTTGAGTTCTTTTAAATCAAGGTTGAAGACACACCTGTTCACTGCTACCTTTGACTAAAAAAACGTTTTACTTTTCAAATTTTCCATTTTTGCTGGAACTCTGCACTGTAGCTTTTACTTTAATATCTGTTTTTATCTTTATTGTTTTTGTTGTTGTTTTAAAAAAAACTTTTTATGTGTGTTTTTATCTTTTTTGGATTTTATCTGCTGTTTTACATATAAAGTTCAGACAAATGGCACTAGGGATGTGTCTATCTTGTGTGGGTCTTATTTTTTTTTTTAATCACCTTTTACATGCTTCGTTTAAAGTGTTTTCACTGTGTTTCTTTTTCCCTTTGTCAATGTATTTTAATGAACTGTGTGAAGCACTTTGAATTGCCTTGTTGCTGAAATGTGCTATACAAATAAACTTGCCTTGCCTTAGATAATGGTTAACTAGAAAATTCAGCAACTTTATCTCTCTGTCATTATTAGAACATACCAACAATCTTTCCTCATGGTGACTGTCCTTTGTTTGCAACTTTGGGAAAGTGAGAGGAACTGGCGAAGGCGAACTGGCGAACTCACTCCTTGCCAGTTCCACCCACTTTTCCAAAAGTAGTCAACCAGGTTTTTCCCGTATTTTTGGGCCATCTCCCACCCACCTCCCATTTTGTCATTTCTCTCAGGAAACTCTTGTGATTTCTATTGCTCTAAAGGAAGTGCACTAATTCTAAAATACATAATAATACATTTTGTAAGTTTTCGCTGAGGACACCGGATCGTATATGAATCATGTAACATGCACTCAATCTACAATAACATAAAATTTCAGCCCCTCTGTCTTTGTGACCCAGCAACCCACAACCTGATTCAGAAGTGAGCTGAACTCTGCTCTCAGATGAGGTGAGAGCTGCATCTAGGAGCCAGCTAGCAGAAAGTGACAGGACAGTGCTCCATTATCGTTCTTTGTCCGCTCTTCTCTTTTCCTTCTCTGCATTAAAATAATACTTTATATAATATTCAGCACCATAACTTCTTGGTTAACGTGTGATTTAAAACAGCGACATACAGTAGAAAGTTTCAGTAAAATTCAAACTGTCAGGATTTGCGCAAGCATCACAGGTGACCAAAACAAGTTTTTAAAACCCTTTTCTGCTTATATGAAAAGTTTTATTAAAAAAAAAAGAGAATCAGCAACACAGACTACAGTGCCAAACATTTCCAGCTTTGCCAAAAATATAGTGTGAATTTCCTCAAATGTTGAATTTCAGGGGAGAAACATGATTTAAAAGTTAATCCCCCATTATGTTAAAATCTGGATAACCAAAAGTAAAAGAAAATTTCTTTGACTTTAGCAGAGGCGTTATTTGACTGAATGATGACACTTGTGTTAAAATTTATCTGGAAGGGGAACTCAAGTCAATTTTCAATGAAAAGTAAGTGCATAAAAATATGCCTGAACAAATAAAATAAAGTGTTAAATTCCCAAATTTGGAAAACTTTAAGACCAAAGCTAAATCTTTACCCCCCCATCCCCCCAAAAAACTCGCGTTTTAAAATCTAAATGTTGACAGGTATGCTAACGTGTCAGAAATAGACGGAAAACATCCGAAGCTTCACCAGCATTTCATCCTCTGCCTTTGATGATGTTATCCTTTCAAGCCTTACGTATGGTTCAGAAAGATGATGTCATCATTAAATGTCAATAAAACATTCCTTCCTCATCTTTGATGATGATGATGATGTCATCCTTTAAAGTTTATTAAACATTCTATCCTTTTTTTTTGATGATGATGACATCATCCTTTGTTTTTAACAGTCGTCAGAAAGACGATGTCATCCATTTTTAGTTTATAAAACATTCCATTCTTGCCTGTTCCATGCAGGCCAGTCCCCGTTGTTATTCCAGTCTAACCAGTAGCCTTTAGATTTATCTTCTTAAAAGTATAAATTGCACTGTTTAAGTGTTTTCAAAGGTTTATGATCTAACCTTCACTGCCGCTGGCGATGAAGTCCTCGTTGTGTCCTCCGAAGCAGGAGTGGATGGTGTAGAAGCCCTGGGTCACTCCCTGATACTTCCTCACCAACACCCGGTCCTGCAGGTCCCACAGATGAACTCCCTGGTAAAGACAGGTTTAGAGTTAACAAAGGGAAACTTCTGTGAAACTCTGAGCCATTAAACCAGGTGAAGTGAAACAATGATGTCACCAGCTGCTCACCTGAGTGGCCACGTTGAGAAGAGCTAAACGCCCGTTTTTAGAGACGGTGAACGACATGATAGGATGATCCTCCTGGACGCTGCAACGACACAACACAGAACCTCAGATAAAGGAGGAACAGACTCCTCTGCTGCTGGACCAAGAGAAGAACAAGAACCAGAAGGCCCTGGTCAGCTGATACTCACATGTTTCTGTCCGTCAGGTCCTCAAAGTTGTACCCTCGGATGCGCTGGTGAGTGTCTGATGCCAGGACGGTCCGGCCGTCGCTGAGACACCACAGACATTGCACTCGAACGCCCTCCCATGAGTCCAGCAGGTTCCCGTCCAGGTCCTGAAGTTAGGATGAAACCGAGACAGGAATGGGAAATCATACAGATATTTATTGTCTATCACTTTTAATTTCTCAGCAGCTTATTGGTGTTGAGAAGTCGCTGTTTTATGTTCATTTCGCTTCTTTCAGGGATCTTTCCACTGTTTGTCTCTTACAGTACTGACTCTGGTTAACAATCGTTGATCAAAAGAGCCTCAGAAGAGAAAAGCTGGGGGCAAAACATGCAAAAAAATCACTGGGAAATTCAGGCAGGGATGTATTATGTTGAATTTTTGGTATTCCTAAACTCTTTTTTAGCTGATGCTGTTCACACCATTCCTGTCGGAGAGGCTGAGCCAATCAGAGCTGAGAGAGGAGCAGGGAAGTAGACAGTCTGGTAACTGGTTTATCTTTGGGGTTTCATTCTAAATGTTAAGGGCTCATGGGGTGTCCTTAAGTGTACAGAGCCCTAGAAAACCCCCTATCCCTGATAGTAGGGTTGTATATTTACCAAATTTTAATGCTGATACATGATTTTATCAGTGACTCTCAACTGGTCTAGCCTTGGGACCCAACACAGTCTCTTAGATCGTTTGTTCCCAATCTGGGGTCCAGGACCCCAGGAGATCTTAGGGGGGAGGCTCGAGGCTTTGTCTGTTCTGAGGCTGCCAAAATTAGATTTGCAAATATTGACTAAAAACATGATAAAGCAGTTATTAAAATGTTTATGTAAAGGTATTTTGATAAGAAAAACATGTAAACGCCTTTCTTTAGGGTTTTATCAGTGAAACTATTCAACTCTATGTTGAGTTTTTGTGGCAGTGTGTTTTTTTTTCCTTCTGTCTTTAGTGCTGAAAGAGGGGCTCTGCTTCTCTTAGGCACATGTATGAGGGTCGCCAGGGAAAAATGGTTGGAAAACACTGTTTAAATTTCCAGTAATGTTTAACAATATTTGTGTTTATCTAATAAAAAATGTTACAGGTCTGATAACAGATAACATGTACATTTTTATTAATTTTCCAAAAATCTTGAAGAATTATCTCGTTATCTTGGTTACACTGAGAAAAGGAGATAAATGAGTTAGACATTTAGTAAAAAATAAATGTTCCTATTATCTCTGTAAAACAGAGTAAAACTAGAAAAGCACTCGGAGAGCGCAGACCTCTGCCATTAGCCCTATCTCCCAATAATACAGAATCCTTCAAAATACTCCTGGATCCAGACAGTGATCCGGATCACTCCCAAAATCTGATCAGTTCTTCCTTATGCCATTTCTGATATTTCCTGAAAAATTCATCAAAATCCGTCCATAACTTTTTGAGTTATTTTGCTAACAAACAAACTAACAAACAAACTAACAAACCCTGCTGATCACATAACCTCCTACAGATGCATTCCCATGAAGGCCCTCAGTACTTAATAGATTATTGCCTCTGCTATTTTACAGCCACAAATTCCCAACCCACTGAAAACTGCTCCAACCAACTATTGGGTCCCAACCCACCAGTTGAATTACTGATATACAGTACTTGGCAGAAGTTTTAGGCATGTAGAGCGCTAACGGTTAGAGGAGGGAGGGCGGCCAGAGTCAGTGTCGACACATTTGACATGTACGTGTGTCGCTCAGCAGCCAAGGTCGACCTTTAAAGCCTTTGCACCCCTGGTAATACGCCCAGCAACCACCAACAGTTTTCAGGTGCTTTGAACATACACACGACGACGAGGGGGTTGTCGCAACCCTCCTACCTGCCCCAACAGTACCCTAGGCTATGTTTAAGCACCACATCTACCCATAACTCCGCCCTAAAGCTGTGGTTTTTGTTTTGTTTTCATCAGATTATTTTCCCATGCCCTTGGTAATGTGCAAAGACATCCAGAGCATGACCTGGGTTGTGTCAATCTTCCTTCCCGCCCGATGGGGCCCTCAGGTGGGCGTAGTTGCCATTACATGCCTTAAATTCAGACTCAAATTTCAGTCCAAACATGCCTAAAACTTCTGCACAGTACTGTATATTGCTGATATGTACAGCCATGATTGTGAAGGACAGGAGCTGGCTCCTGATTTAGAGATGGTTTCCTTTTATCTTTTTTTGCTGTGTTTTAAACACATAAAAACTGGTACCAAAAGAAGACCTGTTTGGAGCAGAAAGACTGCCTCTTATACTGTGCTGAGGCCAATGATCCAGATCTCTAAAGATTAGGGCTAAACGATTTTGGAAAATAATCTACTTGAGATTTTTTTTCCCCAACATTGCAATTGCAATTTTTATATGCGATTATTCCCTAACTTTCTTTTATTCCTAAACAACAGCTGAAAAATTCTTTAAAAGTGTCTAATTCTGATGATTTTGACTAGTATTGCCAATTGGAAATGAATTGATGCATTGACAGGTTTTTGTCATTCTTATATTTAATATGAAAAAAAAACACAAAAATGAAGAAGGTAGGATTTTTTTGCAGACTACTCTAAAAAAAAGGCACCATGAAACATCTGCTACAAAAAGTTTAAAACCGATATTTTGACACGAATTTCAGGTCAAAGAAATATTTCACCTTTTGCGATTTGAAAATTGCAGCAGGCCATATTGCTATTTTATCTAATTTTCAGTTAATTTCCCAGCGTACTAAAGAGAACCACAATCCCCATCACTCTGATCTAAAAATATCACAGTTTAAACATGAAAACACTGCAAAGGAATCCTGGAGGCCACTGTAGACCTGGAGAGACGAGTCAGATTGATATTTCCAATGCTGACAAAGCAAAAAGTCCCGCCCCCTCTTAATTCTGAAGTTATGATGAGTACAGCTCCATTACACACACACACACACACACACACAATCTCAGATACTCACACACTGGTAGAACTGTCCTCGCTGTCCTCCGGTGACGAAGCGTTTACCATCGGGGTTCCACGCCACGCTGGTCAGACTGTCTTCATGAGACTGACTCATCTTCGTACGCAGCTCCCCCGTCTATTCAATGACACAAACAATACACATTTTACTACACACTTTACAACACACTGAGACAAACTGAGGGTCGCGTGACTGAATCAGCCAATCAGAGAGAGGAAAACGCTGATGCTTCAAACAATGATGAAAAATCACAGTTGATTTCTTTGAATCTTTGGGTCTGAAAGTGAAAATTAAGGCTTTCTCACTACAAAGACTCAGTGGAAAAGGAGGAGAAGAAGAAGAGGATGAGAAGGAAAGGAAGAGGATGAGGAGAAGAGGAGACAGTGTACGAGGAGCAGGATGTGGAGAAGTAGAGGAGGGTGAGGAAGATGCTGACAGAAATGTAGATCTCTCCCCACAGTTCTCTGGTGACAGGAGGAAGAGGAGGAGGAGGAGGAGGCTGTAGTGTGACACAGATGGTCGTTTCTACAAACTCTTGTACTGAGCGTGTGACAGCTGGTTGCCACAGAGACGCTGGTTGTTGAAAACTGCTCCTTATTTTGAGTAAAAACTAGATCTGAGTAAAAATGATCAATAACCTGATCTGTGCAGAATCATTGATCATGTCAGCCGGAAATATTAGTCCTGGTTTAAATCAGAGATGACATGATCTCTGCCCATTAACACCTCCATGGATTTATAGGTTTATTTACTGTTACACACACGGACAAAATAGTTGGTACCCTTCTGTTTAAGAAAATAAATCCACAGTGGTCCTTTTAAAAGACAAACTAATGAAACTGGCCTGGACTAAAATGATGGCACCCTGAACTTAATATTTTGTTGCACAACTTTCGAGGCAATCACTGCAATCAGGCAATTTCTGTAACTCTCAATGAGACTTCTGCACCTGTCCCAGGTATTTCAGCTCACTCCTGGTGAGTAAAGTGCTCCAGCAGTCTCAGGTTTGAAGGGTGCCTTCTCCAGACTGCATGTTTTACACCGCTTTTTTTTCCACATTATTATGCAAATGACATTTTTCTCTTATTTTCCTAAATATTAATGCAAATGACAGTCAGAATATTTTTCAAGTCATCAGCCATTAGAGCATTATTCAAATGTTTTTGAACAAACTTCATAATGATAACCACTTTTAAAAAAATAAAAACCTCAAAATGCACTGTTCCACATTATTATGCAAAACAGCGTTTTAAAAGATTTTGTAGGTTGTAATGAACTGAAAATGGTCATTATTTACTAAAATCAAAGCTATTTCAATCAAAAACATCTTAACAGGCCAAGTTCCATGTTAACATAGGAGCCCTTCTTTGATATCACCTTCACTATTCTTGCATCCATTGAACTTTTGAGTTTTTGGAGAGTTTCTGCTGAAATTTCTTTGCAGGATGTCAGAATATCCTCCCAGAGCTGCTGTTTTGATGTGAACTGCTCCCACCGTCATAGATCTTTAGCTTGAGGATGCTCCAAAGGTTCTCAGTAGGGCTGAGGTCAGGGGAGGATGGGGGCCACACCATGAGTTTCTCTCCTTTTATGCCCATAGCAGCCAAAGACACAGAGGGATTCTTTGCAGAATGAGATGGTGCATTGTCATGCATGAAGAAAATTTTGCTACAGAAGGCACGGTTCTTCTTTTTGTACCATGGAAGAAAGTGGTCACTCTATATACCTTGCCGAGGTCATTTTCACACCTTCAGGGACCCTAAAAGGGCCTACCAGCTCTCTCCTCATGAATCCGGCCCAAAACATGACTCTGCCCCCCTCCTTGCTGACGTCACAGCCTTGCTGGGACATGGTCGCCATCCACCAACCATCCACTACTCCTCCATCTGGACCATCCAGGGTTGCACGGCACTCATCAGTAAACAGCTGAAAATGTATTTCTGGGCCCACCTCAGCCGTTTCTGTTTGTGAGCATTGGTTAGGGATGGCCAAATAGTAGGTTCATACTAGGGCTATTAAAGGGTATTAAAGGGTATTAAAAAATAAAATTTCAATATCGTGTTAAAAATGTGCATATGATAATATCGTGTAAATGATCCAGTGCTACTCCAGCGCCGTCACGAGCCCTGAACATTTTTGATAAGCCCATCAATGTAAGAGATCATCAACTCCTGCTCTCCTCTAACCTCTGCGCCCCTTGTTCCGAAACCGTCCAGCCTCACTTTGCCGCTCTCTCTCTCTCTCTCTCTCTCTCTCTCACTCTCTCTCTCTCTCTCTCCATGCGCACCCCCGGCATACGCACACTGTGAGCCCAGCAAGACGTTAAGAGAAAACAAGTTTTCTTTTTCCTCGTTCACACAGCTCTTAATGGACAGGATGTAGAGATAGAGTCCTGCGTCGGACAGCTAACACCCTACCTGCCCATTCCCCCGTGATTTCCTGTTCATTAACACCTGCAGGTGCGGTGTGTGTCATCCCTCACTCTAACCTCAGTTCAGTTTAAGAAATTATAATACTGCGTTTACTTAAGCACTGCCCTTGACAAATAAGGTTTTTTCACTGTTCTAAACCAAGTCTTCTCACCGAATGAAGCACAAAAAAAGTCTCACATCCTCGTCAGCTATAACGCTCCAAAAACATCGGCAGCTGACAGCCGGAACTAATTAACTGGGGAATATTGATAAAAGTAACATCAGGGTGATATTTACAGACTACGTCCTTTGTTTTTTAAGCCGTAGGTAGAATTATTTTCCTGATCACTGTTTGCGAGTGCCAAGGAGTGCAGCGCTCCATCAGCTCTGTCTGAGAATTTGTTTTTACTCTGTTTGTCCCTCTCTGTTCCTGTCCTTGTCCGTAAATTCAACGCTTTATGACAAGGGCCACGCACATCAGTGCAGTGGAGACACTAATACTGGCTGCAGCACTATGAGGAGCGTTAAAGCTTCTGTACGCATTTAAAGAAATTAGAATTTTCTTTGTTTACTGACTTAAACAGTTTTAGTGCAAGCAAAAATTAAATTCAGACCTGATCCCAACGCCGCCATCTAACTCAGTTCTTTTAGTAGAGCTACCAGGAAAAGTTTCATTAAAAAACTGCTGCAGGTGCTCTTGAAATATGTCTGTAATTCATTATTTCCTAATGTGTTTATAACCCTACGTTTCTGACACTGTTTTGGCATTATGATAATGTAAATCTTGTGTGGTGGATAAGCCATGGGGGGGCTTATCACTAATGTTTACTCAAAAGCTCAGAATTTTTAACTCTGGTGAAAGTGTGTTATCTCTGATAACTGATGAATGTAAAAAGAACTATCTTGGATTTTGATAAACAGATTGACCCTGCTGATCACAACATGGAAATTTCATTCTTGTTGCCAAGCTGAAAAAACCTAAATCAGATGTTTTTTGTTTTTTTTTAACTTTGAAAAGCTTAAAAGCACATGCTACAGAATAAATAAAAACCTTACTATTAATATTTCTGCATTTTTTAAGAAATATGACCCTCCACAATGACGCAACACTGCAATGACACTGCAGTACCTCCTTAGACAGGTATTTTGAGGGTAATTAATCTGCGAAAAGAGGGAACACAACCTAAATTAAGTTAAAGACAAATTTGATTAATTGTCCCATTATTATTTATATTTTTATTGATATCGTGATAATATCGTAATCGTGACATTTTTTGCCCACGATAATCGTGAAGTGAAAATCTGATATCATGATAGCCCTAGTTTATACACGACTGCAAGCCTCTGGAGGATCCTACACCTTGAGGCTGGTGGGACTCCAGAGGCACCAGCAGCTTCAAATACCTGTTTGCTGCTTTGTAATGGCATTTTAGCAGCTGATCTCTTAATCTGATGAATTTGTCTGTCAGAAACCTTCCTCATTATGCTTTTATCTGCACAAACCCATCTGTGCTCTGAATTGGCCACAAATTCCTTCTATGTTAACATGGAAGTTGGCCTGTTAAGATGTTTTTGATTGAAATAGCTTTGATTTCAGTAAATATGACCTCATAATGCTGCAAATTCATTGAATGACCATTTTCAGTTCATTACAACCTATAAAATCTTTTAAAACTCTGTTTTGCATAATAATGTGGAACAGTGCATTTAATAAAAAAATAACGGTTATCATTATGAAGTTTGTTCAAAAACATTTGAATAATGTTCTAACAGCTGACGACTTGATATCCTGACTGTCATTTACAGTTATATATTTAGGAAAATAAGAGAAAAATGTCATTTGCATAATAATGCTAAAAGGGGTGTAGTTCCTAGATCTAGGCTCATAGAAGGCCACTTCAAAATAAAGTAAGGCGATGTCATACCTGTACGTTCCACAGCCACAGCTCAGAGCAGTCATCAGGACCACAGGCGATCAGGTAGGCATCATCGGGACTCCACGCCAGGTAGGAAACCCCGTAGGCGTGACCCTCCAGAGTCTTCATCAGCTTCAACTGCTGGGTCTCCTGGAAACATACACTCGTTAATAACACCTTTAGCTCTGATGCTGCTGCTCTGACCGTGCTGATGTCACAGCTGCTTACTGTGTCCACGTGCCACACGATCACTGTGGTGTCTTTGGAGCCTGTGGCAAGCTTGGTCCCATCGTTGGAGAACTTACAGAACCAGACCTCGTTACAGTGTTCAGTGAGGATCTGCTGGGTGTAACACGGGAACTGTTTCCTACAAACATGGGGAAAAAACATTAAATCTGTGCAGGAGCCTGCCTGCAGGTTCTGTACACCAGAATCAAGATGGTACCCATCACTGGATGTCTAAGGCATGCATTTCTGTTGCTTTGGTACTAATATAGTTTCAATTCACTACAATCAAACTTTATAATTCTGGTATTATGATCATGGCGGCCCATGAAGGGGGAAAGCAACAACTATTTTTATTCATTTGTGCCCTAGTACATCCTTCTTATAAATGAAAACCCCTTTTCTTAAAAACGGAATTAAATGGGTTAAACATACCCAAAAAAGGGAAGAGAATGTGGTTAAAGGGATCTTAAAGGTAGCGGAAATGAGTTAAAAGTGGCAAAAATGTATTTTAAGTGGCAAATATTAGATAACAGAGGTAAAGAATAGGCAAAAAAAGTGAAAAACCCAAAAAGGGTAAAAAAAAATAAAGAGGCAAAATGGGCAAAAATTTTACAAATTTGACAAAAAGTGGTAAATAACTGTGGGAAAATTGAAAGGAAAAATGGTTTAAAGTGGCAAAAATAAATAATTTTAACACCAGAACACAATAATAGTTTTATAAACTTTTGACTTCCAAAATGAGAGCACTGTTTGCTAGGATGATAGCACCAATGCTTTTGGTCCAACACACATGCATAGATATCCATCCATTTTCCGTACCCCTTATCCCGTTGGGGGTCATGGGGGGGCTGGAGCCTATCCCAGCTGTCATTGGGCGAGGGGCGGGGTACACCCTGGACTGGTCGCCAGTCAGTGACAGGGCTGACATATAGAGACAGACAACCAGGCATGCTCACACTCACACCTACGGCCAATTTAGAGTCACCAATTAACCTAATGCATGTTTTTGGTGGTGGGAGGAAGCCGGAGTACCTGGAGAGAACCCACACGTGCATGGGGAGAACATGCAAACTTCGCACAAAAAGGTCCTGACTGGGAAGCGAACCAGGGCCCTTCTTGTGGTGAGGCAACAGCGCTAACCCCTGTGCCGCCATATAGCCCCATGCACTGATATAATCAATAAATTAGAACTGAGGAGGCTCATTCTCTGGGTTTTTCAGAGGCCAACCTAACTCTTGGTGCAGGCCTGATCCTGATAACCCTCATGTGTAGAGGTCAGCTGTGTTGCTCACCTGCTGCAGGCGTGGTCCAGCAGCAGTGACACAGAGTCCAGACCTTCATCCAGCTTGGTGTTGTGGTAGAGACAGCGGTCCCTCTGCAGCTCCACCGCCTGCTTCAGCAGCGTCTGCAGGCGGCGAGGAGGCAGCATCACTGATGGAGGAAGGTACGCTGAGGATATAAGAGAGGAAGTCAGCAGTGAAAGCTTGAAGAGTCTGGCTTGTGTTGTAGAGTGAAGTCTGATTTAAGTTAAGCCATCCACATTTAGGATGTAGTTCTATAGGAAAGAAGGAGTTTAGAAAGTTGTTGAAATATTCCTGTTTGCATTCTATGAAGTATTGTTTAGCAGTGGTGAAAGATTGATTGATTGGAGTCTCAGATTTTTCTCCAAACTTTCAATTCGAGGCAAAAATGGAATGTTTTATAAACACTGAAGGATGACATTATGTTTAAAAACAACATGGAATGTTTTATGGGCTTAAAAGGATGACATCTTTAAAGGCAAGGATTAAATGGTTATAGCATAGGTTCTCAAAGTGCAGCCTGCGAGCCAATGGCGGCCCGCAGAAACATTTCTGGAGGCCCGCAATTGTTAAGACAGGAAGCAAGGCACACTGAGACTCACTGTTTGTTCTAAATAAGTTTTTACATACTAGTGCATCTCAAAAAATTAGAATATCATGGAAAAAAGTTCAATATTTTTTGTCACGTGTTTCTCAAAGTGAAACCCATACATTATATAGACTCAATACACACAGAGTAAAGTATTTCAAAGCCTTTATTTCTTGAAATGTTGATGATTATGGCTTACAGATAAGAAAACCCAAAATTCAGTGTCTCAAAAATTAGAATATTACGAAAGATTAATAACAAAAAAGGATATTTTCAACAGAAATGTCAGGCTTCTGAAAAGTATGTTCATTTCTATGCCTTCAATACTTGGTTGGGCCTCCTTTTGCATGAATTACTGCATCAGTGCAGTGTGGCACGGAGGCGATCAGCCTGTGGCACTGCTCAGGTGTAATGGAAGCCCAGGTTACGTTGATAGTGGCCTTCAGGTCATCTGCATTGTTGTGTCTGGTGTCTCTCATCTTCCTCTTGACAATACCCCATAGATTCTCTATGGGGTTCAGGTCAGAGTCAAGCACAGTAACACCATGGTCATTGAACCAGCTTTTGGTACCTTTGGCAGTGTGGGCAGATGCCAAGTCCTGCTTGAAAATGAAATCAGCATCTCCACAAAGCTTGTCAGCGGAAGGAAGCATGAAGTGCTCTAAAATGTCCTGGTAGATGGCTGTGTTGACTGTGGACTTCAGAAAACACAGTGGACCAACACCAGCAGATGCCATGGCAGCCCAAATCATCACTGACTGTGGAAACTTCACACTGGACTTTAAGCCACTTGTGCCTCTCCACTCTTCCTCCAGACTCTGGGACCTTGAATCCACATTGCTTGAAGTCCAGTGTGAAGTTTCCACAGTAAGTGATGATTTTGGCTGCTATGGCATCTGCTGGTGTTGGTCCACTGTGTTTTCTGAAGTCCACAGTCAACACAGCCATCTACCAGGACATTTTAGAGCACTTCATGCTTCCTTCTGCTGACAAGCTTCATGGAGATGCTGATTTCATTTTTCCATTAGGACTTGGCACCTGCCCACACTGCCAAAAGTACCAAAGGCTGGTTCAATGACCATGGTGTTACTGTGCTTGATTGGCCAGCAAACTGGCCTGACCTGAACCCCATAGAGAATCTATGGGGTATTGTCAAGAGGAAGATGAGAGAAACCAGACCCAACAATGCAGATGACCTGAAGGCCGCTATCAAAGCAACCTGGGCTTCCATTACACCTGAGCAGTGCCACAGGCTGATTGCCTCCATGCCATGCCGCATTGACGCAGTAATTAATGCAGAGGGATGTCCAACCAAGTATTGAAGGCATAGAAATGAACATACTTTTCAGAAGCCTGACATTTCTATTGAAAATATCCTTTTTTGTTATTAATCTTTTGTAATATTCTAATTTTTGAGACACTGAATTTTGGGTTTTCTTATCTGTAAGCCATAATCATCAACATTTCAAGAAATAAAGGCTTGAAATACTTTACTCTGTGTGTAATGAGTCTATATAATGTATGGGTTTCCCTTTGAGAAACAAGTGACAAAAAATAGTGAACTTTTTCATGATATTCTAATTTTTTGAGATGCACAAGTATATTCTGAAATGGACTGCACACAGGACTGTTAAATCCCAAATTTGACTGTAGAGGGCAGAAAACCCCAGGGATTTTGTGTGCATTACAATGTTTCTCAAGTTTTGCCAGGTTTAGCCTCACTTATTAATTAAATATGTTTATTGTACATAACTGGAGGCAGACCAATAAATGTTAACTGTAGAGATGCAACCTGGTCATTAAAATGATTACAAATGGGATTTGTTTTCTGTTTTTTTTCCCATTTTTTTTCCTTCGGCGGCCCTCAGTCCAATGTTGGATTCCTAAATTGGCCCTCAGCTATCAAAACTTCAAGAACCCCTGTTTTATAGGCTTAAAAGGATGACATTATCTTCAAAGGCAAGAATGGAATGTTTTATAAACACTGAAGAATGACATTATGTTGAAAGACAAGGATGAAAAGTTGTACAGGCTTGAAAGGATGACATCTTTAAAGGCAAGGAGGGAATGGTTTATAGGCTTAAAAGGATAACATAATCTTTAAAGGCAAGGACAGAATGTTTGATAGGCTTTAAAGGATGACATATTTAAAGGCAAGGATAGAATGTTTTATAGGCTTAAAAGGATGACATCATCTTTCAAAGTAAGGATAGAATGTTTTACAAACATTAAAGGATGTCATTATGTTTAAAGACAAGGATGAAATATTGATGAAGCAGGGGCTATTGGGGCTTTGTTGCCTGTATCATTGCCAATAAAGGACAGTCAATATAAGGGACAGATTGTTGTTATCTGTATTCTAATAATGATAGAAATGAAGTATGGTCATTCTTTCAATAACTTGTCTGTTTTGGTTTGAAGAAGGATACCAGTTATGTCCCAGCCTAAATGAGCGTCAGTTTGACAAACAAGCAGAATCAACCCGAATGAGATGAGAATGTTTTAGAAAATTTCATCATCAACTAAAGATCTGAGATGCAGCGAGGCCATTACAATAGACTTCAGGGGGACAGTTGCAGCTGTGAGAACTGAGCTCAACAGCTTGAATCAGATTTTTTTGATATATGGCATGGCATGCGTATGAAGGGCCAAATAACATCTAAAAGCCCTTAGGGCATGTGGTGTGGTACTGCTTTATCAATGCTTATAGCTCATCTTTCACCAAGCCTTGCAGCATCTGGGAAAAACTGGGAGAAATTAAAAAAAAGGATGGGATATCTCTGAAATCAAGATCATGACACAAAACAGAGTTAGCCCCAAGGGTTATCTGTTGAAGCAGACAGCTAAAAAACCCGATCTTCGGATTGTCTATGTTTTTCACATTTAAATAAATCACTTCTTCTCTAGACTGGAGACAATAAAGACTCTGACAGCAAACCAATCAGACGGCCTTGATTGGGCCATAAATGTAAAATGAAGTTACCGTGACTGTAAACCTGTCAGTGTGTGTCAGCTTGAGCCACTCTTTGTTAAAGAAGCTGCTCCTATTTGTTTTACTCACGCTGGAGAACAAAAAAAAGAACAGAGGGAGTAGAGTTTATGAGTCAGTGTGTACTCACTCTGGAGCCGGTCCAACAGCTTGGTTCGGGACGTCGTGCCTTTTCCCTCCCACTCTGCTTTCACTCGCAAGTCCTCTGCATGACTGCACATCAGGTACCTGTAACAGAACTCATCATTTAATAACAATAGAACACATCAGGGACCTGTAACAGCACTCATCATTTAATAACACTAGAACACATCAGGGACCTGTAACAGCACTCATTATTTAATAACACTAGAACACATCAGGGACCTGTAACAGAACTCATCATTTAATAACAATAGAACACATCAGGGACCTGTAACAGCACTCATCATTTAATAACACTAGAACACATCAGGGACCTGTAACAGCACTCATTATTTAATAACACTAGAACACATCAGGGACCTGTAACAGCTCTCATTATTTAATAACACTAGAACACATCAGGGACCTGTAACAGCACTCATCATTTAATAACACTAGAACACATCAGGGACCTGTAACAGCACTCATTATTTATTAACACTAGAACACATCAGGTACCTGTAACAGCACTCATCATTTAAAACACTAGAACACATCAGGTACCTGTAACAGCACTCATCATTTAAAACACTAGAACACATCAGGGACCTGTAACAGCACTCATCATTTAATAACAATAGAACACATCAGGGACCTGTAACAGCACTCATCATTTAATAACACTAGAACACATCAGGGACCTGTAACAGCACTCATTATTTAATAACACTAGAACACATCAGGGACCTGTAACAGCACTCATTATTTAATAACACTAGAACACATCAGGGACCTGTAACAGCTCTCATTATTCAATAACACTAGAACACATCAGGGACCTGTAACAGCACTCATCATTTAATAACACTAGAACACATCAGGGACCTGTAACAGCACTCATTATTTATTAACACTAGAACACATCAGGTACCTGTAACAGCACTCATCATTTAAAACACTAGAACACATCAGGTACCTGTAACAGCACTCATCATTTAAAACACTAGAACACATCAGGTACCTGTAACAGCACTCATCATTTAAAACACTAGAACACATCAGGGACCTGTAACAGCACTCATCATTTAATAACACTAGAACACATCAGGTACCTGTAACAGCACTCATCATTTAAAACACTAGAACACATCAGGTACCTGTAACAGCACTCATCATTTAAAACACTAGAACACATCAGGTACCTGTAACAGCACTCATCATTTAAAACACTAGAACACATCAGGTACCTGTAACAGCACTCATCATTTAAAACACTAGAACACATCAGGGACCTGTAACAGCACTCATCATTTAATAACAATAGAAAACATCAGGGACCTGTAACAGCACTCATCATTTAATAACAATAGAAAACATCAGGGACCTGTAACAGCACTCATCATTTAATAACAATAGAAAACATCAGGGACCTGTAACAGCACTCATCATTTAATAACACTAGAACACATCAGGAACCTGTAACAGCACTCATCATTTAATAACACTAGAACACATCAGGAACCTGTAACAGCACTCATCATTTAATAACACTAGAACACATCAGGGACCTGTAGCAGCACTCATCATTTAACAACACTAGAACACATCAGGGACCTGTAACAGCACTCATCATTTAAAACACTAGAACACATCAGGGACCTGTAACAGCACTCATCATTTAATAACAATAGAAAACATCAGGGACCTGTAACAGCACTCATCATTTAATAACACTAGAACACATCAGGAACCTGTAACAGCACTCATCATTTAATAACACTAGAACACATCAGGGACCTGTAGCAGCACTCATCATTTAACAACACTAGAACACATCAGGGACCTGTAACAGCACTCATCATTTAAAACACTAGAACACATCAGGGACCTGTAACAGCACTCATCATTTAAAACACTAGAACACATCAGGGACCTGTAACAGCACTCATCATTTAAAACACTAGAACACATCAGGGACCTGTAACAGCACTCATCATTTAAAACACTGGAACACATCAGGGACCTGTAACAGCACTCATCATTTAACAACACTAGAACACATCAGGGACCTGTAACAGCACTCATCATTTAAAATACTAGAACACATCAGGTACCTGTAACAGCACTCATCATTTGATAACACTAGAACACATCAGGTACCTGTAACAGCACTCATCATTTAATAACACTAGAACACATCAGGGACCTGTAACAGCACTCATCATTTAATAACACTAGAACACATCAGGGACCTGTAACAGCACTCATCATTTAATAACACTAGAACACATCAGGGACCTGTAACAGCACTTATTATTTAATAACACTAGAACACATCAGGGACCTGTAACAGCACTCATCATTTAATAACACTAGAACACATCAGGTACCTGTAACAGCACTCATCATTTGATAACACTAGAACACATCAGGGACCTGTAACAGCACTCCTCATTTAATAACACTAGAACACATCAGGGACCTGTAACAGCACTCCTCATTTAATAACACTAGAACACATCAGGTACCTGTAACAGCACTCATCATTTGATAACACTAGAACACATCAGAGAGCTGTAACATCAGCTTGTTTAGTAACAGTAGAACACATCAGGTTTGGGTCGTGTGCAATGTCAAAGCGAACCAAACCACATAAAAACTAATGCTTGGTCCTCCCTTGTTTTTACAGCAGTGATATGATAAGTTGATGTTACGTCACAGGGCCTGTGAGACTTGATAGCACCATTAATAAGCTTTTTTAAAATCTTAGTTAAAAAAACACAAAACAAGAATGTTACACATCCAGGTTTCACTCTCCATCACTAATAACACCCCAGTGGGTGGCACAGTAATCCTTTAATTTTGACCATCTTTTTTCACCTTCAATTGTATTTGAAACATAAACTAGTATGTTTGTAAATGAAAATTTATTCATATGATATGGAACAGTGGCTTTACATCATGGATGAGATTTATGGAGAAATAGTTTTAATAAGTCAGACATCCTCATCAGACAAGCTATGCTTTAGAATCACAAACCCCTCAGTACAGAAGGACAAGAACAACAAGCTGCTCTGACGCTAAAAAAAACATTGATTGATTATATAAGACAGGAGTCTGTAGTGTCTAACATCTCAGAGAAGAATGGTTGCAGATCAGTGTCAGTAGACTATGTTCCTATTTTTCTCTTTTACTGTCAGACCAAGACCAGTACACAGGGATGATCTTAATAATGTCAGAAACCAGACTTAAAACATGAAAGGACTCAACAACAGTTCATCTTGATCTGATTAAACCTCTTCTAAACCTGATGGTAATGTCAGAGATAACAGGGACCACAGCGCTGGTTATGAACTCTTTCAGACCCCAGCTGTCTGTCAGATTAAAGTAACGAGAGGCCGTACTCAAGTATGGTTTTATTCATATTACTGTAGTCTGTACCTGAGTCTACATGAATCGTGGTCAAACTACCTCCTAAGATCGACTCAGGCACTTGTGTGATCAGATGTTCAGACTTTAGGGTCCAGGGTTCCCTGATCCAGACCAGGGCCTCTGATATAACCCCACCCTTAGAACAGCCGTGTTTGTGTGTCTGCATGTGCACGTTTGTGTGAGCCTGTGGTGAGTTTCTGACCCGCTAAGGATGTGGATCCTCTCAGTGTTGTACTTCAGAGGGGTGAGTTCAGCTCGGAGGACCTGCAGAGCTTCCAGAACCTTCCCGTCCTCCAGATACTCCAGGTACTTCTGCTGCAGCAGCAGGAACTTCATACGCTGCACACGAGACCAGAGGAGGGCGTTAGTGAGCACATATATTCACCCTGATTATAACCAACAGGAAAATATTTCTATCACTATTTTATTATTATCCATTATCCAACAGTCAGATGTTTTTGTAGCAGACACTGATCAGCTACCAGTGAGATCCAGCTACAGAAGGTTTACACTGATCTTAGTTTGACTGCTTCAGTCAGGCTGATCAGCAACTCTGACCTTTGTTCTCATGGTTTCATCATGGATGAGATTCTTTTGAATTTGGTCTGTCTTTAGTAAAGGAGTTTTTAATATTTCTTCTCCGTCATCTTGGTCTGGGCTACAGGTTTATCTTAAACTGGCACTTAGTTTGGGAGAATTTAAAGGGATATTTTGGGATTTTTGAAGTTGGGTCGTATGAGGTGCTTGGCTATAGAAGTGGCATTAGCTTCCAGTGATTTCCATGTAATTTGATCCTGTTGTTATTACGAGCTCAGAGAGAGCCGGTGCATATCGGCTGTAGATGGGAACGTTTTGTCCGCGTAAATTAATGAGTTTTATGAATAAATGGGCCAAGAAAATATGTTGGCTCGCCCGTGCGCTGTCGAAAACGTACAAAGCACTTCATTTCTCCAAAAAACCCCCTCTGTGTCAGGCACTACTTTACAATGCAGTTTCGCCATTTTGTATCCTTTCACCTCCACACACTGTTCACTGTTTACACATCTGCCGGTCAGCTGTGTGGGTCACAGTGTAGCACGGTCAAGCATCGGTTACTATAATGCGTTGTGAGGGTTTTTATTCAGTTTTTGCAGATTCAGAAGATGCTGTGTATTTGCGTTTATCCAGGCTGTTCAAACAAGCACACCTCCTGGACACCATACAGATTTCACCGTATTCTGCTACATGACATCGGTCTTCGCCAACTTTGGCTTGTTAGATAAATAAATAGATAAATACAGTCATGGAGGAAAGTATTGGCAACCTGGGAATTTTTCTGGAAAACAAACCGAAATGGGCCGGACAAAATGACTGTCACCCTTTTAAAACTGTGGGTAAATCATTTTTATTTCCAGCATGTGATGCTCATTTAAACTCACCTGTGGCAGTAACAGGTGCTGGCAATCTAGAAATCACACCTGAAGCCAGTTAGAATGGCTAAAAGTTGACTCAACCTTCGTGTTGTGTGTCTGTGTGTGTCACACCAAGCATGGAGAAGAGAAAGAAGAGGCCAGAATTGTCTGAGGACTTAAGAAGCAAAATTGTGGAAAAATATGAACAATCTCAAGGTAACAAGACCATCTCCAGAGATCTTGAGATTCTTTTGTCCACTGTGTGTAATATAATCAAGAAGTTTATAACCCATGGAGCTGTAGCTAAACTCCCTGGACGTGGACGGAAGAAAAAAACTGACAAAAGAATGCAACACGGGATAGGTGGAATGGTGGATAAACATCCTCAGTCAACTTCCACACAAATTCAGGCTGTCCTGCAGACTCAGGGTGCAAAAGTGTCAGCTGGGACCATACGTGGTCATCTGAATGAGATGAACCGCTATGGCAGGAGACCGAGGAGAACCCCACTGCTGACAAAGAGACATAAAAAAGCCAGACTGGAGTTTGTTAAAATGTACTGAGTAAGCCTCAATCCTTCTGGGAGAACATCTTGTGGACAGATGAAACCAAGGTAGAGCTTTCTGGAAAAATACGTCATTCTAATAATAATAATAACTTTATTTGTACAGCACTTTTAAAAACATGGGTTTACAAAGTGCTTTGACATGTGCAGAAGCAAGCAGAAGAACAAAGCAACAACCCAAAGAAAAGATAAGAAAACAGAACATGACATGCAAACAACATCAGCAGAATCCACACATTTAAAGAAACTAAACAGAAATATGAATGAGATAATAATTCATCAAGATCAATATACATCAAAACCTAGATGTCATGTGATGCCATGCAAACTAAGACATCACAGATATCAATCAGAGTGCAGACATGAAGCCATTCTACACAACTAAGACATCATGAACATCAACAGGATGCAGGCAAGACACAGACATCAAGTACCATAAAACAATAGGAACCCAGGCAATTCTACCGTTTACAGAAAAACGGAATGAGGCCTACAAAGAAAAGAACACAGTACCTACAGTAAAACATGGTGGAGGTTCAAATAGGGGTGCGCGGTATACACGGTAGACGGTATAAATGATATACATTTGGCCTACAGTAGAGATTTGGACTCTACCGACCAATCGTGATAACGCTTGTTAATGATGTCATCGTATCTGCCTCAGTGTGAGTTAGCAGGCAAAAACACGTGTTTTTTCCTCTCAAAGTCTGATGGCTGTACCGCAACTTAGTCAGTGTGCTGTCTCTGTCAGCCTGCATGGGGCTAGTGCAGGCACTTAGCACACAAGCTAAGTGCTGCTTTGGCTGGCCGCAGAGGCCAGCACAGCAGCGCCCCCTCTTACAATGGCATAAACAACCATTTAAGTCTATTTTAACTTATGACTTTATTTTCTAAGTCCACCGTGAGTCAAAGATCCAGAGCCATCCCAAATGAGGTCAGAAAAGCTGCTGTAAACTAGCCGTATTCTCCGAACGACAGCCAAAGCTAAGCCATCTCAGTGCTAAACACAATACTTCCGTCAAGCTCTTCAAAATAAAAGTCCATGGTTGTTATTTTTCTGAAATGCTTTTATTGTGAATGCCTTCACCAGGAAACGTGTTCAAGTCATTAGCAGCTTAACACACCTCATCAGGTTAGAGATGAAATGTAACCTTGGAGAGCAGAGAGACAGAAGTAAACCTAGAGAGACTAAAAAAAATAAAACATGTTTTCTGTGTTCCTATACTTGGAGACATATTGAGTATGCCATCAAAGGCTTGTTTTAAGGGGAGAAGGGGGTTAATAACATTTGAATCTGGATTAAAAAGCATTATCTCATTTTAATTTTGTAATACCGTGATATAATACTGTATTGTAAAAGACAAGAAAAATACCATGATATGATTTTTAGGTCATGTCGCCCAGGCCTAGGTTCAAAGATGTTTTGGGGTTGTTTTGCTGCCTCTGGCACTGGGTGCCTTGACTGTGTGCAAGGAATCATGAAATCTGGAGACTATCAAAAAATTTGGGGCCGCAATGTAGGGCCTAGGGTCAGAAAGCTGGGTCTGGGTCAGAGGTCATGGGTGTTCCAGCAGGACAATGACCCCAAACATACCTCAAAAAGCACTAAGAAATGGTTGGAGACAAAGCTGGAGAGTTCTGAAGTGGCCAGCAATGAGTCCGGATCGAAATCCCATTGAGCACCTATGAAGAGATCTCAAAACTGCTGTTGCAAGAAGGCACCCTTCAAATCTGAGAGACCTGGAGCAGTTTGCAAAAGAAGAGTGGTCCAAAATTCCAGTTGAAAGGTGTAAGAAGCTTGTTGATGGTTATAGGAAGTGATTGGTTTCAGTTATTTTTTCCCAAGGGTGCAACCAAATATTAAGTTGAAGATACCAACAATTTTGTCCAGCCCATTTTTTGAGTTTTGTGTCAAATTATGTCAATTTTGGCTTTTTTCTTCTGCTTTGTTGTGTTGTTCCAATGCACATAAAGGAAATAAACATGTGAATACCATATACATTTGTAATTGCAACAATTTCTGGGAGAAATTGTGTATTTTCTTGACAAATTCCAGGGGGAACCAATACTTTCATCCATGACTGTAGATTGTACATCGCTTGATTATATATCTGATTTGATCATACAGCTTGTTTCTATTTTGACGTTTGTAACTCACCACGATGGCGCTCGGAGAGTGCATCAATGCCTTCAGCTCATTCAGGTCACTCTCAGCCTGGAAAAAGAGAGGACAATCATGGATTTAATAAGCTAAAAATCTGTGTTTTCAGTTGTATTTGATATAAAGCTAGAGCACACACCTTATCCCACTCTCCCTCCATGACGTGGTTACGAAACTTGGTAGCAGAAGGATGCTCCAGCCTGCAGCCAGACTCCTGCATCAGGAGGTCCACCGTCTGACTGTGAACACAGAGCAATCCTCAATTAACTTCAAAATATCAGCCTTTATAATAGCAATCAAACATCCTAATACACAATCAGATAAATCAATAATAAATGAATCAGATAAATTCATAAATCTATACATCTGGCTGGATCCACGGCAAATAAAGTAGCGGTCTATACACCCAGAAATGGGTCTTTTTTCTTTTTCATTAGTCATAAATGACAGAAAAACACATTTTAACTGTTCTAAGTGCACAAAAACATTGGCAATGTTAATTTAAACATCGCCATACTTATTACTGAGCTGAGCAAAATGATCCAGATCTCTAAAAAGAGACAGATTTCCCATCAAACCAGATAGACTAGGCGGACAAGAAGAAAGATCAGGCTTTACTAGTACAAACTGGGCTGAACTAAACCAGATCACCTTGTGGAAACAGACCATATGTCTGAGTCCGCAGACTTTAGACGGCTTTTAATCCATGTCTGATGCTGTTATTCTATGAGCTTTTCAACTATTATACCTAAATGTGTCTCTACAATCAGGGTGTTAAAGGGGATATATTACACAAAAATCGCTTTTTTAAGCTTAAATAACAAAAATATGTGCCCCTGGCCTGTCCACAATCTCTTCAAGTACCAAAAAAGCCATTTCCCTCTTTCTCCACCTTTCAGAAAATGTGTGCTGAAACAAGCCTTCTCAGATTTCCCCTCATGATGTAATGTAGGGAGTTAGCCCCGCCCCTAGGTTCGGTTGGCCCTCCCCACTTGGAAGGAAGTTCCTCCCTCCTCTCCTGATCTTCTTCTCAGTTGGATCAGGAGAGCCACATCCATGGAGTCAGGGGTGGAGTCAGACAGCTCATTAACATTTAAAGCCACAGACACAGAAATACGTTTTTCTGAGCTGGGCTAAAACAGAGAGGTTTTTAGACATGCTAAAATCCAGTGCAGGAGTTTTTTTTCAGCAGCAAACTTCACCCATCAAAATTGATTTTCCCTGATTTGATTGGTTGTCAAAGCTGTTAACAGTGCTGGTAGCGCTTCTCTATGCAGAAATCATGTCCTGTCCTCATCTGGAGCTCTCCTCTGTGGCATAACTTCATCTGTATTTGTGTGTCAGCTACTGGGTAGAGAGCAAAAGCTCTCCTATTGGTCAGGAGACATGCCGCTGACATCAGGTGAGGGTTCCAGACCAGACAGAACAAGAAAAACTCGGACGATCGCAGCATGGTAAATGTACAGGTCACAACTAGTCCACAAGAGCCTTTTGGAGTTGTTGGATTGTGTATTTGATGAGTTTGATGAGGTAAAGCCGGAATACCGTAGACTCCATTGAGTTGGTACAGCAGCTCCGAACTCGGCAGCGCCGATCTAAAAATAGCTTGCACGGAGAACTAAAGGTAACGAACCTATTACCAAGACTATAGGGATTATGGCAATGGGCAAATTTGCCAAAATGTTGAAGTATCCCTTTAACAAAGGGGATTTACATTTTAAGAAGACTATTAACTACACAAATGATTAAAAAAGATATTTGTTTCTTTGATAAGAATGGTCTTTTGTAAATATTAAATACGACATATGGATATCACAGCTTAACTTTACAATGGACCATGGTTTTTGCTGACCGCCATGAGCCCCCAGTTTGGCTGGGCTCCAGAAAGCTCTTCCATTTATCCCCCTTTATGGCCGGCCTTTTCTGCACTTGACTATTCCAAATTGTGCATGGCTGTGTTCAACCACCTTCAGGTACAGTGGGGGTCCCCAGTCTCTGGCCCCCTTATTTCAGGGGTTGCGGGCTGAAAAGGTTGAGAACCACTGCTGTCAAATTGTCGTTTGACACGTTTCGGCCATAGACATATCGCACCTTTCACGATATGAAGATTACATCAGGTCATATTACGATTTAATCTAAATTTAGATTCATTTCCCACCCTTACAGAGACACTTTCAGTGTGTTATTATTACCTCTGAGAGTGTTAATATGATGACTTAGATTTTGCTGTGTGTGTGGAAATTAAGCCATTTTTTTGGGTTGTACACAAATAAAATTTGGAATGTAAACTGGCCTTTAAAAGGCCAAATCAAATAAAATGATTAAATAATTAATTCTGATTAAAAAGGATTGAAGCTGGTGACAAGATCAGAGTCTATAAAGTAGAAAATAATATTGATTTATATTAATTTAAAGGTATTTTTATGGATGAGGACATTTCTGTCACTCAGAAGTTTAAAAGAACATTTTGTTATTGAGGTCTGAGGGTTAGTTAGGATTGATTATTAGGGAATTTTATCAGAGTTTATCACTGATAATGTGACATTTATTTATTATTTCGTAATTATAAATATACATTCTTACACAGATCTATAAATATCTATATTTTGGCTCCATATCCAGCTCAGTTCTCTCTGCAGGTAAACGTTCCTGCTCTGACAGCCCGGTTCGGCTGAGTTCGGCTGCGCTCGGCTCGGTTCGGCTCGGTTCGGTGACTTACTTGAGCCCCAGGTCGTGCAGGTGTTGTCCTATGAGCCGGATCACGTCCTCCTCGGTCTGGGACAGCCTCTTCTTCTTCTTCAGTCCCGGGCTGACCTCCGCCGGACTCCCGGCGCTGTTGGACCCGGTCTGGACCGGGACGTTGTTGTGGTTGTTGTTGTTGTTGCTGACGGAGTTGTTGACGGAGTTGCTGTTGTTGGAGGTGGACAGCAGCCCGTTAGAGGAGGAGGACTCGGACTCGGTCTCTCCGTTCTGAGCTCCGTTCCTACAGGCCCGCTCGGTGTCTTGGTCTCTGTCTCCGTTAGCCTGCATTGTCCCGGGTCACGGTGGCTCCAGATGTGAGAGTAACAGGAGGACACGGCGGGGGATCGGGACAGACAGGCCCACTGACCCAGATGCAGCCCGGGCCTCGGAGTGAGTCGGTGTCGGCGGGTTCCCGGGTTTGTGCCAGGTGGATGTCCGGGCTTTCCCGCGCTCAGAGGCTCCGGTTCATGGTGGGATCATCGGTGGTTGTGTTCGCTGTCAGCCCGGTAAATCTCCGTGAAAGAGTTCGGTACAGCTTGTTATTGTTGCTCTCAGACAGCTGCAGCCTTGTTATGGACTGACGCACTGACGTCAGCGGAAATTCCTTCACGTTGGTGTGCGTGAGCTGCGTCACCGACAGAGGGCACTGAAGGACAGGCTCTGAAAAATGAACTCCAGGTTTTAATTTATTATCGATAATAATAATGTTGCTGTTTTCTTTCAAAAGTTGATAACTTTAAAAAAAATATTTGTTAAGCACCTTCAAAATTAATGTCTGTCTTTATGTGTTTTATACACTCTTCATTTCTTAAAAAAAAAAATCTAATCCCTGTTCCAAAAAAAGGTTGTTTTTTTTTTAAATGTAAATAAAAACAGAAGTCAATAGTTGTCAAATCTCATTTACTCATATTTTGAAAAATAAGTGGAAAAACAGCCAGAGGAAAATATTCAATTAACTAGATCAAAATTGCAATTTCAGTTGAAATTGTGTGGGGATGCTGAGAGCTGAATTGTGGAAGAACTACTAGAAAATAGCCAAAAGCACATAAATAGCTGAAAATAGCATAAAATGGCATAAAAGTAGCTGAAAACAGCATTCAATAGTTAGTTGAACAGTTGTCCACTGAGATTGTTCATATTTTTCCACAATTTTGCTTCTTAAGTCCTCAGACAATTCTGGCCTCCTCTTTCTGTTCTCCATGCTTGGTGTGACACACACAAGCACACAAGAAAAAGGCTGAGTCAACTTTTAGACATTCTAACTGGCTTCAGGTATGATTTCTAGATTGCCAGCACCTGTTACTGCCACAGGTGAGTTTAAATGAGCATCACATGCTGGAAATAATAAATTTACCCACAGTTTTAAAAGGGTGACAATCATTTTGTCCGGCCCATTTTTTTGAGTTTTGTTTAAAATTATGTCAATTTTGTCTTTTTTCTTCTGTTTTGTGTTGTTCATATTTTACATTCAAAGGTGGTTTAGAAGTGAATCTAGATGCTGAAGGTTTTCTTTCCAGAGCTTAATGATTAAATTGATGCTGTAAAATTGTGTGCAGAAATGAAGACTCAGAGCCTCGTCTGTATGAAATTTTATTAATCAACTTACATCATGAAGACAAACGAGTGAAATGAGAGAGTTCACACCAACGGACGGACAGAGAAGTTCAAAATGAGGACTAAAGCAGAGCTGAACCTACGGGAGCTTTCATCCAGTCCACTAAACATGAGACGAAGAATAAAAGAGAACAACATCTGAAACATCCAGAAAGACACCAAACCATCACCGCCTGCTCTCCTGCACATGGCACTTCAGTAAAATCACCCGTTAGCACAGACCAGAGACCAGGACACAGGATTCAAAGTGCTTTTTCTCCTCTGCCTGAGTGAAGAGCGCTCCATATAACACGAACCATCATCCTAGACCGTCGTTGGCACTTTGACATGTAAGAAAACATCAGCAGACATTTGTAAAATCTATTTACAGACTCTGTTTTAAATACTTTAAATAGAACTAAACTTTATAAAAATATGAGTCAGAGAGGGGAGGAGAGCCACGGGTTTGAAGAAGAGGAAGAAACTATTGCACTTGGATCATCCTGCAGAGACACAAATGGATTTTACAATCAGCAGGACACGATGAGAGACCCCCCACCACACAAACATCTATAATATACAGTACATCTGCTGCATGGGGGGGCAAGAGGGGTCTGTTTATTCTGCTGTATGGCACTGCTGATCAACGTCCAATCAGGAGGAAAACAACCAAAATATGCAGACAGTCAGCGTGGTCCAACAGGTTTTTAACTCAACATGAGAAATCCTACATAAAAAACAAACAGTTTTCCCAGAACTGTTTGAAAATAAGAAAGTAATACATGAAAATAAAACTGTCTGATGCTTTCAGGCAGCTCACATACAACTGGGAATCAAAAAATGAAAATAAATAAATAAATATTTCTAGTTTTTTGTTTAAGAATAAAGAAAATAAAAAAGGTTTATTTTTCATTTTAATGTTTTTGTGCTCTAATCCAAAAAGGAAGACCATAGAAATCACACTGGCAATGTAACATTCTTTTTTTTCTGTTTGTGTGTCGTGAAATGAAATGTTACATCACCAGTGTTCTGTTACTTACAAACAAGAAACTAAAATAGTTTTCTATTTGTTCTATTCTCAGTTTAATCTGAACCGCCTGAAAGAGTCAAGGACAAGATTTTCTTAATTGTTTTCCTATTTTTACACAGTCTTTGAGAAACGGCTTGGTTTTGGATTAATCATTTCAAATGAAAAATCTGTTGGCTGTAAACTACACTGACCGTTATCCCTCAGTGCTGATTCCAAAACCATTCATCTAAAAGAAAAAAGAAGATCTACTCACCAGGAAGCTCCTGATCAACTTTAACTGAGCAACCAGTGACGTCTGGAACTAACATGCTCTTCTGCAGTGTTAATTTCGTCGACTAAAAATGTTTGTCAATAGCCTTTTTCTCCATGACAAAAACTAGACTAAGACTAACAAAAATAGATCTGTGATGACTAAAACTGACAAAAACTAAGTTTAGTTTTTGTCAAAATGACTAAAACTAGACTAAAATGTAATGTAGTTTTTGTCAGACATTCAAAATCCATGATATTTCTCCACTGTGGGTAAATCTGTCAAAAAACAATACATCTGTATCCATTCTGCCTCTCAGCTGTAGAAAGCAGGGACCCCAGGTTTGACAGAGTGCAGAGAACACACTACCATGATTTGGTATCAGATGTAGGCAAAAAAATAAATGCTTGGACTAAAAGTCAAGACTGAAATGTGAGGACTTTTTATGGACTAAAACTAGACTAAAACTAGAAAAGGATAGAAATGACTAAAATGAGACTAAAAGACATTTTGCCTTAAGTCTAAGACTGAGACTAAAATCAAAAATAGCTGCCAAAATTAACACTGCTCTTCTGCACAATACAAAAGTTTCCATGGTCGCCATCTTAAATATTCATCAGCATACATGCGACCAAACACGGATGAAGTTCGACAGTAAGCTGTTCTAGGAGGAGAGGGGACTGAGAGGTTGGCAGCTACTTTTAATTTTAGTCTTAGTTTTAGTCTTTAAATGAAATGCCTTTTAGTTTTAATCACATTTTAGTCATTTCTGTCCTTTCTAGTTTCAGTTGACGAAAACTCAAAACATTTTAGTCTAGTTTAGTCCATAAAAAGTCCTCACATTTTAGTCTTTACTTTTAGTCCAAGCATTTATTCTCTTGCCTAAATCCAGTACAAAGCCATCGTAGTGTGTTCCTTCACTCTGCTAAACCTGGGTCCCTGCTTTCTGAGAGGCAGAATAGCTATGCTAGCTAGCATTGTTTTTTAACAGATTTACCCACAGTGGCGAAATATCATGGATTTCGAATGTCCAATGAAAACTAAATTCCATTTTAGTCTAGTTTTAGTCATCTAAATGAAACTTAACTTAGTTTTTTGTCAGTTTTAGTCATCACAGATCTATTTTTGTTAGTTTTAGTCTAGTTTTGTCATGGAAAAAAAGGCTGTCGAAGAACATTTTTAGTCATAGTTTTAGTTAACCCTGCTGCCTTGCAAACAAGGGGTGGGTAGCAGCTTACTAAACTACACTGAAGCAAACAGGAGACACTGGTGGAAACAGTTACGAATATTTAAGACAGCGACTCAAAAACAGATAAATGTGAGTCTGAGGAAGAGCATGCTAGCTGGAGACGTCACTGAGATGTCTGAATAAATCTTTAACAGGAGCTTCCAGTGTCGATCTGTGTGCTGACATTAAATCAATCATCATTAGTCTATTCCCGGTTGTAGAAAATCCCCTGGTGCCTTCATATTTAGTGTAATAATGTCACAATCATGGGATGCACAGTGACGGCCTGCAGACTGCCTGTCAGTGCTGGCAGCCTTAAACTTCTCCAGAATCAGACGTCCAAACATTTAAAGCACTTGCTGAAAAGTCTGCTGCTCTGTACGGAGAACTCTGCTGGTTTCAAAACACAATTTTGTGGATTAAAGACCTAGCAGTAGTTGAAGTTTAGAGCCACTGGTGTAGATTTATCCAGCCTGCAGCTGTGATTGGTGCTGGGACATTATCCTGGACCAATCAGAGCGGTCAGTGTGGAAGGATCTCAGCCATTATGGTCTGATTTACTGCTGCCAGTGAGATAAATCTACAGGAACAAAGACTTTAACACCAACAATCACACAAATATGAAAAATAAAGGCATGTTTGAAACATTGCAAACACCCTTTCAGAGTTTATGGAGGGTTTAGATGCTCCATACTTTCCTAATGTGTGTTTTTAATCAACAATCTCTGCTATTTCAGTGATCGATGGGATTAAAAGAATAATTTAAAACTGCATTTGAACTCTCTGTTGTCTCTTAAATATACTTTCTATTTATTCACATTCTTTGTTAACTCCTCCATTAGGAAAGAATGCAGTTAAAGGAACATTACACTTTATTATGGCAGGGTGGTCCGCTGCTGTGTTTAAGAGGTTATTAAAAGGGTTTAAGGTCTAGGAATAAAAAGTTATAACCTTTTTCACCCTTTTGGTGCAGAATTTAACCTTCTTTATAAAAGCTTTTAATTAACGTGTCAGGTTTTCTGGCTTGTGATAAAAACATGCAACTTCCATCCCTCATCAATAAAAACACAACTGTGGAGTGAGGCTCCAAAAGGAAATCAGACCTTCTTTAAAAACTGCTTCAGTCAGAAACAAGCAGCTTGGTTTAAATCAAAGTTGCATGAAGTTAAATTGGGTTTAACATGTTAACTTGAGTTGAAAATATTTAATTCAGTCGCTTGTTACCAATTAAAGCATTTTTTGCACATCAAGATTGTCAATACTGACACTTTTTGAAACCACATGTTTAAAAAAAATACCAATGTGTTATTTTAATGATCCATGGTATCAGAAAGGGAAGGGCAGAACCTTTCAAAATAAAACTCAGAGGGCAACTGGTTGAACATTCTGTCTGTCACACTCATTATAGGCCAATTAGAGCAACAGCAGATGTAGTGGTAGGTTAAGCTAGCTAAGTAAGCAAAGTCAACTGAATAAGGATTTCACTGTGTTTGAGCAGAAAGGCACTCTCAGGATCTCAAACAGCAGCCACCTAACAAAAATATATGTCTTAAAAGAGTCACTGAGCAACAAAACATTGAAAAACTCTGCTTTAGGCCCATTCAGGTAGTTCATATAAATGCAATAAGACCTACAGCGGCCTAAACATGCCCTCTAAATCCCTAAAATTGTTCGAAATTTGTCTCCAAAAATCTCGGAGTTTCAAAGTTTACTTTTCTGCAGTCTTTGCAGCAGATAGAGACGATAACAAACATTTGAAAACTTGAACCTCTTAGCTTTAAAGACCCTGTGACGTGAAATCCAAAGTTTTTGTCTTAACACTCTACAAATGTTAGAATATGGTTGCTATAAACATGTGAAAACACTGAGATCCACATGTGACTGAATTCTGAATTAACCCTGTTAGAACATTTTTCACCTCTTTCCTGGCTGGGTTTAATGTGGGCGGAGCAAATATGTGTGCTCATGATGTCATGAGCCCACAGTGGGGAATGACTCCACCCATCTAACCATCAAAATAAAATCACAGAGCGGTTCATCTCAGTCCGGTCTGTTGTTAGCTGATGTCACTGCCTTTATTGAAAGTTAACAGTCAGTTAAATGCTGGGTTTTTTTTGTTCATTGTGAGGTAAATTCAACAAATCTATCAGCCACAGTGGACTATGGATCATTTAAAGCATCATAACAGATTTGAGACAGAAAACGGACTTTGTCTCTTCTTCTAAGGTAAAGAGACTGGCTAATGGCGTGAGTGCGCAGTTCAGACTGTAGCATTTTTTTAATTTGAGAGGATCATATTTCTCCTGAGTGGGCGTGGCTTCAGCTCATTCAACAGACACACCCACACCATCCTGGAGCAGAGCTTACTGCCTCATTTTTCATGATTTTGAATCCTAATTTTATAAACAGAGAGATGTTTTATTTGACTGAAATTTAACCTGGAGGTTCATAACACAGAGACCTGTCATACAACAGACCTAAATACAGATCTATTTTCACTTTACAGGGTCTTCAAGTGGAAATCATTGCATTTTCTTTTAAGTTGTTTAAAAGATTCCTAAAATCATCAATAAATCAAAACAAAATCAAACTTTAAAGCTTTTTAGTCTATCAGCTTTTATACAAAGAAGCTAACCTAAAATATGTATGTGTATTTTAGTGAATCATATTACAGTCTGTTGGTCAAGAGCCTTATAAACAGTGAGACCATCCAACAGGCACCAACATCGCTTTGGTCCTAAAGGTTTTTACAGGAAGCGAATGTTACTAATAATGTAGGGACAAAAATGTTTCATTTTTAATCTTGTAGTTTTTGTGTTCTTATCAAAAAGAAAGATCAAAGAATGGAACACTTTTACGATCAAAACACAAAAAATAAGATGAATAAATTAACTGTTTTTTTTTAATCATTCCTTTATAACAAAAAAGAGATGGAAAATAAAGTTTCTTTTGTTTCCTGTTTTTTGATCACCAATTTAATCTGCCAAGGAAAGATTTTTAAACATTTTCCCTATTTAAAAAAAAATTTCATTGGGAAACAGCTGTTTATTGATTTTAGGTTTCTCATGTCGAACCAAAAATCGTCTCTTTCTCTTCCACTGAAGCCAATTGGTCCAGTCATTCTCTAACCAGGAACAAGCCAATCAGCTTGAAGCTTTGGCAGATGGACTCTTCTGATTACAGACATGAATCCTGACAATCCACCAGCTTTGCGAGGTTATTAAAAAGTTCTTAAAACTTTGAAAAGACTACATCTATTTTATGAAACAGGCATGAAGAAGAAGAATGAATCCTTGCAGGCTAACTCCTCTGCAGTGTCGATATTTTCCCAAAAATGTCAGAAAAACTTCCAAACAGAAAAGTGTCTGTGCAAGTTTGACAATGAGCAAGCAGTTACTCCTACTGGGTGTAATATTGGGTATCAAACCAGTATCAGTATTTTCTGATTTTTCCTAGAATTATGTTAACGTCTATTATTTTGGTATCGTGATGACATTTCATGAGCTGTAAAAAAGTGTAATGCTCCTTTAACAGCAGAATGGTGATGCTCTGGCCTATAGGGGGAGCTGTAGGATCCATCACATGAATTAAAACATGGAGATGAGCTGTGAGAGGCACTTCACTCGATCCACAGTCACTGAAAATATCTCCATCCCCCCTCCCCTCTGCATGGCGTCCTTCACGGTCAGAGCAGCGGTGCAGCGAGCACAGCATCAATACTGCACCTGTAGAAAAACAACAGCAGCGACACACTCGTGCTGGCCTCTGATTGGTCCACATTCAGCATGCCCACATCCTTCCTAGCCTCTGATTGGTCCATGACCATCATGTCCTCCTCTCTGGCCTGTCATTGTCCAACATTGTCAAATCCCTGGCCTCTGATTGGTTAACATCCTCCTCAGAGTTTCATGTTCAGGTTCATGGAGGTTTCTGGAGGTGAGGGCGGAGCTTCAGAGCTCCACATAGGTGTTCCCCAGGCAGGTAGAGATGGCACTGAGACTGGTGTTAATGTGTGATAGATAGATCAAATCACAGGGTTTCACTTTAAAAACATCAATTGTTCCAAAAAAGTTGGGACACCATCTAAAACGTCAATAATAATTTTCATCTTTGTGCAAAATCATGGCAACAGTTCAGTCTGGAAATTTAGCGGAGCTGGGCACAGAGCTGTTAATTATCTGTTCTAGACTTCTCAACATTTTAAAAGTGGACTCTGTTGTGAAAAAAAACTATCTAAACCAGTGGTTCTCAACTGGTAGGTTGGGACCCAAAAGTAGGTCGTGGAGGTGTGCCTGAAAAACTGTGGCATAATGTCTGACACTGTACGGAAGGTTCTCAGCTGACATACAGTCATATGCAGAAGTTTTAGGCATGTCGGGCGCTAAGAATTCACCGGGTGGCCAGAGTCCACAATGGCGGCCAAAGTCAAGCTGGACGACATCCCTTTCCACCCCTGGTAATATGCCCAGAGACAGCCGGTGGTTTTAAACCCCTGGGACATCCACAGCAGGACCAGAGACTCATGGTCCTACTACCCATTCAGACAGTACCCTGGACCGTGCTTACTCTCCTCATCCACCCCTTACCACCCCTTACCCAAAGAGTCAAAGGTCTGTGAGGTCAGCTTTGTTTTTTTCTTGTTTTTTTCCAATCCCCCTGGTAAATACAAGGACATTCAGAGCATGACAGGGGTTACATCAGTCCTCCTTCAGGAGGTGGTATTGAGTCCTGAGACTAGACCAGCTGAGAACCACTGATCTAAACCTTTAACTTTCATTCAATTTCCATTCAGGTTGTTTTCTAACACGTTCTGCCCATTTTAAAGGGAATCAACGATTAACTAAGGTACATGTTTAATCAGCTGTGCCCAGCTATGGAATTTAGAGGTCTCACAATAAAAAACAATAAATCAACTACCTTTGAGTGTCGAGGACTTCTACAGTTGTTGCCTTTGTATCCAACAGGTATCAATACTGTTAGATTTTTACTGGGATCATACTGACATTTAGAATCCTGGTGTCTTCATGACCCTGCTCAGCTGGACCTGGATCTACCTCTCTGTGGACAGTGAACATGTGCCTGGGTTTATTCAGCTGTCCACCACTTGGTGTGGAAGTGTGACCGAGGAGCCGTTGATGAATGAACCCTGTTTGTCTCGTCCCTTCAAGAAGTACGTCAGCAGCTCTCCTTTCCCCTTCACAAAGATCGGCCCCCTTCTCACAAAGCGGAAACCGTACTCCTTCAGGATGTTGTAGGTGTCCTCTACCACCTGGGGGCACCACACACAGAGTACAGGACACAGATTTCAGGTTGTTAAGACATAAATGAACTTTACAAGAAGAGGAATAAGCAGACCGTCATGAGAGGTAGCAGGAGAACTAAATCAGCTCTGAGCAAATGACTTAGGCCATAATTACACAGAAACGTTTCAAAGGACAGCATCATCTTTAAAGGCAAGGATGAAATGTTCTATACATTTTAAAGGAGCACAACATTTTAAAAAGCAAGGACGGAATATTTTATAAACTTTAATGGGCAAGATGATTTTATCAAAGGCAAGGATTAAATATATTTATGAACGCTGAAGGATGACATCAGTTTTAAAGGCAAGGATGGAATGTTGGCTAAACTACCAAGATCATCCTTTCAAAAGCAAAGATGTAATATTCTGTAAACTTTAAAGAAGGATTTCATTTTCAAAGGCAAGGATGAAATATTTCATAAATTCTAGATGATAAATCAATTTCAAAGGCCAGATGAAATGTATAGAATGTTTTCAGGATGATATTTTTAAAGGCAAGGGTGGAATATTTTTTATGAATACTGAACGATGACATCAGTTTTACAGGCAAGGATGTAATTTTTTGTAAACTATACAGAACATACTTTTAAAAAAAGAAAACATTAAAGTAGGATGCCATTTGCAAAGGCAAGGATGAAATATTCCATAAATATTAAATGACAAAATTAATTTTTTAAGGCAAGATGAAATGTTTTAGATTTTTGGGGGGGATGATATTGCTTTTAAAGGGAAGGTTGGAATATTTTATAAACTTTAACAAGCAAGATGATTTGGCTGAAATGTCTACTAAGCTTCAAAAGATGTTTCATTTTGAAAGTCCATGCTTTTCTATAATCTTTAAAGATCTTATCTTATAATCTTTAAATCATTTTCAGAGTCAAGGATGGAATGTTTAATAAACTGCAAGGAACATTCTTTTTAAAAGCAATAATGGAATGTTCTATAGACTTCAAAGGATGTTGTCATTTTTAAAGTCTATGATTAAATGTTTTAATCATAGACTTAGAATAGAAGGGCATCATTTTCAAAGGCAAGGATGAATTGTTTTACACATTTTCAAGGAGGATTTCATTATCATAGAAAAAGAGGAAATGTTTAATATAATTCAAAGAAGGGCAACCTAGTAAAAGGCAAGGATGGAATGTTTTTACAAAGACTGAAGGGTGACAGTTCTAAAGGCAAGGATGGAATGTTTTAATAAACTGTAAAGTAGGACGTCATTTTCAAAGGCAAGAACTGAGTCTTTTTTATAAACGCTGAAGAATGACATCAGTTTTACAGTTTTAATTAACTTTTAGACCACAAGGAACATCCTTTTCAAAACCAAGGGTGGAATATTCTATAAACTTTAAAAGAGGATGTCATTTTCTAAGGCAAGGATGTAATGTTTCTGTTATCTTTTCTCTATGTCCATTTTTCTAAAATGCATAACCTCAAAGACTGTTCTTTGTTTTGAATATCAGTTAGAAAAAGCATTAATTGAACGCTACAAATAAAGTAACCTCTTATTATATTATTAAAAATATTAAAGAGAGAAAAATTACAATCACAGATTATGAAACGGTATGATTGAATTTTTACGAAACCGTCTATTAAAATGACAACACCCAAAAAGTCTGTTTATTGTCTGTAAACTGTTTTCAATCTACACAATGATGGAGATGGTGTCATTTTCTGAACTTTCAGGCAGCAAAAATGCTACAGTTATGTTAACAAACAGCAAAACACAAAGATGATCATTTTCAGCTGAAATGGTTATGGTGTAATCATGGATTCAGATAAACATTATAGAACAGAATATCTGGAATGTTTATTTCCAGTCATCATTTGTTTATTTCTTTAAAAACTCATCATTAATGATCATAGTTATGTCCAATTGTATACCTGAATATTTCCCATCACCCCTGTGGACTCCATACGACTCGCTACGTTCACAGTGTTCCCCCAGATGTCGTAGTGAGGTTTCCTCGCTCCAATCACACCCGCCAACACCCCGCCTTTATTCAGACCTGCAGCCAGAACGTTAAAATATTTAGAACATTTCTCTTTATGCTGATGACACAGGCTTTTAATGTGTTAATAGTGAAGACTTCAGGGTTGCACTTAAACTCTGCTCTGATTGGTTAGGGGTTCATCTGATAAGAGGAGCTTCCCTATATTATGAAGCTTGTCTGTACTTTTAACTTTCACAACTGTTTTTAGTACAAATAAAAGTAACCTATTCAACAGTTTAACTCTGGACTGATAAAATTTTATGTTTTTCAAATTTGGCATTTCTAAAATGAAGTGTCAAATAATTTTGTATGTTATTCACAAGGTCAGAATTAAATATCATGCAGAGGGAGTTTAAAAGGGCGGTTACGTACCAATGCGAAGCATGAAGTTGTTGAAGGACTGGTAGTTTATGTTCATCAAAGTGACTTTCATCGCAAGAGCGAAGTCTGCTAGGTCAGCCAGGTGCTGCCATCGCTCTCTGTCCGACTGCTCCTCCTTCTAAACACAGACAAACAAAAACTACAAATCAAACTACAGCCACAAACAGCTGCAGAAAAAGAGATAATGATGGCAGTGTGGTAGGTTATTCCCTACAAAGTGATCCATTACAGCACTCAGTGCTCAGAAAAACTGCCCTATATCCTTTCTCTTTCACTGTCAAAAAAGACAAAATCCTTGAAGCATCAGCACTGTTTCTGTTTCCTCCCTACCATTCAGCACATACACTGCTGGACCACAGATGGTAAATTCAGCTGTGTTGGTGCAAATCATTCAGCTCGAAAGATAGCCTCATACGAAAATATCCTCGTTATGGTTATATTTTGGAAGGGACAAAAACATTTCAAGTTCAAAAGCTTGAGTTGTAGTGTTTACAGCAGTTTTGATGAGGCATACCGTATTACACACAGTCTGTGTGTATTATTGTATTCTTCTGCTAAGTTGGTTGTTAGATTGTGGGCCTGTAATAGAGCCGTCAAGGTTATAACCACTGTTATTCTTTCAATAAGCTGCTAAGTTTCACAGTACCCACCATAATAAAGAATAATGGGAGAGTCCACACTTTCAAAGGCAGATGGACATTGGCCATGTGGCATTCTTATAACTGACTACCGGAACTGGTAGGCCTAGTTAGAGGGTTGTAATGTTTATTTTACACAGAAGTACTTCCTTAGGGGAAAAACTGCCCTATTTCTTTCCTCTGTAGTAGTCAAGAAAGACAAGAATCTTTGAAGAGTCAGCACTGTTTCTGTTTCTCTTCTACTTTTTGGTGCATATACTGCTGGACAGCAGAAGGTGAACACTGCTGTGTTGGTGCACACCCCGGTAACATATTAAGATCCTGCTCAGGAGGTTGCCAAGAGGTTGTTGAAATATTCCTGGACAGAAAACCTTATAAGTTGTAGTGTTTGAAGTGGTTTTGTAATATTCATACTGTATTATGCACAGTCTGAGTGTAACATTACATTTTTCTGCCCAGTCAGTTGTCAGATTGTGAACCTATTATAGAGTATATGATATAGTATGTAATATAGTATATGTGAAATTGTTTGGCCTTATTTCTTTTTCTGGATTTCAGTTAAATAAACACCTCATTTCCACATTTCCAAAAAAAATAGAATTTTTTGGCTATTATTTGAGGTATCGGGCTTTAAAGGGTTAAAACAGCAACAGTCATGGAGAAAACACAGACCAGCATAAATACAAACTAGTGCTGAATGGTCCATTGTTCTGGTTTTCAGTGGGGTTAAAACCAGGATTATTCCAAACCAGAACATATTAGTGATTCATTGGTATTTGCTAGGACATGGGGCTTGAAATGTTTTTCTTTTTTATTTAACCTTTATTTAGCCAGATAAGTCCCACTGAGATCAAAGATCTCTTTTTCAAGGGAATGTGACTGTAGTGATCAGATCAGGCACGCATACGTACCTTCATACAGCTGTATCCATTTGAGACGTCTGCAGTGACCCCTGAGGCTGCCATGTAGGTGCTGCCGATCGTCTTTATTTTAGTGATGTAGCGAAACTGAGGCTCATCCAACAGCTGAAAAAGATACACAGAGTTGTTGACATACGGGACCCAAAAGCGAGTGGAGGTGATTATAACATGGCCAACAGTTTAATGCTGAATAAAGCTCAACAGGATGGTTCCTACAGTAAAAACTGTTCATTTTTTACCCTACTGGTATTAATTATTCACCATGATGTCATAACCATGATAGACTGACCCTGTGATATTATTAGAAGGTGGAAGAGTTTAGGGACAGCAGCAACTCCATCAATATGAAATATGATATTATCAATATGAAAACTACAATAAAGATAACCATAGAGAGAATGTCTGTGTACACTTCAAAGCTTTATATCTGTCATTCACAATTAAGAGATTTACAATGGATTGTGGGATGTGCAGTTCTTTTATTTATGGGAAAAAAGAAGTCCACAGTCTTACAGATTTGCCCTTTTCTCAATTTTCCTGTTACTTTAAAATCAAATGTTTTATAGTCAGGAGTGTTCAGGTAGCTGGTTAGCTTGGTTCTTGGATTAACAATATTGATCTTGATGTCAACAGAGGATTAGAACAGCTCTTATGGTACTGGAACTGAGCATCAGCTGAGAACTGCTGAGCTCTAAAACAGTCTGGTAACTCACGCTATCGAAGTCAGAGATGATCTCGTTGAGGAAGCGCAGACACTCGATCCCTCCATTGTTGATGCTCTCCTCCGTGTAAAAATCAGAGAAGTTTGGGATGGAGGCGAACATGACTCCGATCTCATCATACGACTGACTGTACAGCTCCTGGAGATGCAGAAACATTAATGAATATCCGTCTTATATTTTCAAAAATGTTTGGGCCAACTTGGATTTAGAAATACGGTTTTTAGACCACAGTGTATAGACTATCACACCTTTCTTATAATGAAATTAACTTGTTATCAGGGCCTGAGCACTGAGGAACTAACTGTAATCCCAAAGTCGAGGGACTCAGAGGGATCAGCAGGTTATGACAGAAAGATTTTTTTACAGAAACATCAGAACCTGCAATAACTGCAGCATTTTGTGCATTTTAAACCCGCACTTTCTAGCACCCTTTCTTAGGAACAGTAGGCATGTTAGATAGAGTTCCTCTTCTTTTCCTTTCTTTTCTCTTTGGTTTTCATGTAGGAAATAAACATAGGGTTAAGATGTGTTGGAATGTCCGTCAGTCTTGAATGCACCATGCTGGCAGTGCGCGTGAAGCTGCAACCATGTCACCTTTAAATGACGTCACAAGACTCAGGTAGGGAACGTTGCTACTGAGAGAAGGAGAAACCATGAGCTCGGACTTAAACCAAACAGCAAACCAATTCTCATGGAGTTGAATGAAACTTGTTCTTGTTTTTGAGTTAAAACCCAACCGCACTAAATCTGAACTGCAGCAAAGCTTGGGCTCACCAACCACGCTACGCCTCAAGAGCAAACTAAGCTGGAGGCCCAGACGACATCGGTGTGCAGGTAACCCAGTCTGTGTTTCCTGTACTGAAAACCAGTTCAGTATTTCCTCCTGCCTTTTCTTTAATAAACTGGATGTTAGGGCTTTAGGTTCTGGTGTTGTTTATTTAGCCAGGTTTAGCCCGTAACACCCTCAACAGCTTCAATGATAAAGCCCTCTCCTTCGATGTTGTCCCAGAATTATATAATTTGGTGGTTAGATTCAGCTTGATATGATCTACAAAAAAGTCTCTGCAGTATTACCCTAGCTCCAACAGGAAATTCACCATTGTGAATAAATTAGGCAAAATTGGGGTATTTTGGCCCATTTCCAGGCGTCCTTCAAAGATTAACTTGTGCTAGGAAGTTCATCCAAAACAAAGTGGATTTTCCAAAAATCAGTTCCTATTACTTCCAGGTTGCTTCCTTGAAATGGGTTTATCATGTGAAGCTAAAATGTAGGTAAATAAAGCTGTAGCAATGGCAGTGCAGTAATTGCCATGAAACAGGAAGCATTTTTTTTTTCAGGGAAATTAAAATCCCTGTAACGCTACAAATATTGGTAAACTCAAGGCCAGAGGAAAAACTCAGCAAGATGATTGTTACAGGGATTTTTGGTGGGCTTGGCTGAGTCTCTTTGAGCCATATCACCAGACCAACAGGAGGCACACAATAAAGAATTTTATGTTAAATAACCCTTGTTAAATTGGACATTTCTGGGCCTCATACTGGAAATAACTTCTCCTACAAAATAAGACTAAGCCAATCTGAACTTGTGTGGAAAACACCTTACTGAAAACCCTCCTTGACTGAAGAGGCATGGCTCTGGTACTGTTGCTCCTCAAAGTTTGATGTATTGCCATGTGACAGGAAGTAAGTGTTATTCAAAAATAAGAGCTAAAGTCTGCCTCAAATTGTACTTATTTTACAGTGATAACAGAAAACATCTCAACATGTCTGTATGCAAACATTAAAAACCAGTTATAGTGCCACCTACAGGTAAGAACCATTCAGCCCTACATGACAGAAATCAGTCGGTAACTAGCATTTACATTGCGCTCTTCATATTTTGTGAAAAAAGACATGACAGTTCATAGCTTTTCAGCTTTTCTGTGGCATTACTGACATGAGTATATGGTCAGTGATCGTTGAATAGTTTAAAGCACACTGATCTATTTTTTTCCATACTGGGAAAAAAGTCACATGAGCCTTGAGGCTTCATTTGAAATCCTTTAATAACTGATGTAAATGCCATGCTGGTATTAAAGAACATCTCTGATATTAGTTTCACCATCCAGTGAAGTGCAGAGCAGCGTTGCATGTGTGCGACTCTCTCACCTCGTCTCTCTTCTTCGAGCCCAGGAAGTGTCGAGCCACGTGTTCGGGCAGCATGTTGGTCACCAGAGCTTCATTCCAGCGTCTCATCTCGTAGACCTTCTCCTTCTGCTCATGGACCTCAATTTTCCACAGGAACAGGGTACGGGCCAGTTTCTCCACCTGCAGGAACAACGAGCAGAGCATAAAGTCTGTTCATCTCTGTAAGCATCCTGTAAGCATCAGGAGAATAATGATCCCTAATCTGAATAAAAACCTGGTCCCAAAGCAGCATGCAGACTCTCTGATGACCACAGCAGTAAACCTGTTCTCCTTCGGTATGCTGACTCCTAATTAAGTGACTTACATGTCTGGAGAAGTAGTAGAAGCTGACCATCATGATGACAATCATCACTGACATGGTGAACTTGGAGGGAACCAGAGACGACCTGGACATGGGGACACGAGGACAGGTTGGCAGATTCTGTTGGTAATGATAGACAGTTAAATAAAACACCAGGTGATACCGTTTCCTGTCTACCTGTAGTCCTGGAACCGGGCAGAGTCGTAGCGGTCAAAGATGTCCCTCCAGCTGTAGATGTTGACGATGCTGGTTGCTATGGTGATGAGCAGCATCAGCGTGAGCTTCACCATGTGACTGACCTGAACCAGCATGGTGGTGGCCATCAAGGCCAGGACGGCGATGTAGCTGTAGTATTTAGGGTTATCAAGGCACCCGCTGGGGCTGGACCATGAGGAGGAGGACAAAGAGGATGACGGAGGCGATGAAGATGATGGAGACAAGGACGGGGACGAGGAGGAGGACGAGGAGGGGTCCACCGTAGGACTGCCTGAGTCTTGGACTTTAGGGAGACAGCTCAGCTGGACAAAGAGAGAGAAAGTCTCATGAGTTGATAAAATAGTAAAGGGTGTAACGGTACAGAAAAACTTTGGTTTTGAAGTCGCAGTTCGGTACTATTTTTGTACAGTCATTGAAGCAAACAAAACAGAATTTCTTTCATTAATTTGGAGCTTTTTTACATTTTTAAAAAATATACATTAAAATAAATAGGCTGAAAAAATACCTTTAAAAAAGGAATAATGCAGCAACATCCTGAGATCTTAAATGAATAAAAATACTGAAATATATTTTCAGATACTGGGTTATTTTAATAAAAAAAATCAGAATTGTTGTCTCAGTTCCTTAAATTAACCTAAAATGTCCAAGCAACACAAAAACCAACACATTTCTTTCTAAGGACAAAAATGTCTCACTGAAAACCACTGAAAATGCCTATTTTCATCCCACATTTATCTTAGCTGAAACAAGTGAATTTCTTTATGTTAACATTTGATTTTGGACTACTAGCTTTTAAGTTTAAATTTTTATATTTGTCCACCAAATGGAGCTACTTTTCCCCACTTACGGCATGCTGCAAAATTTTACACTTTTTCATGTTTTCTGCAAGTATGCCTTTTCTACTGAAATTATAAGTGAGTGTTGCTATTGATGTTGTGTGTGTGTGTTTCATTTGAGGTTTTGTGATTTTGTTAAACTACAACTATAATTTATGTTTGATACGTTTCAGGCTGAAGTAGTTTTAAAAGACTGACTTGTTTAAAGTGGGAAAAAAATGATATAAATTACTTTTACAGCATTTTTTGGGGAGCAAACACTTTTTGTCCTTAAGAACCAATTCATCAGAATATTAAAGAAACTCTCAAGGGGTTAAGGCCCCAACGAAAATGATATATGTTTTTGAAAAAGTGGGATCGGTTCAGGAAATATCCGCAAGCACGGAACTACTGAAAACGACTGAAAATGCTGTAGTATAAATGCAAAGCCTGTAAGTGGCACTGTAACACTGCCACTGAAATGCAGCAAAAGAGAGAAGAAGATCACAGAAAACTGACCTAAACTTTCTCCTAGCTTTCTCTGCCGTGGATTTAAGAACATCTGGTGGCTGCTGCTCTCAGTGGTGGTAAAGGAGCATCAGATTTTGTCGTAAAAACCATCATAAGCTCAGTAGCTTCTGCAGCACAAACACAACCCTGTAATCCACCATTGTGGTTTTGGTTTGACCCGCGCATGCCGCTTAAGTGGGCTATGCTATGTAGGATGCAATCGCTTCAAGAAAGATGTGGTTGGCTGTCCACACAGAGAAGAAACGGTAAGCGTTGACAGATTTGTTCACTCTAGGACCCCATTTCAAAACGAAGTGTTTACAGCCTCCCACAACATAGTTTCCGTGTGGATGAAATGCCAATACGACAAAAAACTTTTGCGTATAGTTATGAATTCATCTCTGTGTGGACGGGGCCTTAATGTACTGACTTACGTTACTGTTGTCAAAGAGACTAACATGGCATTGACTTCTAAAACAGCCAAATAGTCTTAAAACGAATAATGTGGATGAATACTAACCTTCCAGGTCAATGGTTTATCACCCATGTAGTTTATATGCAAGATGGTGTCCCACAGGGGTCCATTCTGGGTCCTTCTTTATTCATTAAATATTTCTAAAACTTGTTGAAAAATTTATGACATTATATTTTTACACTTATACAGATTACCCTAGAACAGCCTTCCCCAAACTTCAGTACGTGTGATCCAATCTGACACCTGAAAATCTCCTGAGGCCCACCAAAACCTTAACCTTGCAAAGCAGATGGATACGCCCGTTTCTGTGTTTCTCACTGGCAAATCCATCCTGCAAAGCTCCCGTCTGAACAGTTTGGGCCAAGTTAGAAAGTGACAGGACCAATCAGCATCAAGGGGCAGTACTTTCTGGCGGGGCGGAGTTGTGACATAAGCAAGCAGCAACAAAAGGCCGCATGCAGATATGGCAGAAGACATTTCTTTGTCAAAAGAAGAACAAAGAACAGCATTGAGTTGTTTTTTTTTTTTTTTTTTCAAAATGACAAAAGTTGTGTACTGACATGTCTACAGTCGCCATGGTTCGTGTCATGGAGTTTACTCCTCGGTATCGGCAAAGACGTCACATGTTTTGTTGCTCTGATTGGCCCGTAAAGATGTGCCCTTTCCCAAACAGTGTCTATGAGTGGTTTACCAGATGGATGTGTGAAACAAATCCATCTGGCATGCCAGGTTGCCAAATCCTTTGCACAACCATAACATCAGACTCGAATATTTACCTCTAATGCTTCATATTTTTGTTCCATAAACAGTGAATTTACTGTGAATGCTTTTCTTATGATACTTATGACATAAAGTCCAATTACAGAATCACTACAATTAATTTTGTTTTAATCAGGCATCTGCAAGAAAGCCCTTTAACCCCAGCAGGAGTTCTCTGCTGCTGCATGACGTCATCTGCAAAGAACCTGTTCCTTGTAAAGGATTTTTCCTGCATGGATCCTACCTCTGTATTTGTTATAAACAGAAGGGATGGACTCACCATGTCCATGATGTCAGCCATGGTGAGGATAAAGATAGCCGCCATCGCCCAGGTGTTACGAGCCCAGCGGGTGTGGTCAATCCAGGTGGAGAAGGACACCAGCTTCTTAGGAAACACCTGGGACAAACACACTCACATGAATGAAGTTTCTAGCAGCTTTGGAGGTAAACATCTGTCAGACTCTAAAGGTGGAAGGTCATTAAGGTAGAGGTCCTGAGACCTTACCAGGTACCTCAAATACTCTGGAAGCCGGGGCTGATGGGAGTTGGGAGTGACTCAAGAAAAACTGAATAGGTCAAAAGGACAAAGGTCACTGTGACCCCAAATGTTGTGAGCACAATCATTGAAGAATGCAATGAGGGTTATTTGTAGTCATGCATGTTAGAAAATTCATGAACTTTCTGTCTGGTTTTACTTTCTTTGGACAAATGTGAACATTAAGAGACAAAACCAGATCAACAAAAATAGTTCATCAGATCATAAAAGCATCAAACCACCCTGCAGTTCTAGAAGTCTCTGTAGTTTTACAGCATTTGTTTGTGGTGTGTTAACGGTTTGTGAGGTGTTGGTCATATCTAATAAACATAAAGAATATTTAAAAAGGGAAGCATGTTTGTTGGTTTGTCAATGCAGAAAGAGCTGACTCAGCAGAAATGATTTGACGTGAACAGGTGTTTGCTTCAGCTAAAGGTCAGAGGTCAGGGCTAGGGTTTTAGGACAGCTCCTCTGAATGTTATTAATAACACGTGTGTTTAAACCCTGCAGCAGTGTGACAGAGCTCTGCCAGACCAGCAGACACGTGTCTCTGTTAATGGACTCTTGGAAACGCTCTGCAGGCCGCGGGCGGCGTCATATTACAGCACATATTGATGACTGAGTGTGCGATTGATCAGCTGGATGTGTGTGACCTCAGCTCTGATGGTTATCAATAAATCTGACTTTCCATGACGGAGAGAAACCACAGGTCTGCTTAATGTTAAACACACACTGAAATGTGGGAGTATGCTGTTAAATGCTCTGCTCTTATTTTGATAGGGCTGTAAAATATTTATCTTTATTTAGGACAAATCAAATAATACAAAGAAACCCTAGACACCCAATAATGGGAGAATAATTTCTTTATATCTGATCAAAAATCAATCACAGAACCCTTAAGCTGTTATCCTCTACATTTTAGAGGCTGTCATTTCTATTTTCTCTTCTTATTCAACACATATGCACAACTTTCCCAAGGACATAGACCAGGCGTGTCAAACTCAATCACAGCAGGGGCCGGATTCTGGATTCAGGTCTAACCTGAGGGCCTAACGGGGTTAACTTTTGAAGCATAAACTGTCAATCTCATTTCACCAGTAATAAAATAAGAAAAAAAACTCAGCATTTATGATAAATTGTTTTGAAATAAAAAATAAACAAAAAGATAAGTAGTTTAAAGGCTCAAAATCTGAGAAAAGTACATTTAATAGCCCAAAAAGGTAAAAGCATGAAATTGAAATTGAAAAATAATGTTTTTAAAAGGCAAATATATTAGAAAGAAAGTCAAAATCATGAAATTAAAAGTCAAAATATAATTCAAATTTTTAAATTAGGAGTCTAAAAGGTCAAACCATGGGATTATGAAGTCAAAGTTAGGAGTTGAAAATATGATATGAAATACAAAATAGGCTTAATTAGTTTAAAAGGTCAAAATATGACTTAAAATTTAAAATTATTAATCTAAAAGTTTAAAATATTAGATAAGAAGTCAAAATTATGAGTTTAAATGCCCTAAGTATGAAATGAAAATTAAAAACCAAAAGTTTGAGTCCTAATTCTGAGATGCAAAATTGAAAATATGAAATTAAAACACAATTAATTTCTTTTCCCATATTCCTGACTTTTTATCTAATTATTTTGACTCCCTACTTTTTCAGATTGTATGAATTAACAAGGATATTTTAAATCATCAAGGATAAGTTTACATTTTTATATTTGAGGAAGTCTGCAGACCTCAGACTGATGGGCCAGTTAAAGCAGAAATACAATATAATCTTGCAGACCAGATTTAACTGTTCCACAGGCCGGATTTGGCCTCCAGGCCTTGAGTTTGACACCCCTGGTATAGACAGATCTTTGCTCGTGAGGTCAAAGACTCGACAGGGGCTTATTATAAAACCCACCATAATATTTCAATCCTAATTACAAAGAAAGATACCACAGTATTTTAGATATATAAAACAAGAAGATAAAAAGAGGAGGGAAAATAAATAATAAAAAAAAAAAAAAAGATGGGAATAATCACATTATAAGCCCACATAGAATCTCATTTTATTATGGTTTTCTCACAATTAGATGCATTATTTATCATAGTAATAAAGTCAAGATTTTTTTGCTTTTTATATCATTAAATAAAATGTTCAACTGTTTGCAGAATGTGTATTATAATTAGTGTAATGATAAATTTTGGACTGGGAATTCGACACACGGATCAATGAAAAAGAGGGTTTTTTGAAAGTCACAAAATGTAATAAATCCCTATATGGACAAAAGTATTTGGCCACACCTGTTAGTTAAGAAATCCAGGTGTTCAGTCAGACCCACAGGTGTATAAAATCCTCACCTAGCCATGTGGTCTTCATTTACAAACATCTCTGATCCTAAATGGATCGTTCTGAAGAGCTCAGTGACCTCAAGCATGATGCTGTGATGGATGCCACCATTGCATTAAAGGTTACATATAATACCCCTTTAAGACAATTTTATATTGGTCTCAGACGTCCCCAAATTATGCCTGTGGAGTTTGTTGCTGGAAAAACACTCCAGTATTGGATTCTTGCATGTCTAACAACCCCTCTGTTTCAGACCTGCTCAGAATGAGCTGTTTCTGTGTCTGTGGCTTTAAACGTTAATAAGCTGTCTGACTCCGCCCCTGACCACACCCCTTTCAGGAAATGGATGTGGCTTTCCTGATTGCAGCTGAGAGCAGGATAAGGAGAGGAGGGCGGAACCTTCTTACAAGCTGGGGGGCCAACCGAACCTGGGGGCGGGGCTAACTCCCCACATGACATCATGAGGGGAAAATCTGAGAACAGCTTTTTTCGGCACATGTTTTCTGAAGGGTGGAGAAAGAGGAGAGGGTCTGATTCTTGGGGGAATGGTGGACAGGAAATATTTTTTCTAGAAAAGCCTGAAACAATGCATTTTTCATAATATGTGACCTTTGAGACAGTTGGTGAAATATTATCCCTGCAGGATATTCCACAGTCAGCTGTTTGGGATACTGTTAGAAGGTGGAAGAGTTTAGGAACAACAAAGTGGGAGGCCAGGTAAAATCACAGCACAGGGTCAACAACTGCTAAGGCTCATGGTCTTTAAAAGTCTCCAACGCTCTGCTGATTCCATCCAGAGTTCTGAACTTCCACTGGCATTAATGTAAACACTAAAACTGCAGCACAAGCTTCATGAATGGGTTACTATGGCCAAGCAGCTGCATGCAAGCCTCACATCACCTCTAATCCAACATTAGTGCCTGACCTCATAATTGCTCTGCAGAATGAATGGACACACATTCCCATGGAAACACTCTAAGATCCTGTGGAAAGCCTTCCAAGAAGAGTGGAAGCCATTATAGCTGCAAAAGGGGGACCATATCCATATTAAAGTACATGGATTAGAGTACAGTGTCATCACAGTCCCTGCTGGTGTAATGGTCAGGTGGCTGAATACTTTTGTCCATATCGGTTATGATTTTGTGTGTGGAATAAAGTCTTTCAACAAATCTCTCTGAAAACAACATTTTAAACTGTTTAAATAGATTTTTTAAACACTTTTTGTAATTTCAATACCCTAAAACCCTTAAATGGCACATCTGTGAAACGGCGTTGTGACCATGATCAAACACCACACGTAAACACTAAAAACTGGTGTTAACTCACTCTGGGGAAGATGGCAGCCAGAGAGCAGATGGTCAGGACGAGCAGCAGAACCTCTCCCACTACAAACGTGATGTAGTTTGCAATCAGCCTGTAACAAACCACACAGAGAAAGAAGAAGAAACTCTGAAACCTCACATCAAGAGGTTCACCAAAACCCACCTCCACACGCACACAAGCACCGTCTTTATAAACACTACAGCCTGATACTGTATTTATGAGTAAGGTCTACTCATTTTTTCTTTGTCTTCAGGAAAAATCTGTTGGTCAACGGAGGAAATTCTGAAATATTCTCTAACCAGGGGTCGATGAGCGCCTCCATGGCTGCGGTGAAGAGCAGAACCACACAGGAGCAGCAGAACGCCGCTCCGCTCTGCTTCTCCTTCTCCACGGAGTACCGAGTCTCCAGCTCTGGGTCGACAAACCTCAGAGAGAGCCTGTTGGTGTGTTTCCCCTTCAGACTGAACACAAAGACAGGAGGAGAAACTACCTAGAGTTACACAGATTACACAGTTATAGTCCACACAACACTTTATATCCCATAGATCATTTCCTGTTTCCTAAACAGCTTGTCTCACAAACATCACGCAATTTGGAACAACCTGACGTCAGGTTGCTACGCTCTCTCCTTACTGGACCAGCCTGAGATGGGGAGGTAAACAACCCCCGCCCTGACACTACGCTTGCACAAGCCCACCGGCAGCTAGGACACGCCCACCCAGACTTTCCCTTCTCCTGCGTAGGATTCAGTGTTGTGCTTCTTCCTCCCTGCTGTGTATTTTGGGAACCAACTTGTCCAGAATTGTTACCATTTTTTTGGTTGTGATGAAAACTCACAACTACTTTTTACTTCATGAAGAGGAAGACCTCAGGGAGCATTAATTTACAGTATAGATTTTATACATTATACTTACATTTAAGCAAAAAACTCACATAACTTCTCTTAAAATTGAACTCATTTTAACTATGTTTTTTAATATAGTAATGGATATAATTTACCACTTAAAGTCCTTACAGAATTCTGTTTGTTTTTACGGAATGCATCCCGTGACCCCCCATCAGTGTCTCAGGACCCCCACACTGGGAACCACTGGCCTAGTCAGGCCTAAACATTCCATCCTAGTCTTTTGCATGCGGGCCAGTCCAGGCCACAAGTTGTCATTCCAATCTAACCAGTCCCCTCAAGGATTATTTTCTTCATAGTATATCAACATTTCCAGTAAAACATGTTTAGAAGGGAGAAAAGCTGTTAAAAAAGCACCACTAGCCTCTCAGCTGGTGGCTAATTGTCCCCCATTCTCATCAGCATGCAGGGAAACCAAGCCACGGTAGGAGAGCCACAGAAATAATGAACAGGCTGATGTTGGAATAGGAGGAGGGACAGGGAGTCCTGATATCAGGTCAGCACTGATTGCTAATGCAGAGTACGGACACAGGGACTAAAGAGCACTCCCTTTGTATCCGAATGACCAAAGAGAATTATCAATGTAAAAAATAAACAGGGTCCATGTTTGAGGCAGTGACAGTGTCTCTTACGCCTGCACCGTCTCTCTTTCCAGCAGCGCCTCGTTCAGCAGCTTGTTCAGCTCCTGTTCGTTCTCCTGAGCATCAATCACTCTCTCAGCCAGATCTCTAAGACGAAGCCGCCGCCGAGGGTTGGGGAAGGACGGGTTCACCACCTGGAGATCACAGAGGAGAATGTTAATAGTTCTTATACTAGATCATTCTATGGTGGCAGAGAAGAACAAACCACAGGCATCAGTTGAAAAAATGATCATTACAACAAATGCACAACATGTTCTGAAATGCTGCAAATTGCAAAGAAAAGGCCAAAAAATGATACAACTGAAACATGCTGCAATGAAACAAATATCCTGCAAATGGAAAAAACATTGTGCAAAAATCAGAAGCAGCGGTATTAACATTAAACATGCTGCAGACACAGAGAGGAAGCTGGTAAAAACACACAAACTCAGTGCTGCAAATATAAGTCCTCTGTAGGGGGCGCTACGTGGAACAGTTTCACTGACATGTTGATGATGTTTTTGCACTTCTCTGCCTCCCTATCACTGCAGTCTAAAAGAGCAGCTAACTGATAACATGCAAGCTTAACATGACAAAGTTTCAGAAATTCAAGTAAAGCCTAACATCAGGACCCACCCCCAAAAATCCTTGGTCCCTTACCTTTATCTAGACACCAGGATTACTGAGATTTGAACTAATATTTGGACGAAAACGTGACAGAGACGGTGTGTTTTCCTCACACATCAGGGCTAATTTCTGTTGCTCTGGATCTATGAGCCATTACTGTTGGACTTTTTCAGAATGTTGAGAGTCTCCTCTTTCCAACAGTCTATAACATGGCTGGTGCAGGAGAAAGAGTTGCATCACTTATGCCTTCATAGGGCCCCAGACTACTAGGGGCACCATGTGATTACCTATCTTTTCCTAATGCCAAAGTCCATCTCTGGACAAGCAGCTGTCCTTGTTTCTACAAGAAGTCCTGACTCCAAACCAGCCCAGGAACTAGCTCAGAGGGTCTCTGCCTGTTTCTCTTCTTGTTTCCAATATGGGGACAGCCACCACAAGGCCTCTAAAGTGCACTTCACAAGCAACTGGTTGCTGTCACTGGGAGTACATCCATCTTGATATTCAGCCCATGGAATAACCCTATGGAGCCAATATTGTTGCAAAACTCAAGAGTGCATTTAAACAATCTGAGCTCTCAGCTCTCTTCCTGATTTTGAAGTTTTTTCATCCAAACCTGCTTTTGTGCTCTAAACCACTGGTTCCCAACCTGGGGTCTGGGACCCCCCTGGGGGCTGCCAAAGATCCTAGAGGGAGTGCAAGGCTTTGTCTGCTCTGAGGCTGGCAAAATTAGATTTGCAAATATTGACTAAAACCAGGATAAAGCAGTTATTAAGTAGTTTATACAAAGGTCTTTTGTTAAGAAAAGCATGCATAAGCCTATTATTAGGGTTTTATCAGTGAAACAATTAAAATCTATACTGATTTTTGGTGGCGGTGTGTCAGTTTTCTTTCTCTCTTGGGTCCTGGGGGGGCTCAGCTTTTCTTAGATACGTGTGTGGGGAGGGGGGCTCCAAGGAATAATGGTTGAGAGACACTGCTCTAAACTACGTCCTTTATGTTTATGTGGCAGAATGTTGGGACTCTCTGAGCGAGAGGTGGTTTAATCAGGCCGACATTCAGAACACAGAAAAAAATCTAAGAAAAAGGAGGCAGTTTAGAGCACAAAAACAAGTTTGAATGGAGAGACCGAAGAAAAGCCTGAGCGAAAAATCATGAATAACAAGTCATGATCTCAGAACCAACAGTACTGACTCCTTACACCTCAGTGATGACTGTCTGTATCGTCACCTTTGTGTCAAGCTCCTCAGGTTCCTCCGGCGTGGTGCAGGCCGTGTTCACGCTGCCGTTACACTCAGTGGTGTTGATCAGCAGAGGAGAGTTCCCATTGGATGATGTCACCGACAGCTTCTGATGAAAACAAACAAACAGGAAGCAGAGAAAAACGTTACAGACCTGAACACACCAACGAGAACCCAGCTGAGCTGAGGGATTGGCGGGATCCATCATCAGGCGGATCCACCTTCAAAGCTTAAAGTTGAACAACGGCAGCCTGTAGAGCTTATGACATTCAGTTTACTCTTCATAAGGCACACGCCTACATCATGTGTTTGTCCTACATCATGTGACAGACAGAATGTTTGTCCAATAATCCTCTGAGTCTTTTACAATGGCTCCATCCCTCCTAAACAATGTCTATATCCTCCTAAGTCCCAGCGTAAAAATGAGGATGTAATATGCTGGTTTTTCTATGAAATAGTAAAAATTACTGCAATTAGAATTTCAGACCTATTTGTCCAGAATGTCCATTAAATTTAAGGTAACTTGCTTGAAATGTTGGAAGAATTTGCTGTGAAATCCTCATGAATTTTCATGTTAGACCATGGGAATGGTGTTTGGACATTTTTATGCATTTGGTCAGAAATTTCAAGTGTTTTCATGGAAATTTTGGAGATATGTTTGATAATTTTGGAAAATTTTATTGGATGTTTTGAGGGAAATTTGTTTTGGAATTTCTTGGCATTTTCGTGTAAAATTGGGAATTTTTTTTTAAATACACATACTTTCCACCCTGCACTGTGAATGTTTAAATGGTTTGATCAATAAAAACATGAAAACATATCATTTTTTGTGCAGTATTAGTTTAAGCAGACTGTGTTTGTCTATTGTTGTGACTTAGATGAAGATCGGAACACATTTGATGACCAATTTATGCAGAAATCCAAGAAATCTCAAAGGGTTCACATACTTTTCTAGCGACTGTACAAGTAAATTCCTGAAAATTTTCATGCAGTCCCCCAAAAATGTCATCAAATTCACCCGAATTTAAAAATACATCCCCAAAATACCATGAGAATGACAAAAATTCCCCAAAATATTCAAACAAGTTCCCTGAATAAGTTTTATTCTAAAATAATGACAAAGAACACCAAAAATACCTAAAAACTTCAAAGCAAACCCCCTGAAAAAATTCAGAAAAAAAAAAATCTTAAAAAGCTATTTAAAAAAAAATTCCCAAGTTTACACGAAAATGCCAAGAAATTCCAAAACAAATTTCCCTCAAAACATCCAATAAAATTTTCCAAAATTATCAAACATATCTCCAAAATTTCCATGAAAACACTTGACATTTCTGACCAAATTCATAAAAATGTCCAAACACCATTCCCATGGTCTACCATGAAAATTCATGAGGATTTCACAGCAAATTGTTCCAATGTTTTGGCTTTCTGATAAAGTTTCACAGAAACATCTAGGGAATATTTAAGGACATTTTGGGGTACTTTATAGGACACTTAAAATATTTTGAAGAACTAGAATGGCCGTCTGAGATGGCAGACCCACACCTAAGCAGCGCCACCGAGGAACTCACGCTCCCATTAATTACTATGGTGTTCAAAATTCGAAGTGCGAGAAAAACTGAACAGGTGCACGGATCATCACCAAAATCTAATCGTTTCTTCCCTGTCACTATCCCAATATTCCCTGAAAGTTTGGTGAAGATCCGACTTTCCATTCTCAAGGTATCTTGTTCATAACCCCCTGCTGATTTCATCGGCGTGGGTACCTATTAAGAAAATAATAATGAAATAATAAAGTAAAGTCAGGTAGTTTCTTTAAAGTTTGTTGAATCTTTGTTGATTTTAAAGGAACATTCCCACTAAATTCTGCCCTTTTAGTGGAAATGTTGTTCATGATTGTCCTGAACCAGTCTTTGTGGTCCATCATCAAAATGAGTCCCCCATCCCTCTCTCAATGACTGAAGACCCCCAACAACACTCAGCCTAAAGATCTGCTCTAAAACCGATCCAGGTCTGGATTTTCAGCAGAAACAGAACCTTCAGGAAACTTGTGGACATCATTTTTGATCTAGACTACTCCCTGTTCAAAGACCAGGCTGAGCTTTAAGACTGATCAGGTCTTACTGATCCAAAATAGAAAGGAGAGACTAAAAATGTGTTAGAAACAAAAACCCAGGTCTCAGTAGGATATTATACTGATGATGATGTGATGGTCAGATAGAGCTTCAGAAATGAGAAAAGCTGTCTAAATATCCCAGTAAGAGCATGTCTCACCACGCCGTTGATGCCGTTCTTTCCCACAGCTCCTTTAGGAACAATCACCAGGTACGTCTCGATGCCTCGCTCTTTGAGGTAGTCGCAGCGCTCTCCTCCCTCTCCTGGCTCCAGGTCAAACTCTCCGTGAAGACACTCCATGGTGCTCTGAGAGATGTGCACACGTCTGACAGACAAAGACAAAAACTGTCAACCAAAGTGTCATGACTGGCCAGTCTACAGTAAAGGTGCACCTGATACTGAAACTGAAAGGTTGTTTGAAGTCATGACACAGCACAGTATAAAGGGATTACTGTAGAATGAAGCACTATCAAAAGGTAACGTTTTGGGCTCTTCACATCTGCTCCAACCGTTAAAGTTGCGAGAAAAGAAAAGCCAACCTTCAGATACTTTTGAGTCTTGAAAGGAGTCTTGGTCTGAAGTCTGGACAACTGTTCCTGTAAGAGCCGTTTCCAACAGGCGGTCCAGTCCAGTTCAGTCCAGTTCTGTCATGGTTTAGCACCAGTTCAGTCCAGTTCTGTCATGGTTTAGCACATGAAACTCTGATATTACCTGTGTTACCGTGTTACATGTCCGTCCAGATCATTTGGCTAAGCTCAGTAGAGCTGTTTGCGCTTCATTTGGTAACAGTTTGGCTCTTTACAGGTGGAGCAAATTACAGCAGAGGATGGAGGAAAAGGAAACTGGACTCAAACAGGAGCTAGCTACTGTTGGTCATATAAAAGAGCCTGCTCTTAGAACAGGGTCATTCATTCATGAACAACACTTCTCTCATGCACACATATACCAAATCTCTCATGTGACTGTCCTTTGTTGGCGACTCTTAGAAAAGAGGATGGAACTGGCGAGAAGTGAGGGTTTAGTTTCTAGAACATGTCATCCTTGCCATTGAAGATGATGTCATCCTTTAAAGCTAATTAAACATTCCATCCTTGCCTTTTCCACGCTGGCCTGTCTAGTCTCATATTGTCATCCCAGTCTAATCAATACTTAAGAAAGTTTATTATCTTAATAGTATATCACTGTTTCCTTTAAAAGCATGTTCATAACCAAACAAGGGAGAAAAGCTGTTAAAGAGGCTCAGCTAGCCTCTAAGCTCAGTCCTAGACTCCTTTAGACTCCGAACTCTCTTCATCTGTCTAGACCTGTAGTAGGAGGTCTGCAGGACTAAGTCATTAGTGATCTGGATCACCTCCTCTCCAGGTGAATCAGTTAACCTGTGGTAAAAATCACTTTTTTGTGAAGTGTGGGGATCATAGCCGATGGATAAAGAAATGCTCTGATGATAACTGCAGCGTGCAGCGCCACCTTCAGCTTTAACGGACTAAGGTTATCACTGATTTATAAAAGCTGTTCTACACTTCCTGCCCTCCATCTAACTTTTATGCATCATTGAGATCACATGACTGCAAACAGCCTGTACCAGAGTCCCAGTCTTTCCCAAATTAAAGTAAGCTGCAATACAGTCTTAGCATGAGACTCAAACATTCAACAGTGTTGGGACTCAGTCTACATGACATGAAGAAGCCTGAGTCGTGTTAGATTTGTAGAAATTTGTCTGACAAAGAGTCATAAAAACAGAAGGACTCATCTTTTTAGTAGGCCTAGCAGCACTTCACACTGAGGTATGAAAAGGACACCTCTCCTGTCTGGAAAGTCACAGTCAGGTTAGACAGAGATTGGTTCATGTTCTTACTACAGACAAACCACACCAGAGTCCAAATTAAAGCAGAGATAAACTGGTTCCAACCGTTCCTGTACCGGGTTCGATGGACAGCTTTCACACCAGCACCAGCAAACCGCACAGACTCCAGTTAATTTTCATTAACCGAACAAACAGCGTAGGTGTGACAGCACCCTGAGCATTCAGATTTACACTTGTGTAGAACTAAATGTCAGTCCATGTACTTTGTCTCAAAAAGTGACCTTTGACCTTTTATATCAGTGCATTCCTAGTTTCTGATCAGTGTAGTGTCATACATGTTGCTGATGTTGTTGTAATTTTGCCCATTTTTGCCTGTTTTTTTTTTTTTTACCATATTTCTGCACCTATTTTTGCAACTTCATTGTTGCTTTTTCTGCCACTTTGAACCAGTTGATGGTAACCTTGCAAAGCAGATGGATTCTCCCGTTTCTGTATTCCTCATTGGCGATTCCATCTTGCAAAGGTCGCGTCTGAACTGTTTGGGCCTGGTTAGAAAGTGACAGGACCAATCAGCATTGAGGAGCAGTACTTTCGGGCACGGCAGAGTCGTGACGTAAGCAAGCAGCAACAAGGGGCCGGTGTAATTATGATGGAAGACATTAGTGTAGACGCTGCTAAAGTGCCAATTTTATCAGAACTTGACGACATTTCTTCGTTAAAAGAACAAAAAACAGCAGTGAGTTGTTTTCCTTTCAAAAATGACAAAAGTTGACTGACATGTCTACAGTCGCCATGGTTCACGTTATGCAGCTCTCTATGGAGTTTACTCCACGCTAGAGGCCAAGTCAGGTGTTCTGTTGCTTTGATTGGCCTGTAAAGATGTGACAGACAGAACATTGATCCAATCAACCTCTGAGTTTTTTTCAAAGGCTCTGGCCTTTCCCAAATGCTGTCTATGAGAGGTTTACCAGAAGGGTGTGTAAAACACATCCATCTGGTGTGTCGGTTATTGTACTACAGCATAAATAATCAAATCAATTTGGAGGATTTTTGTTGCTCTGATAAGAGTGGTAATTGTTCATGTTAAAAATAAAACATGACTATCAGCTCAGCTTTACAATGGACCAAGATTTCTCTGACCTCCATGGGTGCTTCCTCTCCCCTTTACCCCCCTTATGGGCAGCCTTGCCTGAGACCATCTCAGAGCCAATCAGAGCTCAAACAACAATAACCTCAAAGAGCATGCCCATGCAGATGAAATGTGGTGTTTTTACTGAGCATGCTCAGTTCTCTGTACTCACCCCGGTATCCCTCCGGCCTCCATCTTGTTAGCCACGGTAACGTCAGTGGACCAGACGTCGTACTGCCACCGTTTCTGACCCAGAACTCCGCCCAGCACCGTCCCACTGTGGACTCCAACACGCATGTCGACATCTGTCTGAGTCTTCTCTCGGACGTACCTGTGGCAGGTGCACAAGGAAAGAAACATGATAGGCTGTGGGTGACCAATGATGTCCCATCAAACCCATTAAAACCACAATATTTAATCCTAAAGCTATTACAGTAAAAACATGCATTTATGACATTAGGTTTTCACTCCGGAGTCAGTGCTTCAGATTTACAGTTTTTCCTGTTTGTTACCAAATGTCAGACATCTTACCATATTTGGCATGATGTGCTTTTTTGAGGGGGGCTATTAATACAGTTGAATAAAATCTTAAAATAAATAAGTATGAGAAAAATATTTCATTTTTGTGTTTTTGACATTATAATCATCAGGGTTTTGCACTTAAACTGGCATTTAAAGGCTTAAATTCCTAAACATACATGAATACTTCATATTTATGATCATGTCTAAGCTAATGCAGGAAAAGTGGAGGGGGGGCACGTATGTATATTATTCTATTATTATCTATATTTGCTGCCTTTTTCAGACACGAACATCCTGATCCTATCAGTCGATTTTAGACCATCTGAAGGCTAACCACAGAAAAAGGAACTTGCTCTGGATCTTAGAGGAACTTAGAGAACTGTAAAAGTCTGAACTTCTATTTGGACTTACTTTAATTTGAAGGACAAAAAGGAACTTAAGGTGGATGATTGACTCAAATATAACCAGAGAGAAAGGAACTTGTTCTGATCTGAAAGGAAATAAGTGAACAGTAAAAAGGTAAATGTTTGATGGCGCCTGACTCGTCCACTGAGCTGTGTGAGTTTTTAAAGATAAATGAGGCACTAAGGAGCAGTGGTGGAAGTATTTTACATCACTGTGGCTGCAGGGAGAAGCTGATGTGGATTAACCAAAGACAGATTAATGAGATTAAAAACAGTGCACGAACTGTGGACCTTTATTAATCCTGATTAATGTGATTAATCCTAACATCCTGGTTAGTATTGGTCATAATGCGTTTTAATGAGCTTCCACTGGGACTGGTCTTTTGCGTAACACTAGCGCTCCCTGGTGGAGCCCCTGCAGACATGCGTGTTGAACCCTGTGTCTTGTAGCCATTCTGCACCATGCTGTGGTTGACTGTGAATAATTCTCCCATAAAGTTAATATTTATCCATGTCAGAGATGGGAGAATCTCTTACATCAATCTCAAGCATTTCTGTGAGGATACTGATTGTTATGGAGTCGTTTAGGTTCATCACATTATTATGCTATGCTACCTTAAACTTCCATGTCACTGTTGATCTTAGTTGTGCAGCTTCTGTCCCAACAGTTAGCTAAATAATGTGAACTTATTATAGTGGCTTTGAGAGTAAATTTTGTCTGGAAATGCTGACAGTGTTTTTATAAAGTTCAGACTTTGTGGAGGAGTTTACCTAAGATTTCTGGAGATTGAATTTAAACAACTCCCGTTTTTTTCCTAAAAGTGTGCAAATTAGTGGGCTCACCACGCCTTTTGACTAATAACAAAGTTTTCAGTAGGTTTTCAAAATTAAGATCTCTTCTAGCTCTACGCCAAAGTACAAGTTGAGATGAAATCCCCAGAAGTTTGAACAAATATGACCCCTGGAACAGGACCAAAACACCCTAGTTTTGGCAAATTTTTTCATGGTTTTGAGATTTATTGGGTTATATTCTGTGTTACTTAGATTTCCTGTACTCTTTGTGTTTGTTTCTTCCTCTAGTGTTCCATAGTCTTTGAGTGTTTCCCAGTCTAGTATCTAATAATGTGTTATTTTGTAATCCTTGTCCCTCCATGTGTTTGTGTTTCCTTGTTCTCCTGGTCAGTGTTTCCTGTTTTATTTTGTAGTTTGCCTTCCTTTTGTATGATCTTGTGTGGTTTTCTTCCTGCCCTTGTGTTTTTCCCTCCACCCCGATCGCCTTCACCTGTGTCTCATTTGTCACACCTGTGTCCTTGGCTACATTCACACCGCAGCCCTTAATGCTCAATTCTGATCTTTTCTCAGATCTGATTGTTTTTGTTTGCTTGTTCCCACTGCAGTCAACTTTCAAAAGATCAGATACATATCTGATTTAGAAAGTGGCCTGTATCTGATTCGAAAAGGTCAGATTCAGTGTGACTCACACTGTTCACACTGTCAGACAAAAAACAGATACGAGTCACATGTGAGCAAAAAAATCAGATTCAGGTCACTTTTAACTGCAGTGTGAATGCAGCCCTTGTGTCTGATAACCCTGTCTATTTAGTGTCTGTGTGTCTTGGTCAGTTTGTCTGTGTATCCTCAGCTTGTGTACCCCAGTTTGTGATATCTGCGCTTTGTCTTCCGTGCCTTCTAACTCCTTGTGTCTCCGGTAATTATTTTTTTTTCATAAGATTTTTGTTAGAACTTTTTGAATTTTGGATGAGTTTATTTGAATTTTACCTTTTTTGTAAATGAAACACTTGATTTTTGCTTTAGTGCCTTTGCGTTTGGGTCCTCCTTTTTGGGTTTTTACCACTTACTGACAAATTAATTCAAAATGGCAAATTCCTGTTGGAGACAGAGACATGGTCCCACTGGGTGTTTTGTAGATCTCCCCAAGCCACAGCTGCTCACCAGATTTAATCTATCTTGATAGAACTGCCTTTTGACAGTAAGCTGTAAAAGGACCAAAGATGGCACTATTGAGGCATTTACTTGGGGCCATTTTTTAAACCTCCATGACAGTGACAATCAACTAGAAGCCCGGGGGCTACATCAGGCCCCCCACAGTTTCCCATCTGGCACGCAGGAGATAAATAAATCCAGAAAATTGGAGAGGGCAAAAAATATTGCATGCTATCGTTGAACTTTTGTTCCTGAAGTCTAGAGAAACCCTTCAATCTAGCGGCTTTTTCAGACAAGAAGGACACTAGTATTTCTGAAATTTGTCATGGTAAACATATTTATTACAGTTATCTTGATGAAAATTGCAGTTTTTGCAATAGTTTTCCAAATTAGGCTCTTGAGAGTGCAATTTCCTTCTTATGAGACTTTTCACAGACCTGCATGTGTTTTTATGCCAATCATAACACAGCATACTCAGTGTTAGAAATCAAAAGGGCTCCAGAAATACACTATATTGCCAAAAGTATTCACTCACCCGTCCAAATAATTGAAATCAGGTGTTGCAATCACTTCCATGTCCACAGGTGTATGAAATCAAGCATCTAGGCATGCAGACTGTTTCTACAAACATTTGGGAAAGAATGGGTCGCTCTCAGGAGCTCAGTGAATTCCAGCGTGGTACTGTGATAGGATGCCACCTGTGCAACAAGTCCAGTGATGAAATTTCCTGGCTCCTAAATATTCCACAGTCAACTGTCAGTGGTATTATAACAAAGTGGAAGCCATTGGGAATGACAGCAACTCAGCCACCAAGTGGTAGGCCACGTAAAATGATGGAGCGGGGTCAGCGGATGTTGAGGTGCATAGTGCACAGAGGTCGCCAACTTTCTGCAGAGTCAATCGCTACAGACCTCCAAGCTTCATGTGGCCTTCAGATTAGCTCAAGAACAGTGCGTAGAGAGCTTGATGGAATGGGTTTCCATGGCCGAGCAGCTGCATCCAAGCCATACATCACCAAGTGAAATGCAAAGCGTCAGATGCAGTGGTGTAAAGCATGCCGCCACTGGACTTCAGAGCAGTGGAGACGTGTTCTCTGGAGTGACCAATTGCGCTTACACTCTGTCAATCTAATAGATCAGTCGGGGATTGGCAGTTGCCAGGAGAACAGTCACTTAAGTTCATATGAGAGTCAAGGCAGGTGAGCGAATACTTTTGGCAATGTATAGTGTATGTAGCTAAAATATGTCAACTGCCCCCTTGTGGCTGGCTGCAGTATAGATGATAGGGACTGATCTCACTGTTGAAGGCTTAAAGTTCCATTAATTTTAGAAGGTAAAAATGTCTTATTTAGACGAACATGTAGATTTTATTTTAGTTAATTTAATATCTGACTTTCACAGCATCAGTCAAGAAAAAGCTGGCCCTTGTAAAAATGGAGTTGATGAACCCTGCTCTATGAGCCTCACATTTTTTCAGAGAATTATATGCATACTAATCTCACACAAACCACTAGATGTCTTATGCCAAACAAAGCAAAATCATGATATAAATAAATAAAAACCCTTCAATAAAGGAAATAAGAAAAACAACTCTGCTCTTAACAGGGTACAGGGGTGGAATGAAATTTTAGCAACTACAGATAAAGAAAAAAATAAATTGCCCAATACTGTTACTCTAGAACTATTAAATCAAACAGGCTTTAAATATGGTTAAATTTTTACTTGAACCATATCAAAGGGCTTAAATCTGATGTATTTACTACTCTGGGTCATTTATAACAGACTAGATGTAGATTCACGTGTCTGTGCCATTTGTTGGAGTCCATCCAAAATGTTTCATCATCAACGCTCTGACCTTATTAATCCGGCTCTGGTCAGTGAGTCTAGAGTCGATAACAGAGCCCATCAGAGCGATCAATAACCAGGCTAACGCATCAAAACACACCGCTTCCCATCCCCACCCCATCCTGTACTCACGAGATGGCCTCCACCATGGCGAGGCCCATCATGATGGAGCAGGCAGCGTGATCCTCCCGGTAGTCAGGCAGACCGCAGATACAGTAGTAACAGTCGCCCAGGATCTTTATCCTCAGCTGGTGGTATTTCTATCAGAGACGGAGAGAGACAGGTGATACCTGCAGCATCATACACCTGAGGGATCCAGCTGGTCGAGGAAATAAAGAATCATTTCTTTATTGTTTTATAATCTAAACGTCTGCTCTTTGTGACTGAAATTACACTAATGGGAAGGGAAACTATCCAGCAAAGGGCTTCACTGTCCTCTAGCAGGGCTCAACAACAAACACAGAAATCTACAACAAACTGATTATTAGTTAAAAACATGCAGAAACAAATGGTTGGTAGAAAATGGTGGGTCTTAAAATGGGATGAGCTCTTCTTTAAGTATTACTGTAGGCTCTGTGATAAAGCATGGAAGTCAAAATGATTTAGATCAAATTGAAAAATCCAAATGTCTCTGTTTTATATTTTATCATGTATAATTACATGATGTGAAGTGAGACAGGGAGATGGAGACTCACAGCAGCTAGTTTGTCAAAGCGAGCAAAGAGTTCGTTCAGCAGTTTGACGAGTTCCTGAGCGCTGCAGGACGAGGACAGCTGTGTGAAACCCACAATGTCTGCAAACAGGATGCTGCATGGAAAATCACAGAAGAAGAAAGAAAAACAATGAAGTAAGCCAAAGTTACAGGAACAGAGTCCTGCAGGTATTTTACATAAAACACAGTGATAGAACATTACTTCGTTTCATAGAGTTACATGAAGCCCTACTTTCTTATGGCAGAACATGAAGCTGAGTTACCTCACTTTCTATGGCACAACGTGAAATTGAGTTACCTTACTTTCTTATGGCGGAACATGAGGCTGAGTTACCTTACTTTCTTATGGAGGAACATAAAGCTGAGTTACCTTATGTTATTATGGCAGAACATAAAGCTGAGTTACTTTATGTTATTATGGCGGAACATTAGGCTGAGTTACCTTACTTTCTTATGGCTGAACAAGAGGCTGAGTCACCTTACTTTCTTATGGCTGAACAAGAGGCTGAGTTAGCTTACATTTTCTTATGGCTGAACAAGAGGCTGAGTCACCTTACTTTCTCATGGCGCTACATGAGGCTGAGTTACCTTACTTTCTTATGGCTGAACATGAGGCTACGCTACCTTACTTTCTTATGGCAGAATGTGAGACTGAGTTACCTTACTTTTTTTATGGCGAACCATTAGGATGAGTTACCTTACGTTCTCGTGGCGGTACATATACATGGTGTTAAACTGCTGCATCTCTTTCTGACTCTGCTCTTTCTTCATGTCCTGCAGCATTTCATCAGCAATGTGCTTTGGCAGGATGGACAGCAGGAGGCGCTCCTGAGGTGGAAACAGATACAGTTTGTTTAATAAAAGGGCTTATTTATGATTTTAATAATGAAATAACATGGGACTCAAGAGCATCTTAAAGACAGTATTATTAATAAGAACACACTTTGTTTTCTGGTGATGGGGTAAACAAATTTAAAAAATGCCATCAATTACCCAATGTATCTGTCTTTACCAAAAGTTTAAAAAGTCTTTATTATTCTGGCATGTTACTTAAATAGAGAATGACAGAACATGAATTCTTAGCCAATAGTCTAGCATCACCATGACTGATCCAGCACAATGCTTTGATATGAATAAATCAGACTTAAAGAGTGCCCAACCACTGGGCTGTTCAGGGGCCCTAACATTTCTGTGGACTGGCTGTAGTCTACTGATCAGTTTTGTCTTTATATTTACAATAAAAACACTTTATTGCTCATAACTTTGGAGAAAAACGGAGGCACACAGGAGTCAGAACAGAGAGATCTACAGCAGAAGGGTGACAGACGCTCTTATCAGAGCCTGACGGCGCTCTGATTACAGCTGACACCATCTCAGGAGGACGGTTACCACGGCAACCGGCAGCCACTCTGCTGAATGCCGGTTGATTGGTCAGCAAGCCCTGATCTCCCAGCATGCACTGCTGCTACATCATCAGCAGCATGCTGAGAGTTTGCCCTACTCCTGGTTTATATCACACAAACACCACTCTCTCTCTCTCTCTCTCTATGTTTCCTGTGTGAGTCCTGCTCGCTCGCCCTCTAGGTTAACCATCTGTTCCTGTTTTAGTTGTGATGGAGAAACCCCATGGCCACAGGTGAGAGAGAGAGAGGGTGAAACAGAACGAGTTTAAACACACTGATATGACTGATGTGAAGACTCAATGAGGACAGCCAGTCAAACCAGACTCACTCCTCTGATTATTTTCACGCCAATATCAGATATTCACATCCTACTGAGAGGACGACCTCAGAGCAGACCCCTAAACCATATTATTATTTTTATATTGACCCCCTCAGGTCCTCCTCACAAACTGAGTGGGTATGCAAGAAGGAGACTAGTGAGAGAGGCCACCAAGACACCTATGACTACTCTGAAGGTGTTCCAAGCTTCAGCAGCTGAGACTCTGTAGACAACAAATGCAGGCCGGGTTCTTCAGCAGTCAAAGCTTTATGGGAGAGTGGCAAAGAGAAAGACACTGTTGAAGAAAACTCAAATTCAGTCTGGACAAGAGTTCACCAAAAGGCATGTGGGAGACTCCATGATCAAAAGGAAGAAAGTTCTTTGGTCTATTGAGACCAAAATGATGCTTTTTGGCATCCCCACTTGGAAGCGCAGTGGTAGCAGCATCATGCTGTTGGGATGGCTCTCTGCAGCCAACCCTGGAAGGCTTGTAAAGGTAGAGGGTAAAATGAAAGCAGCAGAATATAGCAAAATCCTGGAGGATAATCTTCTTCAATCTGCTAAAGAACTACAGCTTGGGAGAAGATTTATTTTCCAGGAAGACAATGAGCCAACGCATCCAGAGAAAGCTACATAGAAATGGTTTAAAGACAACAAGGAGAATGTTCTGGAGTAGTTGGGTCAAAGCCCAGACCTCAATCCAACAGAAAAATTCGTGGATGGACTTGAAAAGGGCTGTTCATGCCCAATCCCCATGCAGTCTGACAGAGCTTGAGCAGTTCAGCAAAGAAGAATGGAGTAAAAGTTGCAGTGTCGGTCACCTATTTCACTTTACATATTTTCATTTAATTGACATTACTTTGTAGGAATCTGTTTTGAGGTTTCAGTATTTTTTTTCTAAAAAGCTCATGGCCATCACAGCCCAAACCGCATCACTACTAGCTGACCCACCCTTCATACATTAGGCTCCATCTAGTGACAACACTGATGCTACAGACCCTACCATGTGGCCCCTAATGGCCTCGAATGGCCGCGAATGGTCATATCAAACCACAGACAACATCATCATCCCACCTGGACTGAGGAGAAAAAGACCTGGACCTTTGTGGTCTCAGTGGTCCAAAGTCCTGTTTTCAGATTAAACTAAATTAAGCACTTCATTTGCAAATCCAGGTCCCAGAGTCTGGAGGAAGGTCAGCTGCTGCTGGTCCACTGGTCTTTATCAAGTCCAGAGTCAACGCTGTTGGCCATCCAGTAGATTTAAGAACACTTCATGCTTCCATCTGCTGAGAAGCTTTATGGACTGATTCCCTTTTCACCTGTTTATAGTCAAGCCAGAACTACCAGAAACTGGTTAACTGACCATGGTATTACTGTGTCTGATTGGCCAGCCAACTGGTCTGACCTGAACCCCGTAGAATATCTCTGGAGGATGAGAGACACCAGACTCAACAACGCAGACGTGCTGAAGGCTGCTATCAGAGCAACCTGGGCTTCATAATACCCCAGCAGGACCACGGACTGATCGCCTTCATGGCATGGCAGAGATGCAGGAATTCATAAACAGGAGCTCCAACTGATTAATAAGTCATATATAAATATGAACATAGTTTTCAGAAGGTCAACATTTCTGTTTAATAAATCCTTTTAACTGGTCTTATGTAATATTCTAATTGTATGAGAAACTGAATTTTGGGTGTTTGTTAACTCTAATCATCAACAAAAAAGAAATACAGAGATTACATTTTTCACTCTGAGTGCGATGAATCAATATAATAAATGCTCTGTTAATGTTCTGTTATAATGTTGTTGAGTGGATAATGTTGTACTGTCCTGTTATCATTGTCATGTGTCTGACCTGCTGCTGGCTCTGCTCCTCCAGGTTCAGTTTGACCTCCAGAGACTGTCTGGCCTCCAGGAATGCTTTCCGATGTTTTCTGTCAGCCATGTAGTACGACATGATGCCGACCGTGATGGAGCATACGTAGATCACCATGTTAGCCATCAGCTGGAAGAAAACATGGGGTGGGGTGGGGGGGGGGGGGTGATCAATTTTTAATGAAAGAGGGGCATTATTGTTCTTTATCTGATTAAACATGGTCAGTAAATAAAAACACATTAGTGACATAACCCTTTTTCTTATATATTTGGATTTACTAATCCATTTTACTACACAGTAATCCACCACACTGACGAAAAGACATTTGGGGGCTTTGAGAGCCTTGAACCTTGATAGTGGACCCAAAAACCTGCAGTCATGTGTATGGTAGACAGGACAAGATTTACAGCTGATACATTCTGATATTTACAGCTGACTTATTCTGATATTTACAGCTAATATATTCTGATATTTACAGCTGACTTATTCTGATATTTACAGCTAATATATTCTGATATTTACAGCTGACTTATTCTGATATTTACAGCTAATGTATTCTGATATAGCTGATATATTCTGATATTACAGCTGATATATTCTGATATTTACAGCTAATATATTCTGATATTTACTGCTAATACATTCTGATATTTACAGCTGATATATTCTGATATTTACAGCTAATATATTCTGATATTTACAGCTGATATATTCTGATATTACAGCTAATATATTCTGATATTACAGCTTATATATTCTGATATTTACAGCTAATATATTCTGATATTTACAGCTAATACATTCTGATATTTACAGCTGATATATTCTGATATTTACAGCTAATATATTCTGATATTTACAGCTGATATATTCTGATATTACAGCTAATATATTCTGATATTACAGCTTATATATTCTGATATTTACAGCTAATATATTCTGATATTTACAGCTGATATATTCTGATATTACAGCTTATATATTCTGATATTTACAGCTAATATATTCTGATATTTACAGCTGATATATTCTGATATTACAGCTGATATACTCTGATATTACAGCTAATATATTCTGATATTTACAGCTAATATATTCTGATATTTACAGCTAATATATTCTGATATTTACAGCTGATATATTCTGATATTACAGCTGATATATTCTGATATTACAGCTAATATATTCTGATATTTACAGCTAACATATTCTGATATTTACAGCTGATATATTCTGATATTTACAGCTGATATTTTCAGCTAATATATATTCTGATATTTACAGCTCATATACAGTGCCTTGATAAAGTATGTGCCCCCTTTCTGATTCTGATTCCTTGCATATTATCACATTTGAATGATTCAAATCATCAAACCAATTTTAACTCCTCACAAAGACAACCCAAACAAATGCAAAATGAAGTTTTTAAATACATATACAGTGCTTAACAAATGTATTAGACCACCCTTACCCTAACCAAAGTAAGGTTTATGCCACAGCTGCCCTAAATTAACAGCACTGGTAATTACCAAAAGCATGTTTTATGTTTCTGCAATAGTTAATACATCAGTATGTAGAAGCTCTTTAACCCAAATGATATTTTTAATACTATAATATAATTATTATTGTTATCCATAAATTTTCAAATTTACTGATTTACAAAAAAACTGAAAAACTAGTAAAGCACAATATTATTTATTGATTAATATGTTAAATTACAGTCATTTACTTGCATTCCTGAACAGACCAATTAGTTTTAGTGGTTGAATGTTATGCTTGATTCATTTCTGACGTCTCAGAGAAGCCCAGTGAGCCAGCTCAAATTAGGGTGAATTCAGTCTGAAATCCCTCATTCCTGTTCAAAATGGTGAAACGTGGAGAGCTCACTGAAAATGAAAGAGTCCGCAATAAAGCACTTCATGATGCTGGATGGTCTCTGAGACAAATATGACAGGTGGTTTAATAAATTTGTTAAGCACTGTATATATCCATGTAGATGTAATTTACAGTTAATGAAACCTGATATTAACGGCTCATATAGACTGATATTAACAGCTCATATAAACTGATATTTAAAGCTGATATAGACTGATATTTACAGCTCATATAGACTGATATTTACAGCTCATATAGACTAACATTTACAGCTCAAATAGACTGATATTTACAGCTCATATAGACTGATATTTACAGCTCATATAGACTGATATTTACAGCTCATATAGACTGATATTTACAGCTCATATAGACTGATATTTACAGCTTATACAAACTGATTTTAACAGCTCGTATAGACTGATACTGACAGCTCATACAGACTGATATTTACAGCTCATATAGACTGATATTTACAGCTGATATAGACTGATATTGACAGCTCATACAGACTGATATGTACAGCTCATATAGACTGATATTTACAGCTGATATAGACTGTAATTAACAGCTCATATAGACTGATATTTACTGCTGATATAGACAGGTATCTACAGCTCATATAGACTGATATTAACAGCTCAAATAGACTGATATTAACAGCTCAAATAGACTGATATTTACAGCTCAAATAGACTGATATTTACAGCTCAAATAGACTGATATTTACAGCTCATATAGACTGATATTAACAGCTCAAATAGACTGATATTAACAGCTCAAATAGACTGATATTTACAGCTCAAATAGACTGATATTTACAGCTCATATAGACTGATATTTACAGCTCATATAGACTGATATTTACAGCTGATATAGACTGATATTGACAGCTCATACAGACTGATATGTACAGCTCATATAGACTGATATTTACAGCTCATATAGACTGATATTAACAGCTCATATAAACTGATATGTACAGCTCATATAGACTGATATTTACAGCTCAAATAGACTGATATTTACTGCTGATATAGACAGGTATCTACAGCTCATATAGACTGATATTTACAGCTCATATAGACTGATATTAACAGCTCAAATAGACTGATATTTACAGCTCAAATAGACTGATATTTACAGCTCATATAGACTGATATTTACAGCTCATATAGACTGATATTTACAGCTCATATAGACTGATATTTACAGCTCATATAGACTGATATTTACAGCTCGTATAGACTGATATTTACAGCTGATATAGACTGATGTTGACAGCTCATACAGACTGATATGTACAGCTCATATAGACTGATATTTACAGCTCATATAGACTGATATTGACAGCTCATACAGACTGATATGTACAGCTCATATAGACTGATATTTACAGCTCATATAGACTGATATTTACTGCTGATATAGACAGGTATCTGCAGCTCATATAGACTGATATTTACAGCTCATATAGACTGATATTAACAGCTCAAATAGACTGATATTAACAGCTCAAATAGACTGATATTTACAGCTCATATAGACTGATATTTACAGCTCATATAGACTGATATTTACAGCTCATATAGACTGATATTTACAGCTCATATAGACTGATATTTACAGCTGATATAGACTGATATTGACAGCTCATACAGACTGATATGTACAGCTCATATAGACTGATATTTACAGCTCATATAGACTGATATTGACAGCTCATACAGACTGATATGTACAGCTCATATAGACTGATATTTACAGCTCATATAGACTGATATTTACTGCTGATATAGACAGGTATCTACAGCTCATATAGACTGATATTTACAGCTCATATAGACTGATATTAACAGCTCAAATAGACTGATATTAACAGCTCAAATAGACTGATATTTACAGCTCATATAGACTGATATTTACAGCTCATATAGATTGATATTTACAGCTCATATAGACTGATATTTACTGCTGATATAGACAGGTATTTACAGCTGATATAGACTGATATTTACTGCTGATACAGACAGGTATCTACAGCTGATATAGACTGATATTTACAGCTCATATAGACTGATTTTTACAGCTCATATAGATCGATATTTACAGCTCATATAGACTGATATTTACTGCTGATATATACTGATATTAACAGCTCATATAGACTGATATTAACAGCTCATACAGACTGATATTTACTGCTGATATAGACTGATATTTACAGCTGTTATAGACTGATATTTACAGCTCATATAGAGTGATATTTACTGCTTATATAGACTGATATTTACAACTGATACAGATTGATTTTTACAGCTGAAATAGACTGATATTTATACCCAATATTGGTGTGTGTGGTGAGTGTGTGCCAGGTATATCAGGTATCATTGTGGTTGTATTCTTTTCAAATTAAAATATCAGATGGCTGGATTATATACATATACACACCATCTCTTTGTCCGTCTCTTACCTGCCGACCCAGTGCTGCTCCTTGGACTTCCTCCTGCTGCTGCTGAGCAATGGTGACGCCCAGCACCAAGGTGTGGACCCCGCAGGACACCGTAGTGATGAGGACAATGGGCGTGAGCCTGAGCGGCAGCGTGAGGAAGAAGGAGAAGCAGAAGAAGGCCTGCCAGCCCACTGTATCCGACGCCTGGTGGAAGCGGGCGTAGCTCAGACCCAGGTAGCAGAAGATCTGTGCAGCGATGAGCACCCACAGGGCATAGGGCACAACCCGCCGGGTCAAACGGTCTGGCAGCAGCCCAAAGCGACACAGCAGGTAGAGGAGGATGTCTGCTGCCAGCCCCAGAGACGCCACAAGCACAGAGGCCAGTTTATCAGAGGTGTAGATGACGGCACACATGACGATGACGTAGCTGTCAAAGAGCGCGGCGAACACCACCAGCACCAGCAGCGTCTCGTGCCTCTGCCTCCTGAAGTAGGTCTGGTACAGGTTCTCCAGAGACTCGGGGGCGAAGGTCAGCCTCATGAAGCGTGGTAGGCATAGGCAGCAGCCTGAGCTCCGCACCGTCACCTCGTGGGTCCGGCCCACCGCCTGCCCAGGGTCAGAAGGCAGTGTGACTGAGCAGTCCGCCGAGTACTCTGCGGAGTACTCAGGCTCAGAGAAGGCTCTGTTCCGAGGCATCATGGGAAATTTAAGACGAGTATGGGCGAGTGTAGCGTGAAGTCTCAGCTGAGCATCACCTCTGCGTCTGTGCTGAGCTCCTCCGTCTCCGTCTGGGCACCGACATCAATCAGAGTGCCGTGCCTGTCTCTATCACTGTGACTGCTCCGTCTGAAGCCGCTCGCATCATCAGTGCTGCCTGACACGCTCAGATAGGACACGCCTCCTCACACCCGGCTCCCCCCGTGTCCAGCCGTGCAGACGTCAGCCCACCCCTCCTTCTGCGGCCCCAGCCGTCCTCACACATGACAGAGCAGTGACCCTCTGCACAGCTCTGCTCCTCACATCACCTACAGAGGGCAACGTAGAACAAAGTTTAATAAGACAGATGCCGTTTATGATAGTAGAGTTAGAGATCAGAACTCAACATATACTGAGCACAGCAAGCAGAGGCCAAATAATCAGAGACTGATATGATCACTCTATCACTACAGATTTAGAACAGGATACCAGGGACATAAATATAAAAGTCCTAGAACCACAATCCTGGACAATTAACCTTCACTTACATGCAAAACTGCAAGAAAATTCCTTCACACTTTAAAAAATGCATTTGACATTTGAAACATGTCAGAAGTTTTTACAATTTTTACAACTTAGCCAAACAACAGACATTCTAGACATCCACTTCCGGGATGTTTTGTTTTCAGAAATCACAAACAAGCTGGAAACATTGCCAATGCTTTTGTGCAGGATGTTGCCTGCAACTGTTGGCAGATTCATTCCACATTCATTCATATTGATCAGCCAAATAAAAAATATTGTTTAATTTAAAAACACATGGTATCAAAAGTATCTGCACTCTGAGAAAATGATAAAGTTTTTTTTTTCACCTAGCCAGATTTATTATTTGGAAATAATTTTAAATCCCCTTCCACTCAAATCTATTTTTAGTCTCAGGAAGTTTGTACCCTGTATGTTTAAGAAACATAGGCGAGACATCAAACTTTGACAGACTAGCACAGCCTTGTCCTGTGAGTTTTGTTTACGTGCAGAAAAAGGTATGTTTTCCAAAATAGTCATCTCAATCCTCTCTTTCTCATGGAAAATATTTGTGCTAAGATTCATAGCTCTTCCCATGTTTTAAAAAGAACCCTGCATGATCAGACAACTTGTTGGATAGATATTTCTACATCTCATGTGTATATTGAACTAAAAAACTCAATAGATATCTGCATTTTGAGTAAATCGAGTTTAAAAACTCACCAGGAAGCCGCTATGTTTTGGTCTACACTGGCAGGTGTGGTCACGGTGCCACAGCGCTCCTATGCAGTAACCGCTGTTTCAGACTGGCAGCCAATGTTAGGGCTGCAACTCAGATATTCTTATGCATGGAGAATTTTAAAATTTGAGGTCTCTTCTATTTCTTCTTGCAACCATGAGCAGTTATCTGTCTATCCAAATTCAGAGCCATATTTACCTTGTTGTAGCAAACATTTACGTCCACATCTGTAGAATGTTTGAAATCTGTTTCTTGATGAACCAGATGAAGACCACAAGCTAAAATGTGTCCATTTAATAAAGTTGTTCCCAAACTATTTATGAAGCTTTCTGTTTCCACACAGTTCAAAATGTTGCAGATAAAGAAAAACACAGTACCAAAACGCTTTTCAAAGCAAAAGCCCACTTTCGCATTTCTTTGGAGAAACTCCCTTTGTTTGTACATAATGCTTTTTTTTTTTTTTTTTTTTAAAGCTACCAGTACGCTTCCGCTATACACTGAATCCAGTCACTTGTAAGCAGTTTTATTGAGGTCAAACTTAAGAGGAATGACTTTGACAGCAGGGAGACAAAACCAACACACAGAAAACTTGTGTCTGGTATGAATGCTATTATGGCAGCAACAGCTGCAAGCAGAAAAACACACTGACAGTCTGGAAACCAGTTACTGCATAGGAACGGCGAGGAGCACTCTGACTGATGTCACACACTTCCGCCCAAAACATGGCGGCCTCCTGGTGAGTATATAAACTCTAATTAATTCAAAATGCAGATATCTAGGATATCTATTGAGTGTTTTTAGTTCAATATAAATATGAGATACAAATATCTATCCAACAAGATGAACTTGTCTGATCATAGAGGGTTCATTTTAAGACTTAGAGAAACAACTTCCTGTTTCATGGCGAACAAAAAATTGCAATGGATGTGGTTTTTAACGTGACTCACGCTGACTTGAGCCCATTGGTAGTTTTTAAAAAGGCTATGACAAACAACAATGACCACAACTTTTCTATCTTCATGTCATATTTGTGGGAAATTTTTACAGAGATTTTAACTTTCCATAAATGGAATAAATCCTGCATATATATAAGTTATTACATTTATGGTTAGTTTATTATGTTTGTACTATAACATCAAAAGATTTCTATCAACTTTTTGGGTCTTACAAACATATTTCAGGTTAAAGAAATCTTGCACCTTCTGTTTTAAAAATCACAGATCGCAGTTTGAGCTAATGCTGATGAATTTCTCAGCGTTATTTTAAATTAGAAGCTTTGGACTGAACTCTCTTTCTTTTTTGTAATTTTTTGTTTATTTAGAAAAGCGATTGTTCCAGAACTTCCTTTATGGGCACAATTTAATTTCCACACCTTGACTGTGGTTGAGTAAATGCTCATTGCTAATCTGGTTTTTTGTTGGGATAATGCAGCAAAGAACAATCAGAACAAGTGGGCGGAGGAGAGGGCTTGCTCTATTTCTTCTGATGTCAGGAAATAAAAACACCATAAAGTACACGACCTGAGCAGAAATTTACACCGCAGATATTGTTTCAAACTAGGGCTGGGCAATCAATCGAAAATCATATTATGGCCTGCTGCAATTTTAAAATTGCAGAGGGTGCAATATGTCTATGACCTGAAATTTGTGTTAAAATAGCAGTTTTTAACTTTTTTTGCAGCAGAGATGTTATCCATGACATATCATGCAATCATTCAAGTGCCACTTTTTAGAATAGTCAACAAAAAAAATCCTACCTTCTTAATTTTTGCACTTATTTTCTTGTTAGATATGAGAATGACAAAACCCCTTTGATGCAACAATTCATATCCAATTGGTAATATGAGTCAAAATCATCAGAAAGGGATATTTTTAAGGAATTGTTCAACCCTATTTAAATAAAAAAGAAAGATAAGAAATAATCATGTATCAAATCGCAATACTGGGGGTAAAAATCACAATTAGATTATTTTCTGAAATTCTTCAGCCCTATTTCATACTACATTTATATTCAATTTACAGATTTGAACTCTCTTTCTTTCTCATGCAACCACCTCATCACAACATGAACTGGGAAAGGTAAACCCAAAATCTACCAAAACCTCCTGAGATTCAAGAATAATCCGGCCTACTCTGCTTTTTAGTCTACAGGTCTTTGAGTTTCTGTTTCAGGCCCTGTCCACACGGAGACAAATTCAGGAGTAAACGCAAAAGGTTTTTTTGATGTATCAGCGTTTCATCCACACTGAAATGGCATTTTGGGAGGCCGTAAATGGTTCTTTTTGAAGCCAGTCCCAGAGTGAACAAATCTGTAAGCACTGTTTCGTCTCCATGTGGGCGGCCAACCGCATCTTTCATAAAACAATTACATCACACATAGCGTAGGCCACTTACCCAGCATGCACATATCAAACCAAACAACAAAAACGAAACGGAAATATATCATTTTCGTCTCTGTGTGGACAAAACCTCAGGAAACAGATGTAGTTTTATCAAAGTCCTGGTGCTTGTTGCATTAAATCAGTTGGTAAAATAATAATCCAGTTGTGATTTATTGATATCAATCAGTGTTAATTTCATCCACTAAAACTATGACTAAAAATGTTCATCGACAGCCTTTTTTTCCATGACAAAAACTACACTTACAATAATAGATCTGTGATGACTAAAAATGACAAAAACTAAGTTTAGTTTTCATCAAGATGACTAAAACTAGACTAAAATTTAATCTATTTTTCATTGGACATTCAAAATCTGTGATATTTCTCCACTGTGGGTAAATCAATGCATCTGTAGCTATTCTGTCTCTCATCTGTAGAAAGCAGGGACCCCAGGGTTAGCAGAGTGCAGAGAACACACTACCATGATTTGGTACCAGATTTATGGACTAAAACTAGACTAAAATGTTTTTGAGTTTTCACTAAACTAAAAAGGATAGACATGTGACTAAAACTTAAAGGCATTTCACCTGAGACTGAGACTAAAATCAAAAATAGCTGCCAAAATTAACACTGCTATCGGTACATTTGTTGGATCAGTAGCATTAGTGCTGGCATCCTTACTAACAATTGCCTCATTCTGGAGCTAAAGAGTGTGAAGTTTTTATTAGGTTCTGATGATGAAATGATTTATTGAAACTACTTTTATCTTGTGCCAGCATTTTATACACTTTTAACCAATTTCACTGCTTTTCACTCATTTGCGACTGCTTTTAGCCATTTTTAGCCATTTTTTGCCCTTTCTTTTTCCAGTTTTGGCCACTTGTTGCTGGTTTAAACCCATTTTTTTAACCTAACTTCTCCAATGCTTTTCCATTAAGTTGTCTCAGTTTCTTCTACTTTGTTGTCTGGCATCCTGATGTTTGTGCTCATCATGGCTTTGCTTTAAAGTCTAACATTACTTTCCTGATTGTTTATATTAGTGTGCTCATCCACATTGTTAACATTACCAATAAAAAGGAATTTCTGCTTTAGGTAAAGGGGTTAACATTTTGAAAGAGGTTAGACTGTAGCACAGATAAATAAAACCACTGTTAGGTTCTGTGTTGCTTTGATCAGAGAGGTTATTATTCAGGTTATAGATAAAATATGGTTATTAAAGCTGAACTTCACAGTGTGATTCCACTGCTGACCTCTCCTCTATGGCCGGCCTTGGTTTGTTGTACAGAACTTTTACATTTTGAGGTTTTCCTCCCTCGAGTGTTTCCAGTAAAATCAAAACAGCAGAAGTCTCTGACATTAAACACTGAATACTTCCTGTTTCCACTTCTGCAGCTTCTGATGCTTCATTGGCCTCCACATCTGTCTCAGGAAATACATCAGTGAACTATTGATCCCTAAATAACAAAGACTGAAAAATGATCTATTAAAACCTGACAACCCCATTAGACCAGCTTTATTTAAAGGGCTTACCTTCTCTCATAAGGATTTTTTCTGGTTGCTCTAAATGAGATAAGAGTTAAATTATGCGTTTGGTCTTGAAGCAGACAACAGAAGATGACTAAATCCGTCAGTATTTGGCTCTAAATTCGCAGATAAATGTGATTTAACGCTGTTTGAGGATGGCCGGTGTTTGGTTGAAGGTTTGAGGCTGAAACTGGAACAATCCTGAGGCTGAGCAGAGACATGGAGGAGAGAGAGAGGATGTTTGCAGGCCTACAGGTTGTTCTCTCTCATACAGGCTCATGTATGATCCGGTTTACATGTGATCAGGTCTGGTGTTAAACCCCGATCAGAGCCGTTCAGATCTGCTGATGGAGGATCAATGACCGGGCACTTTAACGGCTGTTTGCCCCTCTGAGCTCTAATCTGTTTACTCTGGCTCTAATCGGATTATTAATCCGATCATCTGCCCTGCAGCCCCCTCTCTCTCTTCTCCAGGTGTGTCAAACAGGTAAATAATCCCCCCTGATGTTCTCACCGTGTTCAGACAGATGTCGTCTCCTCTCTCAGCTCTGTCCAATCACAGCTCCGCGTTTGTCCTCAGTCCAGGGAAAACACGAACAACAGTCAATCACTTTCAGGATAAAATCATCGGTTAATCGATTTTTCTTTCAGAAGAATCAGAACCCACACGCTCCGAGCTCCCGGTGTGTGTGGTTCTCGGTGTTTTCCGCAGGAGAAACGGAACACGTTCACCGTCAATTCACACGTCGTAATAACGGTGGGACTTCCGGTACCTTTCAGAATAAATGGCTTTCAGTCTTTTTCAGGAAAAAGGGAAAATAATGTACGGCGGCCCTGCAGGAACTATGCACAAATATTTTAAGATCTAAAAATAAATCACTGGATGTGAAATGTGTCATTGAATGAAAAAATAGAGAGAGAGACAATCATAAGAGAATAAACAAATGAACACATAAATAAATACACGTTATAAAAGAATAAATGAACAACCTTATACATTCTGCAAAATATTTCATTAACTGCATAATGTAAAAATGAATAAAACTTTCACTCTCAACAAAAAAGTGTGACAAAAATATTTTAGATCCCGCAAAAAAGGACAAAAAATGTTAGTTAAAATACACCAAAATATTTCACCCACAACATAAATATTCAACTGAATGAGAAACAAACTATATTTATAATAGTGTGTTTTTCTAAAGCAAAAATACAACAAAGTATTAAGCCCACATCAAAAAACAAATTCTACCCCCTGCAAAACAATATTTTTCTTGCTGCAAAATGCAAAAAAAAATAGTTTATTTCACAAAAAAACATTCTTAACACAAGGAGTTTATCTGACGATAGAAATAAACAAAAATATTTAAACCACAAAACAAAATATTTCACTTAATCGACACAATATTATACCGCTGAAAAAATACGTAATTACAAAAATACATAAAAATCAGGCTATTTAGCTCCCAAAGAGTGATATTTCCCCCAAATAAATGCAAAGGGCTTGATTTTTGCCGACAAACTTCTTTGGTATTTTTTTCCAGGGTGTGTGAGGAAAAAACAATGTTGAAATGTAAATGAACACTGTATTTCTAACTTTAAAGGATTGCAAACCCAATTCAAGTAAATTTTAGCTTCTATTGTCAACCTGAATCATATGTTTGAAAATTATGACCAGTGAAACTTTAGAGTGGCAAGTCACTTTGAAAAACGTCTAGCCACCGTGGCTGGTGAGCATAAAGGATAATGTTGAGCCCAGCAAACACCTCACTCAGGTGTCTTTTTTGCGGTGGTAACCACTGAATTATTTCCATATTTCTGCTCTGCTTTTTGAGGGGAAATCTGGATTTGAAATTTTTGGTCTAAAGGCTCATAAATGTGAGAATCTGTTAAAGCTGTTAACAAACATTTTTAAAAATGATTATTAATATTTTCGGTAAAAACAAAAAAATCAACTCAAAAACTTTTTTTTTAACATCCCTGATGGTGAAGAATACTGATTGGCTGAGAATAACAGATTTGTGCCTGTGAACTTCACTGAGGAGTCAGCTGGTGTCTTGTGTTATTTTAAACCATCTGATAATAAAACGTTTTCATTAGAGCTCTTCCTTTTTACTGATTGTTTTAAAAGGAGTAAAGGTGGATTTTATGACACATTAATTACCATGCTTTTATTTTGAAGGTCAACACCGTCACGTTTTCATATTAACGCTGCTGTTTCCGGTCTATCTTGACGTTCCTCTTCTCCGTGTCCACAGTCCCCCCCCTTTAACCCCCTACCCCCTCAGCCCTGCCTCCCTCGGCTCTCAGGACGTCAGGATGTGACGTAGCCACTAAGAGAAGAAGAAGAGGGTCAGCTCTGTTAATAATCAGTCTGTAAACAAAGATGGCTGCCTCTGTGCTCACTGGTTACCATGGCAACTGATGGTTCCCTGTGATTGGACAGCAGAGACGTTTAAAGGTTTAGAGTCATCATGACAAATATGTATAACCCCAGTTCCAAAAAAGTAGGGACAGGGCAATAAAAGGCTAGAAAAGTAAGTGGTGAGAATTTTCAACTAATTAGGTTAATTTTTCAACAGGTGAGAGGAGAGACTGTGTGTCAAAGGAGCATTTTAGAGAGGCAGAGTCCCTCAGAAGTAAACATGGGCAGAGGTTCTCTAATCTGTTCTCCTGGCTCAGTTCTAAAGCCTGCATCTCTGATGGTATGGGGGTGCATTAGTGCCTATGGCGTGGGCAGCTCTAACATCTGGAAAGGAACTATCAATGCTGAAAAGTAGAGAGAGTTTTTAGAAAAAAATATGCTCCCACCCAGACAACATCTTTCTCAGGAAAGGCTTTGACTACTGCAGCAAGTCAATGCTGAAACCACATACCACATCCATCACAACAGCATGGCTTCACTGTAGAAGAGTCCGGGTCCTGAACTGGTCTGCCTGCAGTCCAGACCTTGCACCAATAGAAAACATTTGGAGCATCAGAGAAGGAAAATCCAGCAAAGAAGACCCAGGACCGTTGAGCAGCTAGAATCCTACATCATCAAGGAATTTGGTTACAGGCGCCAAGGGTTAAAACTGCACATCTCATAAAGGTCGAACATTATATAAAACATATGTTTAATAATTCTTGATTGTGATTGGTCAGAGCCATCACCCATGGCAACTGGTCAGTATAATTTCCTGACTACATGGTGTGTTGAATTCTTTCATGAACTTTAGATTCAGTCTGAAGGGATGGAACAGGAAATTGAAATGATAATAACACACTTGAATAAAAGATATCAGATTTGATTTCATCAGGTATCATTGAAATGTCTCTCAGAACTCAGAAGATGTTCAGATAGTCAGTGACCAATCAGAAAGAGTCTTACTGATCATCATTTTAACAGAATTTTAGAGATGATTGTTCAGAATGTCCGCTGAAGTTTAAGCCCTTTGATAATAATGTTTGGAGTATTTGCTATGAAAATTAAAAAAAAAAAAAAACATCATCATCATTATCTTCATCATCATCATCATCCTCATTATCATCACCACTATCATCATCATCATCATCCTCATTTCCATCTTCCTCATCATCCTCACCAATCACAAACCTCTTTATCCTCGTCCTCCCGACCTCTTAAAAACAAAGACTACCAGTCCTGCTCTCCTTCACCACTCAGCCAGTGTTTATGTTCATAAAATAAAGTGTTCTCTGGTTTATATAAAGTTAATCAGATATGACAATATTGTCACTACCACTACTACATCTGTAGGCATAATAACGACCTGTTTGATCCCTCGGGCTTGGATCACGCTCAGTTCATCTGCTTCTTTTTATTCTCTCTTCTTTGATTAATGAACATTTCCATAAAGCGTGATATTAATCTGTTCATTGGCAGTTTCCTAGAAATCATCACGAGTCTTTCTTTTTTTTGGACCTGTTAACAAAATGAAGAGGAGAATTATTTTAATCCCACTAGGATACCAGACCACCGCGGTTATTTCTTAGAAACACTTTGACGCTCCATGTGATACTATCGCAGGAATTACAGGAAATTCATGAATCCTGCTGGTTTCAAATAAAGATAATTTGATTTTATGTTTCATTGACGCGGTGTGGAGATGGTTGGAACGTTTTTAAAAAGTTGCAATTCTGAAATATCAGCCCTGCATGTTTTTGGTGTTTTATTCATGGACTGTAGAGTGTTAAATAGAGTCTGATGATGTCAGCCATGGTTACTGAAGCTGTATGTTAAAGCCAATCCATGGTGACTCTGACATTAAAAACCCTGTCTCAAACTTTAGATCAATGGAAAAACAAAAAAAAAGTATTTTCACATTTGGCAACAATGACCCTCTTCCTCGCTCTACATCTAGATATAGCTCAGAGAATGAAATGGACGTGTGCTGGGAGGATACAGAGGTTTACTAAGAGACAGATCAAACCCAAGGGCACTTCTTAGCAAATTCAGGGACATTGCCTGCAGACAGTTGGCTGGTGTTTGCACTGGTCCAACCAGAACATTATAACATGTTATAACATTTTTACTTTTTGTTCAATGGCCTTTATTGGCAACATTGTGTCCAAAGTTTACAACTTTGGCCTACTAATAGGCAAAAAAGAAGGAAAGAGCACCCATCTCCAGCTTCACCAACATTACATCCTTGCCTTTAGGATGACAACAACATTTAAAGTTAATGAAACATGCTAGCTTTTCTTTAATAGACTGTTTCATCATTTAAAGTATACAAAACATTCCTACCTGTCCTTTAAAGATGCCTTCCTTTACAATTTATGAAACATTCTATCCTTTGCTTGACAGATGAAGTCATCCTTTAAAATTTACAAAACATTCTAGCCTTTCCTTGACAGATGATGCCATCCTTTAAAGCTTATAAAACATTCTATTCTTTCCTTGACAGATGATGTCATCCTTTAAAGCTTATAAAACATTCCATCCTGTCCTTTACAGATGCCTTCCTTTACAATTTATGAAACATTCTATCCTTTGCTTGACAGATGAAGTCATCCTTTAAAATTTACAAAACATTCTAGCCTTTCCTTGACAGATGATGTCATCCTTTAAAGCTTATAAAACATTCTATTCTTTCCTTGACAGATGATGCCATCCTTTAAAGCTTATAAAACATTCTAATTCTTCCTTGACGGATGATGTCATCCCTTAAAATTAATGAAACATTCTATCCTTTCCTCTACATATGATGTCCTACCTTAAAGTTTATAAAACATTCTGGCCTTACCTTTACATGTGATGTCATCCGTTGAAGTTCTAAAACCATTCTGGCCTTACCTTTTCAGATGATGCCATCATGTAAGGTTTATTAAACATTCCATCCTGGCCTTTGATGTTTTTTTTTTCATTCATTCAACCTTAATCTCTAGATGACATTGAGAGTTTGCTCTTACTTACACTGACTTAGGGAGTATTTAAAAAAAGTGTAAGACAATAAACAAACAAACAAACAAATTAACTAACAAACAAACAATAATGTAGCTAGATTCTGATGGTATCAGAATAAGCACAGCTAGTGGAGCACAGTTAAAAAGGGTTGTGTAAATAGTAATCACCAGTTTTATTAAATGCTAACATTTGAGCTGAGCTTTATTGTTTGCTGCAGTATTCCAGGTATGGGCTGCACAAGAGCTAAGGGATCTTTTTCCAGTTTTAGTGTTTACTCGTTGGACTTTAAGCATGGTCTTCTGAATAGGACCTACTTCAATGTTGGAGGCTGCGCCCTGGTTTAAACCTATTTCTTTGTATTGAAAAGTCTCAGGTTCTGACATCCGTATTACTCAGTGTTAAAATAATGGACCTTTTATCTTACTAATTCCAATGTAAGAGTTATCAAACACAGCTTTATTGCATGTTTACTCGGTCTATTGTGTCTAATGTTACTGTAGCCATGCTCCTTAAAGGGTAGGATGCTTAACCTGCTTCACCTGTTTTGTTCTCAGTAGGCCTGCTCTTGAAGTTTAATGGTCAAATTAAAGCTGTTGGTCACTGATCAACTAGTGGCCCAGGGGCAATATCAGACCCACCAAAGCTTCCTGTCTAGCCCCTACAAGATCGTTAAATTCAGAAAAGGAGTAAAAGAATATGTTGTTGGCCTTAAATGTCTGCATTTGTTAAATCCACCCCAAAAACAATTTATATTGAAATAATTTCAGAATGAATTAACATTTGATCATTCTGTATAGAAATCTACTTGCCAGCCATTATAAGCCATTACAAGCCCCCCCGAGTTTCTGCCGAGACTAAATCTGGCCCTTGTGTAAATGTACTCGATGACCCCTGCTGTAGGTCTATAGCCGATATTACTGTTTGCTGGATTTTGTCCCTTTGCATTATTTTGAATTTTACAGATTATATAAGTTAACAGATCTTTGTATACAGTGGTGGATTTAGAAATTCTGGGGCCATGTGAACATAGGCTTGGGACCCTGAACATCTATTGTCCTCCCCCCTTTTAAATGTGGTATTATCAAAGAAAGTCCGACTGGTAACTTATGAAACCAATCAAAAACGACTGTTAAGCGGCTGTATAGAAATGTCCAGGCAGATTTTGAAATTCTAATTGGGCCTCTGGTATCAAATGGCATGATCTAGAATTAAAATGATCAACTAAAGCATTGCCTCTATAACATGATTGAGTTTACTTTATATGTTGCTCTTTAAACAAGTGTGCTAACCCCTTAATATCTGAAACAGCCAGAATAGAGGCCTGTGCAGAACAAAAGGATGGGAGAAATGTTCATGACAACCAGCTGCATGTTTAGGACTGACAGGTGAAAAAACAAAGGGCTTACTTATCAATAAATTGATTTGTGGTGTATTTCCCAATAAATAATTGCTTGAAAGAAGTTTTCATTCTTGTTTTAAAGCCTGTTTTAGTTATGAGGGTTAGAAAAGAGAATATTTCTCGTGTTAGTGTGGATGTAGTTAAAAATATCTACATAATATTTATTTCACAAGCTTATTTGAGATGTTTTTGTACTAGATTGCAGTATATTTTCGATTCACCAAACCTACAGCATTACTTCATCGAGGGGTTAAAAAACTGACCGACAGAGCGGAACACGGAGCTGAACTGGTGAACAGGTAGGAAAGTTTACATTTAAACAACAGAGGAGCTAGCAGCATGCTAACCATGCTAACAGTGCTAATGAATTTAATACGATTGTTGACACATCAGCTGGAGCTCTAACAGTGAGGATTTTGAATGTTTCTGCTCTTAAATAAACTTTATTTAACATAGTCGCAGTCTGTAAGAATCCAGAGCTCTTCCTGTTGACCTGTTAGCTGCACAGTTATCTCCTGAGGTATATTTATGTAATATACAACATATATAACAGTTACTGCCTTTATAATGGAAAACATTATCCAGTTACTGCCATTATTATAAAAACACGGAGACTGACAGGCAGCAGAATGATCCAGAATAGTCAGATTTAGCTGTGTAACTTTACACACCTACATAGGTATGTTATATTATACTGCACTTTAACTCCAGTGCTTTTCTACTACTACATGCAGTGTCTATAAAAATATTCACCCCCTTGGAGGTTTTACCCTTTTATTGATTTTATTAATTTATCATGGTCAATATAATTCTCTTCCCTCTTTAATGTCAAAGTGAAAACAGATTTCTACAAAGAAATGTCAATTAAATGAAAATTTGTCATGTAAAATAAGTGACTGCATAAATATTCACAACCTTTAAAGTGACTGACCTAATTCAACAGAGGCCTAGCCAATTTGTTCCAGTAGTCTCGCAATTAGTGAAATGGGGATCATGGTAGTGCAGTGAAGGCTGTTCTCACAAACTGACTGTGCAAGAAGGAGACTAGTGAGAGAGGCCACCAAGACACCTATGACTACTCTGAAGGAGTTCGAAGCTTCAGCAGCTGAGATGGGAGAGACTCTGCAGACAACAACTGTTGGTCGGGTTCTTCACCAGTCAGAGCTTTATGGGAGAGTGGCAAAGAAGAAGCCACTGTTGAAGAAAACTCAGATTCAATCCAGACTGGAGTTCACCAAAAGGCACGTGGTCAAGAGGAAGAAAGTTCTTTGGTCTGAGACCAAAGTGGACCTTTTTGGCCATGCAAACCACCACAAACACACCATACCCACTGTGAAGTGTAGTGGTGGCAGTATCATTCTGTGGGGATGCTTCTCAGCAGCCAGCCCTGGAAGGCTTGTAAAGGTAGAGGGTAAAATGAATATGGCAAAATATAGGAAAATCCTGGAGGACAATCTTATTAAGTCTGTCAGGGAACTACAGCTTAGGAGAAGATTTATTTTCCAGCAAGAAATTGAGCCAGAGCATCCAGTCAAAGCTACAAAGAAATGGTTTCAAGTAGGGCTGAACAATTTTGGAAAATAATCTAAATGCGATTTTTCCCCCAATATTGCAATTACGATTCGATGTGCGATTATTCCTTAACTTTATTCCTTAACAAGGGCTGAAGAGTTCTTTAAAAGTGTCTAATTCTGATGATTTTGACTCGCATTGCAAATTGGATATGAATTATTGCATTGGAGGGTTTTTGTCATTCTTATATTTAATTAGAAAAGAGTATAAAAATTAAGGAGATAGGATTTTTTTGTAGACTATTCTGAAAAATGGCACCTGGTTGATTGCATAATATTTCATGCATAACATCTCTGCTGCAAAAAAAAGTCTAAAGCTGGTATTTGGCACAAATTTCAGGTCATAGAAATATTGCAACTTCTGCAATTTGAAAATTGCAGCAGGCTATAATTGCGATTTAATCTAATTTTTGATTAACTGCCCAGCCCTAGTTTCAAGACATCAAAGTGAATGTTCTGGAGTGTTCCAGTCAAAGCCCAGACTTCAGTCCAATAGCAAATTTGTGGCTGGACTTGAAAAGGACTATTCTTACTATACTTGGGCAGTTCAGCAAAGAATAATGGAGTGAAATAGCAGCATCCAGATGTGTGAGCCTGATTGAGACCCATCCACACAGACTCAATGCTGTGATTGCAGCCAAAGGTGACTCTACTAAATACTGACTTGAAGGGGGTGAATTTTTACGTAGTCACTTATTTTGTAGGTGGATGTCTGTAAAACACATCAAACATTCAGTCACTCTCGATGGAACTGTTTCAGTCTGACTTGATTTGGGGTTGCTTTGGTAGCTGCAGGGATTTAAAGATACCCTGATGGATTTTTCCTCCTAATAACCTCTCAGGGGCTGGTACCATTGAAAGTTATGTCAGTGTGGAGCTGTGCAGTAGGGATAAATCTTTGCTATGTTTTTAAACAAAGCACTCTCTGTTGTTTTTCAGGTGTGCAAAGAACAGGTGATTTATGAAGAAGAGTGAGTGACCTGAACGTCAACGATGGGGAAGAGGAGGGTCCCAGATTTGTACCGAGCCCCCTTCCCTCTGTACTCGGTGAAAGTGGACCCTAAAACTGGCCTGGTGATCACAGCAGGAGGAGGGGGCGCCTCGAAGACCGGTATCAAAAATGCTGTGGTAAGGACTTGCAATGATTTAAGGATGATTTAAAAGAATACTATGGGGGCCCTGAAGGCTCAGCACTCTGCAGGTCAGGACAAAATTGGCAGGTTTCTTTTGCATTTTTTTTTTTTTTTGTAATTTAGCTCATGTGCAGGAGTTTGCCTGGAATTTTTTGATCATTACACAAAAAGATCCTAACATTGGGTACCTATCACTGTTTTTGTTGCCATGGTTTCACATATGTTATTAATGTGGTTTAATTAAAACTGGAAACATATCAAAGTTTAAAACTCTGGCACTGTGACAGCTCTGTCATGTTTGAATATGTTTGTGTCTCAGCACTTCCTGGAGCTGCAGCTAGTCGGAGAGCACTCGTACTCGGCCACCCTGCTTCACTCTCATGACACGGACACTCGGGCCACCATGAACCTGGCGCTGGGTGATGGGACAATTGCTGCAGGTCAGGACGGGACGTGCTGCTTGATGAAGTTCAAACATGGCTCACAGAAAAAAGACAGCAAAGCTGCAGCTAAAGACGGTGAGACTCTCTGCTGCTTTGTTGAACATGCTCGGGTCATTCTCATGAAATCCTGCTGTCAGAGATTTTGAACATGAGAATTTTAAATTACATAAAAAAAATACAAATTTCTTTAGAAACTAGGTCCAGGACTATACATTTTAAAATCTGTAATGGTCATTTTTCACAGTTTTATACACATACAGTACTGTGCAGAAGTTTTAGGCATGTTTGGGCCGAAATTTGAGGCAGAAGTAAGGCGTGTAATGGCGAGTACGCCCACCTGAGGGCCCCATTGGGCGGGAAGGAGGATTGACACAACCCAGGTCATGCTTTGGATGTCTTTGTACATTACCAAGGGCATGGGAAAATAATCTTATGAAAACAAAACAAAAGCCACAGCTTTGGGGCGGAGTCATGGGTAGATGTGGCGCTTAAACGTACCCTTGGGTACTGTTAGGGCGGGTAGGAGGGTTGCCACAACCCCCTGGTTGTCGTGTGTACAGTACTGTACATGAAATTCTATTTACAGCAACAATTGCAAAACACCAAAAACATTTAAAACTGAAAAATACTTGTTTTTTTTTTTTTTGTTTTTTTTCAAAATGAATTATCAACATGCTCTTACAAAGTAGTGACGGGACTTGCCGCACTTGCCGAGTAATCCAGGTGGTAGTTTGCAAAGCATGTATTGAAGCCCGTTTTGACGACGTTTGTGATGACGTCTGAAGCCTTGCCTGCTGGTCGTACCATGTGACTGGTTCAGGAAGTGGTTCAAGATTTGGCGCACCTTGTGAAATAAATGTCTACCACATAACACAAGCACAAATCAAACTAATACTCCCTATGTAAAAAGGTTACATGTTATATACTTTTGTCCACTAGATGGCTTAGTAGAGCAAATGAAGCTTCACAGGAAGCTTCGTCAATAGTGAACCAGTTCAAGAAAGCTTCATCCGGCCATCCCTACACAAAAGTTCATAAAACTTGTTTTTGTTGTTGTTGTTGTTGTTTTTGTTTTTGTTTTTGTTTTTTTTTAGTACCTTTACCAAACTAACCACAAGGTCCTCTACACCCCAGCTAGTACCAACTTTCTGCTCAAAGTCCAATGTAAAGTAAAACTCGGGTGGACTCAGCTCTTGAGGACGAGCCACTTTAGAGCCGGTTAGCTGTGCAGCATTAGCCTGTTTCAGTTAAACCCCTCAGTTTCTGAAGCAAACATCTTTTTAATCCGTTATCTGTCTCTTTAATGTGCATTTATGAACCGTCAATCTTTGTATCCTCTGTTTCTGATGCTCATGATTGTCATATTTGTGTCCTCTCTTTGTAATGTGTATTCAAACTTTGTTGTCTGTGTAGGTGGTAACAGTGTGCAGAAAGGAAACGCCCGTAGACGAGGAGGTAAAGGAGATAAAGGAGGAGCAGACGGAGCAGCGGCAGCAGGAGACAGCTCAGACACAAAGGATGAGACGGTTCAGATCACTGTGAGCACTCTGGCTGAAGTCGAGTCTGACCTGAACCCTCAGGACCCGCTGCAGAAGGTGGTCCGCTTCAGTCCGGACCTGAGCCTGCTGCTGACAGGAGGCACCGATGGACACATCCGAGTCTGGGAGGTAACAACAGACATTTATTCCTTTTTACTTTATTTCATTAGTAAACTTTAATTTGTTCCAGTCATGGTGATGCTGATGATTATTCATGAAATCAAAAGAAAGATTCACACCTCTACCACAGTCCACGCCAAGAAAGGAGGAGACAGTTTCTGGTTTCACTTGCACCTTACTCTGAACAGAGTTCTTTTTATGAGATAGTAGATTATAAAAACATCTGAAAATACCAGACTGTACGTGCTAAGGCTTTACTCATCTTCTGCAGACTTGACCTGCTGGTTTTCTATGAGATTGTGCAAAATAAAATTACTTTGTTGAGTTCTAATTGAGTGGACCATCCAAACCTACCTGGCCTTATGTGAAAAAGTGTTGCCTCCTAAACCTAAGAACTGATTGTTCCATACTTGGCAGCAGCAACTGCAAGCAAGCATTTGAATTAATTGTCGAGGAGGATTTTTGCCCATTCTTCTTGGCAGGATTGTTTTTTTATTCAGCCACACTGGAGGGTTTTCAATCTGATTTAAGTCCAGAATTTGACTAGACCATTCCAAAACCTGCATTTAGGTATGTTTTTAGTTCATTCAGAGGAGGACTTGCTTGTGTGTTTGTGATCATTGTCCTGCTCTTTAAACCAAGTGTGCTTGGGTAACTCATGGTTCCATCAAGCACAGCAAGTGGTCCAGGTCCTGGTCCAGACCATCACACCACCACCACCACGTTTGGCTGTAGGTATTTCATCTGTTGATGAAAAGCTGTGTTATTTTTACTCCAGATGTAACGAAACGCACACCTTCCAGAGAGTCCGACATTTGTCTGGTCAGTCCCCAGAACATTTCTCCATAAGTCTTGGGGATCATCAGGATGTTTCTTAGCAAATGTGAGACAAGCCTTTGTGTTCTTTTTTGTCAGCAGTGGTTTTGGCCCTGAAACTCTCCCATGATACCATTTTTGCCCAGTGTCTTTCTTATAGTTGAGTCATGAACTCTGACTTTAACTGAGACCAGTGAGGCCTGCAGTTCTTTAGATATTGTTCTGGGTTATTTTGTGACCTCCTGGACAAGTTGTCCATGCACTTTTGGAGCCATTTTGGTAGGTCAGCCACTCCGGAGAGAGTGCTCCACTGTTCACAGTTTTCTCTATTTGTGGATAATGGCTCTCGCTGTGCTTGGCTGGAGTCCCAAGGCCTTTGAAATGTCTTTGTAACCCATTCCAGACTGATAGATGTCAGTGACTTTATTTCTCATCTGTTCTTGAATTTCTTTAGATGGCTCCATGATGTGTTGCTTTCTGAGATCTTTTAGTCTACTTCACTTTGTCAGACAGCTTCTATTTAAGTGATTTCTGGATTCAGCAGGTCTGGCAGTAACCAGGCCTGGGTGTGAATAGTCAAACTGAACTCAACTTTATAAAAAATGTGGTTAATCACAGTTAATTCATGATTTAAACAAGGGAGGCAATTACTTTGTCACATAGGACACGGTAGGTTTAGATGTCTTTTCTCCCCTTAATGAATGAAATCATCATTGAAAGACTGACTTTGGTTTTTACTCAGGTTGTCTTTGTCTAATATTCAAATTAGATTGATGATCACAAGTATATAAGTGTGAGAAATATGCAGAAAAATAAAAAATCAGCAAGGGAACAATACTTTTTCACAGCATGGAATATATGTCTCTAACAAAAAAACTGAAACATAAATAAATAATTAACCAGCCTTTTTACATGCATGTATGCTCTCATACTGACCTGAACCTGTTCCGGACTCTTCTACAGTTCCCGTCTTTGAAGAAGAAGTTTGACTTTAAAGCTCATGAAGGAGAAATTGAAGACCTGGATATGAGTCCAGGGAACAAGGTGATACTCTTCTCAAATGTAGACTACACATGATGATTGTAGATTGATTAGTAACAATGAATACATTATAAAAGGATTGATTACTAATGATCATTATGCTGTGTTTTCTTGAACCAGCTGGTGACGGTGGGGCGGGACTTTGTCTGCAGTGTTTGGAGTGGAAACCAGTTAGCCATGAGTCTGAAATGGTATGAAACACTGCCGCACATCGCAGAGAAGACGTATCGATACATGGCCTGCAGGTAAACAAACACAAATGATGAAGTTCAAGACGGCAGGGTTGGCAACCTTTATCAGAGGTTTATAATGTTACGGTTAATCTGGTTAGACTGGAATGACAACGGGGGCTGGACTGGCCTGTATGCATGTGGCGAGGATAGAATGTTTTATAAACTTTAAAGGATGACATCATCTTTACAGGCAAGGATGGAATGTTTTATAAACTTTAAAGGATGACATCATCTTTACAGGCAAGGATGGAATGTTTTATAAACTTTAAAGGTTGACATCATCTTTGTGGGCAAGGATAGAATATTTTATCACTAATAAGGTGACATCATCATTACAGGCAAGGATGGAACGTTTTACAAACTTAAAGGGATGACATCATCTTTATGGGCAAGGATATAATGTTTTATAAACTTTAAGGATTACATCATTAAAGGCAAAGAGCTAATGTTATGTAACTTGTAAAGTTGTGTGTCCGCACACCTCATTAAGAATTACCACTTGGTATCTGAATGAATGAATCAGATCTTTATCCTGTAATGAACTGTCTGAAAAATATCAAACTTGTGTTTCAGGTTTGGGAAGGTGGAGGATCAGAAAGACGCTCTAAGGCTCTACACCGTTCAGATCCCTCACAAACGGGACAGAAAACCTCCGCCATGTTTCATCACTAAGTGGGATGGGCGGAGCTTCCTACCCATGCTGACAGCGCCCTGTGGCTCTGAGGTCATCTCCACCCTGGCTGTCAGGTACCTGATTGGTTCATAAGATACATAATATGTGATATTTAGAGACTCTAAGATAAGCTGGATCTGTTGAAGTCTCTGACCTCTCTACGTGCCAGGATTTTCACTCGCAAAACACTCGCAAAGAATTCTAGGATTGCTCAGAGCATGAGCCAGGAAGGTCACTTTTATCAGCTTTTCTCCCACATTCTGTGAAGGAAAATAATAAAGACATTAATTGGTGTGTTTTCCTCACAGTGATTCTGGAACATTCCTTGGTCTGGGAACTGTAACAGGATCTGTGGCCATCTACATCTCCTTCTCCTTACAGGTGAGCTGTACACCTTACCTTTATAAATGAACCAATCAGTTGTGGCCTCTGCTGACAACAGCATGTATGTCCAACTGTGATTTTGCTTGTTTTTCTCCGTGAAGCGGCTGTATTACGTCCAGGAGTCTCACGGGATCGTGGTCACTGATCTGACCTTCCTACCTGAACACAAACACATCAGAGGGAACAACGAGGCGGCCATGTTGAGTGTGGCGGTGGACAGCCGCTGTCAGGTTCATACTGTGGCCAACAGAAGTGAGTCTGTCATCATCATCACAGTATTTTTATTATTGTCATGATTATTCAAGTATCCAGCATATTCATCATCACCTTAAATCTTTTCACTTTTTTACTCTAAACTTTAGGAAACCTAAAACAGACAGGGGTGGCAAAGTCCTCACATTCTGTACTGAGGTTAAAGTAAAACTCTGGTAAAGGTAGAAGTACAGGCTCAACTACTTCATTCAAGTAAAAATAAAAAAAAAAGCACAGGCTCTGAAATGTACTCAGGTCCAAAAGTCAAAATGAATTTTGCCGTGATACATCGTACCTCTTTTGATGATTCTACGAATCATAAAAGTTCATTTTTAACAGTTTTGGTTCTCTCCACACTATACTCAACATATATTTCTTCTAACAAAAACTTTACCATTTCTAACACTTCACACAGCTCAATTTATGTAGACATACAGTCATGGACGAAAGTATTGGCACCCCTGGAATTTTTCCAGAAAATACACAATTTCTCCCAGAAATTGTTGCAATTAAAAATGTTTTTGGTATACACATGTTTATTTCCTTCATGTGCACTGGAACAACACAACAAAGTAGGAAAAAAAAGCCAAAATTGACATAATATTACACAAAACTCAAAAAATGGGCCAGAGAAAATTATTGGCAGACTCAACTTAATATTTGGATGCACACCCTCGGAAAAAAATGACTGAAACCAATCACTTCCTATAACCATCAACAAGCTTCTTACACCTCTCAACTGGAATTTTGGACCACTCTTGTTTTGCAAACTGCTCCAGGTCTCTCAGATTTGAAGGGTGCCTTCTTGCAACAGCAGTTTTGAGATCTCTCCATAGGTGTTCAATGGGATTTAGATCTGGACTCATTGCTGGCCACCTCAGAACTCTCCAGCGCTTTGTCTCCAACCATTTCTTGGTGCTTTTTGAGGTATGTTTGGGTCATTGTCCTGCTGGAACACCCATGACCTCTGACCCAGACCCAGCTTTCTCACACTAGGCCCTACATTGCGGCCCCAAATTTTTTGATAGTCTCCAGATTTCATGATTCCTTGCACACAGTCAAGGCACCCAGTGCCAGAGGCAGCAAAACAACCCCAAAACATCTTTGAATCTCCACCATGTTTGACTGTAGGTACTGTGTTCTTTTCTTTGTAGGCCTCATTCTGTTTTCTGTAAACAGTAGAATGACGTGCTTTTCCATGACCTTAGTCTCATCTGTCCACAAAATGTTTTCCCAGAAGGATTGAGGCTTACTCTGGAACATTTTTGCAAACTCCAGTCTGGCTTTTTTATGTCTCTTTGTCAGCAGCGGGGTTGTCCTCGGTCTCCTGCCATAGCGCTTCATCTCATTCAGATGACCACGTATGGTCCAAGCTGACACTTTTGCACCCTGAGTCTGCAGGACAGACTGAATTTGTGTGGAAGTTGACTGAGGATGTTCATCCACCATTCCAACTATCCTGCGTTGCATTCTTTTGTCTATTTTTCTTTTCCATCCACGTCCAGGGAGATCAGCCACAGTTCTATGGTTATAAACTTCTTGATTATATTACACACAGTGGACAAAGGAATCTCAAGATCTCTGGAGATGGTCTTGTAATCTTGAGATTGTTCATATTTTTCCACAATTTTGCTCCTTAAGTCCTCAGACAATTCTTGGCTCCTCTTTCTCTTCTCCATGCTTGGTGTGACACACACAGGCACACAACACAAAGGCTGAGTCAACTTTTAGACATTCTAACTGGCTTCAGGTGTGATTTCTAGATAGCCAGTACCTGTTACTGCCACAGGTGAGTTTAAATGAGCATCACATGCTTGAAATAAAATGATTTACCCACAGTGTTAAAAGGGGGACAGTCATTTTGTGTAGCCCATTTTTCAGTTTTGTGTAAAATTATGTCAAGTTTGGCTTTTCTCTTCTGCTTTTTTGTGTTGTTCCAATGCACATAAAGGAAATAAACATGTATACCAAAAACATTTTTAAATTTCTGGGAGAAATGGTGTATTTTCTGGAAAAAATCCAGGGGTGCCAATATTTTTGTCCATGACTGTATTGTTACGCTGCTACCCGCTACGATTCACCTAACTCTAGGGCTAGGGAGCCCGTAACCTAGTGCCCCACCCTACGTGAAGTAGTTGACGTGAACTTGTTGCCTGTGTGTCCCTCAGTGTGTGTGTGTAAAACCTCTCCCTGTCTGTGGGGTTTGTGTGTGGATGACTTACCGCTGAGACGCCGAGCATGCCGCGACTAGCTCACTCTCAGTCGGCTACAATACCAGTTTGCTGCTGCCAGCTCGCTCCGATAGTTGTTTGTTGGTGGTGCTCCCCTCATCCGGTGCCGTGTCGTCGAAGCAAAAAAACCCATAAACCCAAGTGTCCTGAATCCGTTTGGTTTTTCCTTTAGTTGAGGTTTTCTTTAGCGTCCTCCATGTTGGCGTCCATTTTCCTTCCAGCCTCTTTTCCACCTTCACAGGTGTCCCTCATAAGGCTGATCAGTCAGAGCCACCACGCCCCCCACTGTGTGACGTCAGTCATGACCCTGCTCCTCTCCGCCTACCAACAACTCCCACCACTCCAAGACACTAACTCCAAACAAATTCCCTCAAACCGTGACATAACAGCATGTACACAGTATATATAAAGAAACGAAAGGAAAATTTAGCACAGATGCAGAAAATAACGAATCAACTTTTGATACTGCAACAACTGAAGAACTGCACTGGATATATTTCAGAATAAAATCATCGTATGAAAACACGGGTAGCCTCACATAAAAAAACCAAACTAATGGGGCTTTTACCTTGAAAACACACTAAAAGAGTACCGTACCAGTCATCCATCCATCCATCCATCCATTTTCTGTACCGCTTGTCCCATTCGTGGTTGCGGGGGGCTGGAGCCTATCCCAGCTGTCATTGGGCGAGATACCCACTGAAGGCATGCTTATTAGGTTAACTGGTGACTCTAAAATGCCCGTAGGTGTGAGTGTGCCTGATTGTCTGTCTCTATGACAGCTCTGCGATTGACTGGCGACCAGTCCAGTGTACCACACCTCTTGCCCACTGTACCCATCATGTCAGCCTGAAATTCAAGAGTGATAAACACACAAAAACAAAGGACATCAGGACAGGGGACAGGAAGTTCCTAAAAATTTTCAACCTTGACGGAGTTTAACTAAACTCCTCAAACATTGCAGGAAAACCTTGGTTTGTAAATGTTCCTGCTTACGTGTGGACTAGACCTAAGACTACGTTGAAAAGCAGCACTTAGTCCATCTCCTGTAAACTTACTTGGTGGTGTTTTTGATCAGGTGGTGTTCTCCCTGATGTCCGAGGTACTGTTTCTTTGTTGAAGATGCCAACACTGTTTCCTTGGACGTTCTTGTTGATCCACTTCATGTTTCCAATCCCAGTATTCTTCATCTTCTTCCCTGTAGGGTCGTTTCCTGTCTGGCTGGTTCTCTTCTTCTGTGGTGTCATGGTGGTGGTGGTGGTCCTCCTCCTGCAGCACCTCTTCCCAGGATTCATCTAAAACCACGCAGGAGCGATCACAGTGAGAGTGGGCGGAGCCTGAACGCACCGCCATGCTGCTTACATCATTGTCAATAACGCAGCAGCATGGCGTCCTGTGAGGATCTACCTGCAGCACAGACCCCGCCCCCTCCTCTGGTGTACTCAGGGTCGCTGTTCCCCCCTCTGCTGATCCCAGTGGAACCAGTAAAGGAGGACGGACTGGCGTTTTATGACAGAAGAATCAGCGTCAACCTGCTGAAGGGCTCAAAGTTTGAATGTTTAAAGGGGGCGGGCTTTTTATCCTCATATTTAATGAACTATGTATGAATATAGAAATGATTGACACGTCCATCCTGTGTCTGATTTTTGTTTACACAAACACGCTGAGTTTCTGCTTCTCTGGATGTTTTTGTTTTATCCACCAGAGGGCAGCAGAGGAAGTCTTCAATGTTTTATCAACGCCACGTTTTAATACTGTACAATCTGTTCTTTTAATGACCAGCAGTATCGAACATACCAATGCTTAAAATAAAATCAAATCTCCAGTCAGATATTTAACGCTGAAATCCCAAACTATGACTAAATTGCATAAACACATTGGCAACTTGTCTGTGTTGTTTTCCATGTAAAATGTTTTGGCATTTCTTTTTTTCAGCGTTTAATAAGTTTTTGCGTCTTTTAAATGTTTCTACATGCCATCATACAGTTGAGTCCACAGATTGCTGATGTTTTTGTGCTATTTAGACAGAGGGCAGGAGCTCCCCTGGTAAATCCATCAACTGAAAAAAAAACAAATTTAGCCACTTCTCTGTTTTGTTGTTGTAGTATCAAACAAGCATCAATATGGTTTTACTTTTATTAAGAATCAAAGTTTAATTTCTAACCCGACAGGAAATCTTAATAGAACACGCTCGTTAAAACATCCATGTGGTTAATTATTTTATCTCGGTCAACTTCCTGCCGGCTTGGCGAACCCGTCTGAAGTGATTATTTTATAAAAGTTTAGATTTATTTGATGAATGGTGTGGATCAATAAGACAAAAGTCTGCCTGTGTGAAAACTTAAAGATATCTTATTTTAATATCAGCTTGTTCCCTTGGTTTATGAAGAAGAGTCACCTTTATGAATCTAATTTAGACACTGCACATTTACGCCAATGTCCAAAATGTGAATGATTTTGAAATGATGCCCTTATTATTGTGACCAACACGGTAAATGAAAGAAGAAATAAAATATGAATATTAGAGAAAAAAAATAAAAACACTGTGGTTTTTGGCTCTGATCTTTTAAACCAGTGGTTCCCCACTGATGGGTTGGGACCCAAATGTTGGTCATGAATTGCAGTGCAAGAAGTCAATGTTGTCTTGGGGTCCTCGGAAGGCCCGCATCCATACATATTTTTATTTTTATTTTTCCTTTTATGGTGATTCATTTTTGGTCTCTTCTGAAGGTTTTTGTCTTCCTGTATTTAACAAGTTGGTTTTGCCAAGGCAATGGGAAAATTCCTTGAGAAATTGCCAACATTGACATTATCTTTGAAGCCAGAGGATGAAATGTTTTTGAATTCGGTGAAGCTAGGAACCTTTCTCCCTATGTATTCACTGGGATGCACGATCTTATCGGTCTGGCATCGGCAGGTATGAAAATTTCTGCCAATTTTTTTTGCCTGAGTTGCCGGGGTTTGAGGCTGAACCAACAGACCTATGTCAGTTGAGGTCTTTGTCTTTATTTATCCTCATTCTTTAAACTTTAAAGTGTTTTTAAGGGACTAAAGTTATTTTCTTTGGCCATCCTCAAACCTTAAAGTGTGTCCAAAAGGACTGAAATTTCTTGTCCGAAAAGCATATTTAAATGATATCAATATCGGTATCCACTAAAATGAATATGTAAATATCGGCATATCAGATATCGGCCAACATCGTGCATCCCTACATATTTGCCACATAGGCCACTGTTGACAACTTTTGGAGAAGTTGATGGAAGTGGCGAAGACCTTTAGTCCTCACCAGTTCCAGCCACTTTTCAGAAAGTGCCAACAAAGTACAGTCAACATAAGAGAAAGACTGCTAGTATTTAATAATGAAGCTGAGATGGCAGTTCAAAATGACGATAGGCTGGACCGTTCACAGACAAGATGGTCGAAGAGCTGGCTCCTGTTTCCTTATACTGAATTACTGAGACTTTAACTCTCATGCAGACACAAAAACAGCCGAAAAATAATCTTTAGAGTCTGAAATCAACATTTTTATTGGAGGAGAAACATTTATTATCAACAAAGTTGAAATATATCACATCAGATCTCCATCTGTGTAACCACACTGAACACTGAAGTGTCCAAACAGCAGCGTAGTAAAAGTCAATGCCTGCTCTGTCCAGAGAAGAAATCCTCATGTCATTCCTGAATCAGTCAGATGATTCCTGGATCAAAGTATGATCATTCCTTAACCACCATCAGATCGCTCCTCGATCAAAGTCCAATTATTTCCTGATCAAAGTAAAAATCACGCTTTGATCACAAATCTTACATTCTTTATTGGTCAGATCATTTCTTAATATCAGTCGGATCGTTTTCTCCTCATGGTCGGAACATTTAGATAGATCCTTTCTAGACTAAAGTTAGATAATTCTTGGATCGCCGTCAGATCATTCCTGGTTTGGCAGATTATTCCTGGGTCATCGTCAGATCATTCCTGGACCACTGTAAGATCATTCCTGGATCATCGTCAGATCATTCCTGGATCACTGTCAGATCATTCCTGGATCACCATAAGATTCCTGGATCACCGTCAGATCATTCCTGGATCATCCCCAGACCATTCCTGGATCATCCCCAGACCATTCCTGGATCATCATCAGATCATTCCTGGATCATCCCCAGATCATTCCTGGATCATCCTCAGATAATTCCTGGATCATCATCAGATCATTCCCGGATAATCCCCAGATCATTCCTGGATCATCATCAGATCATTCCTAGATCTTTGTCAGACCATTCCTGGATCCCCGTCAAATCATTCCTGGATCACAGTCAGGTGTTAATAAATCAGGGTGAAATCGTTCCTTAACCAGAGTCAGATCCTTGATCATGGTCAGATCGTTTGATTATGGTCAGATCATTCCTCAACTGTGATTAAAACATTCCTTAATAGGGATGGGAATTGCTAAGATTGCTAAGACTACATCGGTTTTCACCGTTAACAACTCCAATCTTATTGAGTCTCTTTCTCTCTGAACACTAAAAAAGATGTCTGCCACCTTCAGTGAGAGTTGCCGACAAGAACACTTGAACTCCTGCTGTAATAAACAGTTTAGAGAACTAAAAATGTTAAACATCAAGTGTTTGGGAGGAGTACACGCTAAATTATACAAACATATTTTTAGTTGGAAATACCTCAGTTAATACAAACTGCCCTCTGGATCTTTAAATTCTGAACTTAAGGGAGAATAAAATACTACTGCTCATTTTCTTTATACGATAAAACCTTAAAATAAATATAAAGCTAAACTCTGGATCCTAGATCTCTGGGAATATCAAAATAAATTTAAATTTGTACAAAATTTACAGTGCAAAAAGAAGCATGCCTTGCATTAAATCCCTGTTCAAAAGACGTACATTGTGCTGTTTGCATCTTTTTTGAGACCGCTTTAGCTTTTTTTTTGTGACTGCCATGTTTACTTCCTCAACTTCTCTTTTTTTGCCCTCTTCACTGACTGCCTCTGGCAAGATTGTGTTTTCAAGGTGTTTAGAAGTAAAGCATTGATAAGGGAATTCTTAAGATTAAGGCTGAATCACATTTCTCCCCTTAACCCTCAATCTTACCCTCAACCTCAACCCTCAGTCTTAACCTCGCCCCTCAAAACCAAGTGTAAGGGCCTTCTTGTGACTTTGAAATGGGACACCCCGTAATAGCAGTTACGATTTCAGACTGTAGAGAGCAGTAATGTGCCAAAAACGGAGTAGTCTGTCAATTCAGAGGAGAAAGAAGAAGAATGCGACGGTATGGTTACCGGCTTACAATGGTAAAAATAAAAGCAAATGTTGCACTACAGAAAGGCAAATAATCCATAAAATAACATTAAACTAAGATATTGGAGTAGTTTTCATAATTTTTAGATCTCTATTAACAAAGAAATGTATATATTTGTAGCTCGATTTCTTCTTTCTTTGAGTGATAACCCTCAATACCAAGAGAGCTCCAGGAACATCTTAAAATGGAGAGGGATAAAGCCCTCGCACTGCGCTGGAACATGCATTTTGAGACAGGATTAAGATTGAGGGTTAAGGGGAGAATTGGGATTCAGTCTATATATACTGTACACTATTAATGGATTAAACCCAGGGAAACCCGGTTTTCAATTCCCATCCCCATTCCTTAATCACAGTCAAACCATTCCTGGATCACCATCAAATCGACCCTGGATCAGGGTCGGATCTTTCCTTAGCCACAGTCAGATCGTTTCCTGATTGTGGACACATCAGTCTTTGATTATGGTCTGATCGTTCCTCGATCAACGTCAGATCATATCTTGATTGTGGTCAGATCATATCTTGATTGTGGTCAGATCATATCTTGATTGTGGTCAGATCGTTCATTGATTGTGGACAGATCTTTTCTTGGTTGTGGTCAGATTGTTCCTTGATCACAGTAATATTGTACCTTGATTGTGGTCATATTGTATCTTGACTGTGGTCATATCGTATCTTGACTGTAGTCAGATCATATCTTGACTGTGGTCAGATCATATCTTGATTGTGGTCAGATTATATCTTGATTGTGGTCAGATTGTTCCTGCATTTCTTCATGCAACACTGTCCTTGTCAATGTCCCCTGATTGCCTTCACACAGTTCACCTCACAAACATTACAGTTAAATTCATATGTACATTATTATTGTTTTATTCATGTGTCATTAATGTTTACAGTATAAATTAGTCTGAAGTTAAGATCATCCTTGTGTTTTAATCAAAGTGCTTATTAACCACATTAAACCCTCACCTTTCTACATCTGAAGTTTCATCAACTTCCTGTAACAATCTGAAGTCCCATCCACCTTAAATTGTGATTGGTTAGCAGTATGCAAGTCAGACAGATGGGCTGGGACTTAAATTTATTTCCTAATAGATGGGTATCTTTTAGGTCATTGTTACTGGACTAAACAAAACGCTTTTCAGTTTTCATGTGAACAAATAAGCACATAAAGAGAACATGAAGTGTGGATGTGGAGGAGAATGGCCTCTAATCTTTACAGGTACCCGCCCACATGAGGCCTAGGTCTGAAACCTAACTATGGTACATGTGCTGTCTGATGGCTACAGCTCACTGCTCATATAAGTTTGTGTATATCATAGTACCATGAGGCTGCGTCAAAAATAACAGCATGTTTTACATCAATGTGAATTCAGTCTGAACATAAAAAAATGAATACTGAGGACGACAGTGTCTGTGGGATTAAACAGTGACCATTAAACAGACTAGGAGGGTCATGGGACTGAACTTTAAACTTGATTTGTTTCTTCTAAAAATCAAACACATACAGATACCTGTTTGACAGCATGGCAGCAAAAATATAAGTTCTTGGCACCCTGTATTAGATAATTCCAATCAAAATCTTAGGCAGGCTAAAGTTCTCTCTTTCTCTTTACTTCAGAAAGGTAAAGCTCCATGTATTCTAGATTCATCTAAACCAGAGGGAAATATTTTAAGACCTTTTTTGTTTTGATCTTGATGATTACAGCTTACAGCTCATGGAAATCACAAATCCACTACCTCTAAATATCAAAATATTGTGGAAAATTCCAATTTGCAAAGGTTTCCTTAGCCTTCATTCTTTTACTCTGGTTCAGGGCACACAACCACCATCATGGGGAAGACTGCTGACTGGACTATTGTCCAGAAGACCATCACTGGCATCCTCCATGAGGAGGGTAAGCCACAGAAGGCTGCTGCTGTAGGTCAGGCTGTTCTCAGAGGCTGTATCAAAGCAGATTCATGGAAAGTTGACTGAAGAAGTAAGTGTGATAAGAAAAGGAGCACAACGAACAGGGATGAGCTCAGCCATCAGAAGACTGTCAAACGAAGCTGACTCAAGAACTTAAGGGAGCTTTAAAAGGACTGGACTGAGACTGGAGTCAGTGGATCAAGAGGGACCACACAGACGGGTCCAGGAGATGGACTTCAAGTGTGGTGTTCCTGTTTTCAGATGAAACTAAATTTTACATTTCATTTGTAAATCAAAGTCCTAGACTCTGGAGGAACATCAGAGAGACCTTCAGGTCTTGAAGTCCAGTGTTTCCAGTCTCCACAGTCAGCGATAGTGTGGGGTGCTGTTGGTCCACTGGTTTTTATCGAGTCCAGAACCAACACTGTCAGCTGTCTACCAGGAGATTTTAGAGCCCTTCATGCTTCCATCTGTGGAGAAGCAGATCAGAGATGCTGATTTCCTTTTCAGCTGCCCGCAGTGAAGCCAGAACTACCAGAAACTGGTTTACTGACCATGGTGTTACTGGGTTTGATTGGCCAGCCAACTGGTCTGACCTGAACCCCATAGAGGATCTCTGGAAGATAAGAGACATGAGACTCAACAATGGCTGCTATTAGAAGCAACCTGGGCTTCATAACACCCCAGCAGGACCACGGACTGATCGGCTCCATGACGCGAGCATAGATGCAGGAATTCATGAAAAAGGAGCCCTGACCATGTACTGAATTTAATAGAAAGTCAACATTTATGCATTAAAAATCCTTTTCTGGACTGATGATTGTGATATTCTAATATTTCGAGACAGTGGATTTTAGATTTGTGAGCTTTAAGCCGTAATCATCAAGATTTAAACAAAAAAAGTCTGAAATATTTCACTTTGTATGAGATCAATCTAGATTGTACGGAAGTTTAACTTTAAGCATTAAATCACAGGAAAAACCTTTTCATTATATGCCAGTTTTTTAAAGATGCACCTGTTTAAAGGTGATCAGGACTGATCTGCATTCAGGAGGTAACTTAAATAAGATAAATAATAATATGTGAAATAGACCAAAATATTTATTTAAATTTAGCTTATTTGAAAGTTCAACCCCTACAGCGTCTTCACTGAAAAAAGCTGTCCCCCTGCAGTTCCTGACCTCTGGTTTAGGTTCTCACACCGGCAGTCTGGACCTTTACACAGCCACCATGAACCCCGTCTGAAACAGCTCTGAACAGGGACTAAGTAAATCCTCCTGGCCTGTGCTGTCACGTCTGACCTTAAAAATGACCTTTAGGACCACTGAAGAGCTCTAGTGTGTGTGAGGAAATACCATCTTCACGAATGTGAGTTCTGAGGGGTCCCTGACCACAGATCGGGACCCTTAGAGCTCCGTCTGTCTGTTCCAGCATCTCGATAAAGCTTTCATGAACCTTGGAGACATGACTGTTTCCTCCTCAGTCAATGGAAATGAACCCTACCATCCTCTGACTTCTACATGTGATCCGGTGAAACTTCTAAAAAGGTTAAGAGACGACAAGTCCGAGTGGTCCTCAGCTCTTCCAGTCCCAGGGCACACATAGGTCCCCATCCTGCATGACGGAGAAGAAGTGAGACACGCAGAGGTGGAGGCCCTGCAGGAGGGGGGAGGGCTGCTCCAGGAGCCGCTGACAGCAGGAGATCATCTGAGCTGACGAGATGCTGGGCTCTTTGGACAAACTCCTCAGAGACAGCGTGTGGACGCACTTCTTCAGCAGCGACTCCTCCTCCACCTGAAGCCTGGACACAAAAGATGGGGAGGGAGGAGTCAGTGACAGAGATAATCCACCAACAAGAGCTGGGTAAAGAAAACTACCAAACTCAGACTTGTCTTAAATTTACTTGTCATTTCAGTTTCTTTATTAGAACACTGATAAACCAACAATTTATTTCTTTCCTTTAGGCTGACGATCCTTTGGGAAAGTGTGTGAAACTGGCAAGGAACGTGAGCAAAACATCCACAGATTGCCCAACATTCTATCTTTGCCTTTGAAAATGTCATCCTTAAATGTTTACAAACATTCTGTCCTTGCCTTTGAAGATGACACCATCCTTTAAAGATTATAAAACATTCCATCCTTGCATTTAAAAAATGATCCCATCCTTTAGCCCTTATAAAATATTCTATCCACATCTTTAAAGATGCCATCCTTTTATGTATATGAAATATTCCAACCTTGCATGAACAGAGGATGTCACCATTAAAAGTTTTTTAAACATTCCATCTTAGCTTTTAAAGATGATATGATCTTTCAAAGTTATAACAGATTCTGTCCTTGTCTAAATGATAGACTGACTTTTAAGGCTTATGAAACATTCCATCCTTGCCTTTATTAAAATGTCATCCTTGGTGGAAAGCTTATAGAGCATTACATCCTAGACTCTAAAGATGATGCCATCCTTTAAAGTTTATAAAACATTCCATCATTGCTTTTAAAGATGAAGTAATCCTTTAGACCTCAAAAATGTTCTAGCCGTTTCTTTAAAGCTGCCATCCTTCTATGTCTTAAAATATTCCATCCTTGCAATAACAGAGGATGTAATATCTTAAAGTTCTTTAAACATTCCATCCTTGCATTTAAAGATAATATTATCCTTCATTAATATTATCCTTCAAAGTTACAACAGATTCTATCCTTGCCTTTGAAAATGATTGACACACTGTAAAGCTTATTAAACATTCCATCCCTGCTTAAAATTTGATGTTGTCCTTTAAAGCTTATAAAAAAAAATCCTTGTATACAAAGATTCTCTACTTTAAACATTTTTAAATGTTTCTATCCTTGCCGTTATTTTCATCCTCTAAAGCATATTAAACATTCCAGCCTAGCCTTTAAGGATGACGTCATCCTCTAAAACATTCCATCCTTGCATTTAAAGATATCAACCTGAAAAGCGTATAAAATGTTCAATCCTTGTATTTAGAGATGATGTCATTTTTTACAGCCTTTATTAAGCTTTAGAATTATGTCAAAATTTTTATGCTTATAAAACATTCCATCCTGTCCTTAAAGATTTTATTCTTAGTGTATAGCTTATAGAGCATTTTATCTTTATATTTAAAGATCATGCCATCCTTTAAAGTCCATAAAACCTTCCGTCCTTGCATTTAAAGATGTCATCCTGAAAATTTTATAAACATTCCATCCTTGTCTTTTGGATGCAGGCCAGTCTAAGCCCCCAGTCATTCCAATCTAACCAGTGCCCCATAAGATTTATTAACTAAATTGCATATCAGCTTGTCTGTTAAAAGCATGTATTGAGGGAGAAAAGCCGTTGGGTATCCCAGCATGCTTTGTGCAGTGTAGCTGTTAGTTATAGTAATGAAGTGGGTACTGATCAGAGCTTGGAGACATTTTTTTAATTGTTGCCAGTACAGATGATAGATAATGACTGGGTCTTTATAACTCTGGGTCGGTTCTTCTTAAAAACTTCTGTTTCCAGAACTATCCTCCTACATGTAGACCAGGTCTACATCTCTTCCCACCTTTGCTTATCCTTCATCAGTGACAGTTCATTAATCATGTGACTCACTGTTTCCTGCGTTGTGTGCGTTGTCGAGCCTCGGGTGCATGGCTCTGGAGATAAACCTGCAGCTTGGGGGGGTCACAGTTGGTGGGGATGAGGAAGTGTCCCATCTCATGTAGACTGGGGTTGGACCGGTCGCTGTGATGGATCAAAACAAAGCCAGATCTTACTCATAAAACAGAGACACCTGTTTTTAGTGTTAGTGGTGAGAGGCAGAGAGGGAGCCTACTTCTCCAGCAGCATGGTCAGACCCTGCAGGCTCCGGGGGTGCAGCCGGAGCCGTCCCGTCAGCAGGCTCTTGTGGAAGGTGTTCAGTGTGCTGTAGTGCTCCGCAATGGGCTGGACCGGGCCCAGACGCTCTTTATGGACCACCTGAGCCCCCCCCAGGAGGAGGCTGATCCGCTCCTTCAGCCAGTCTGTCTGCTGCTGCAGGGCGCGATAGCTGGGCAGCTGCTCGAACAGCTGAGGACAGGGACGGGGACAAGGAGGAAGAGGAGGATGAGGACGGGGATCACCAGGAAGTCAAGGAGGAGGGGCCAGAGAAAGAAGAGGGGTCAGTGAAGATGAAGGGACACAGGAAAGAGAGACAGCAGCAGATCTCCCTTACCTTGGTCCACTGGTGATGAACGTCCATGGTTCCCAACATGACATGTCCAGAGGCATCCATCCCTGATTGGTCAGCAAACACGACCGTGTGTCCTGGAGGATAAAGAGCAGATTAAAGGGACAGTCCAAATATTTTACCCTTGTATGAAATCCATTTTAAACTGTTATCTGACAGTGAAGCTTCCTGAGAACAGAGACGAATCTGCTCAATAAGGGAGAGAGTGGTCTGTGGAAAGCTGTGCTGGTGAACCTATTTGAACCTATACGAACATATTTGAAGGCGCCTGTATCAGTCAGTGATACCGGAGTGAACACAAACATCTGTCCCTCATCAGGTGAGTCTGCTGTTACCTTGCAGGTTGATGAGAGCGTCAGGGTTCTGCTGAGACAGTCGGCTCAGACTCTGCAACTGGCTGCACCGGTGAGCAACTCCCCAACTACGCTGCCACCTACCAGACAAGATCATATCACCATCATCATCATCATCGAGTGTGTTCAAGTGCACACTAATACTCTGATAATTATTTGATTGCTGTAGCTACCTGATCACTACGCCTGTTAATCATACAAAAAGAAATAAAATCCACGCTCCAACCAATCAATCAGTCATTGGGGTTTTTAAAAAGAACCCTGCCAATATCTCAAGATCAATTTAATCCATGACAGGTTCCTCCTGCACCCTCCTGGTAATCCAAATATAGTCAATGATTAACATTACAAGCTATCCGTAGCATTATACGTTGTTTTTAACCCCATTAGGTTGATTTAAAAAAGTTACTGACTCAGAGACGACCCCCTATAATCACAGGATTTCTGGCATGATCAACATTTAAAAACATATCGCCTACAAAATCACTGATAAATCGATAATAACAGATTAAAACCTGACCTTTAAACACCATCCCCTGACCTGGAGCACGTTTACCTGACTTACTGAATCCTGACTGTATGATGATGATCTTTGACCTCTCTCAGACTCAGTCACTGTAATAACAGGCCTGTATTTGGTTGGTATCTGTTTATTATTAATTTTTAATACTTCGGATATAAAAGCCTTTTTAAAACATGCTGTAACCGAGACGTGAGGGTGCTGAATATCAAAGGAATAATCACTTAACAAATCATCTGTTAGCAAACACAGAAGAGCGAGACAGATGGACAGAAAATCACCACAACAAGGCATTAATGGTGACGCCCTTCTCTGCTCTGTATTGTCGGGTCAGTCTGTGAAGTTTATGAAATCCTCTGCAGTCTGCAGGAAGGGCTGACCGATTTTTGATAATTGAGGCCAAGGTTGTGATTTATTGATGATATCAGTGCATGTGTGTTGGATCAGTAGCATTGGTGCTAGCAGCCTGGCTAACAGTTCCCTCATTTTGGAGCAGAAAAGTGTATCAAGCTATTATTGAGTTCTGATCTACAAAACTATTTATTCCTGGCACTTTGAAACCCTTTTACACCACCATTTCTGCCCATTTTTTTCACATTTGTTTTCACGTTAAGCCTATTTTTGCAACTTTGAGCCAATTTGAATCTATTTTTAACCCTTTTCACTACTTTAGCCACCCACTTTCCCCTAATAACCAATTTTTGCCACTTTTAGCTGATTTCTGCATCTTTTAACCCTTTTCTGCAATTTTAACCAAATTTTGCCACATTCAACTGCTTTTCACCATTTTACCACCCATTTCCACTTTGAGTCAGTTTTGCCACTTTTGACCCATTTTTGCCACTCTTCCATCACTTATGGTTACTTTTACCTTAATTCTGTGATTCTTTTATTATTTTTTTCCTCCAAAGTCATTCAAATTACATCCTCTCCAGTGGTTCTTATTCAGGAAGATTAACTATACAATTGACCATGATCTTTGACTTCCATGGGCCTTTTTGCAACTGTAACCCATTTTTGCCACTTTTTTAAAGCTTTACATCATTTTTACCACTGATCTGAACTTATTTTGCCACTTTTAACAACTTTAAACTAGGGGTGCACCGATTGCAATTTTCTGGCCGATCACCGATCACCGATCTTTAAAAAGCCTGACCTGCCGATTCCGATTTTGGCCGATACCGATTTTTTTATAACTGACAGCATACACCTTCAATGTTCCGAACTTATTTTATTGAATAACATTGAACAATTCCCATGAAACAATACAAACTTGTTGCTTTAACCGCACATGAGGTAGTTCTCTCAAATATAAATGAAAAGTTTAAAGCATTGCTGTCCAAACTACTAAATTCAGTATTTATCATGGTGGATAATCAAGGACCAGTGTTTTTACTTTCAGAACAAACATCCTACAGTAGCAGTATCAGGTGGCATTCACTTCTTGAGTAAATGAAGTGAGTTAATCTCCAATAATTGCTCTAATTAAATCAATCAGAGAGAGTCTGAGGATCAATCAGTCAGATAATCAGCATTCCGTGTTTCCTTCCAGACCAATCAAGCCCGATCACATCAGAGCGGCGAGCTGCCACCAACATTAGCCTGCAGAGCTCTTCGGGAGAGCACGCCACGAGCATGCTCTTCACTCACTTCTGTATATGCATTTTAGACCATTTTTTCACCAGGCTCAAATTCTTTTTGCCACTTTTGACAAGGCCTGCATGGCGGTGCAGGAGTCAGTGCTGTTGTCTCACAGCAGGAAGGTTCTGGCTGTTTCCCATTTTGCCGGGCCTTTCTGAGAAGAACTTTGCATCATTTACCACTGTCCAAACTCCAGTTTTGCCACAACAACCAAACACATGCTCGTTAGGGTTAATTTTTGCTCTAAATTGCCCGTAGGTGGAGTGTGCCTGGTTGTTTGTGTTTGTGATTGAAAACCAGCTTGGTAACTGCTCTCACCCAGTAACAGCTGAACAGTCTCCAGTCCTCCACATCCTGAACAGGATTAGCCATATAAAATTGATTTTGAAATGGACATGTAGACTTTATTCTGTGGAGATTTTCAATGGAAACGTTCCTGACATTTGTCAAATATCCATCCTGTTTTAACCCTTTCATACTGTTCATTCTGCACTTTCACAGTATGGTCCTGGTCAATTTTGACCTGGACCAAGAATTCCCTTGTGGCAAGTGTTTCCACCAAGGTTTTAAATACAAACCTATTCAGAATGTTTAAATCGCCTATGCCACTTAAAAAATGAATGATTAATCCTTCATAAATGTTTCAAAGACCAGGGAAAGTGTATTTTTTATGTTTTACACCACTTTTTTTTGGCGAAAAATATCCATTACACAGTATGATGTCATGTAATATATGTAAGAAATACAAAATTTTAAAGTCATGATGATTTGAATATATTTTATTGACCCTGAAAATTACATGAGCATTCTGGATCTTTTTGACTTCATAATATAACCACTGACCACTGTCCTCACTGCTATATCATAAGATATAAAGCGGTTATTGTGAACTGGTCTCTGCATTCAAAGCAGAGGTGGGACACTTTCTGTGTGGATCTTGCACATGTTTCCCACATTTGCATCAGGTTGTCCCTGTTTAACAGCCTTTTCAGGGCAGAAGCTGCATCTTGTGCTCTTTTGCTGTTTGCTTGATCAGGACCAGGCTCAGATTGCTGCTGCCACTTACCAATGCTGCCTGTTGGACTTTTCAGTCTTGCTGCCATGATGTCTGTCACATGCTCATGAACCTTTATACTGTTATGACCCCCACCACCTCCCTCCCAACCACAGACTGTAGAAAGTATTAGACAAACCCGCCATGAGTGATGAAACCTACTCATCTTACAACAGCGGACTAAAACGGCTTTTGAAGCCCATTCGTGGATGCTTCCACATTGAACCTAACCCGCCCACTAAGCGCGACTTCCTGTCAGCCTGCTAGCTAGCATTCGGTTGTAAGAAACAGAGCCTCTGCCTGCCGAGCTATCTGTCAATCAAATGAGATAGTGAGGTTTCATCCCAGGTATAAGCCAAACGATGTTGGTACAACAAAATTCACCCATGTGCAGTAGGAGCATAATAACACACTAGCGATGAGACACTGGCGTGTTTTGGAAAGCTGTAAGACCAGAATCAGAAACAGTTACTCAAAATTTCAAACCGGCTGTTTACCATGTGCAGACAGAACTTAGCTGGTTTCCTTCAGCCAGCCTCAAGTGGACACTTGCAGTATAGCAATTTTGCACTCTCTTTCCCTGGCTTCATTTTTCAGGACCAGAGGTTGCTGCTCCCAACCCAAACAGACTCCAGTTTGTTACTGTGCACATTATTTTATTACATTGCAGGTGCAGTTGCTTGCAGGTGCACATCTTGTGTCTGTGTGAAGGCACAACTGACCTCTGGATGACTTCTGTTCCCTTTCAAGTCATCAAATTTTAGGTTAAAAGAATGACGCTTAGGTATTTTATTTCTGACTGCTGTCAAATGTCAGAACAGGTCAAATTTGACCTGAACAGCATGTAAGGGTTAAGTCAGACACAGTGTGACTCTAACTCTCACTAGGGAAGATGTATCAGCATTTTTGGCCTCTGACCATGTTAGGATCGACTGATTCTGAGTCCTGATCTGATCCTCATTCACCTCAATTTTATTATTATTATTATTATTATTATTATTATTATTATTATTTAATTTAAATATCCCAATCCCACTTGGACCTAACACAATTAGCCTAACTTGATCTGTCATGACAAAACTGAACTCAAGAAATGAATTCCAAAAACGCCCCAACTCCACTTTAAAGTTTTGTAAAGAGTTTAATCCAAGCAGATGGATTAGATCAGAACAGTTAAAATAGAAAAGCTTCATCTGAGACATGAACTGGTCACTAACATTACAATAAAACTCATTATATCAAATATAAGCCACTGTTATCTAGTTAATAGATATATGTTCTACAGTTTATCTGGAGCCCAAGAACTTTCTCTCAGATCTGCTGTTACCTTAAATCAGTTTTACCCAACTAAAGAGCCAGAACTGTTTATCAATGCCTTTGCAAGAGGCACAATCTTCAGGTGAAGAACAGCAAAATGTGTTGAAGTGGCAATAAAATAAGTTAGAGGTCGCAAACATGGTCAAAAAGAAGTGGCAAAAACGTGTTTTGAAAAGGGGACAAACGGGAGAAACTGATAAAGGGCAGAAAGTGGCAAAAAGTGGCAAAAAATTAACAACACTAAACTAATAAATGAAACTACCAAAATGGGCAACAATCAGCTAAAAGTGGCAAAATGTCAAAGAAAGTAGCATTTAATGGTAAGAAGTAGCTTATGGGACAAAAGTGGCAAAAAAACAAAAACAAAACAAAACCAAAACAAAACAAACAAAACAAAACAAAACAAAAACAAAACAATGGCAAAATAGGGGCAAAAAATGCAAATAGCAAAAGCAGGATAAAGTGTATACAAAGGGATAAAAGTGGACAAAGAAGTGGTGAAAATGGGCTAAAACAGTAAAAGGGGTAAAAAGTGGCAAACAAGGGCAATGGGAATATGGAGAAGGATGACTAAGAGCTTTTAAGTGTGGGAGACAAACTGATTTAAGAGACTTGCAGTGGATGACCTCTGAGGTCAAAGTTCTTCTTTAAGGTTTTATCAAACAGGGCTTTTACTCTATAAATCAAACTCTGGCTTTACATGTGGCTACAGAGCCAGGCTCTCTGATCGTTAGCCTCATCACTAGGTCAATTCTAATTCTTAAATGATTTACCTCTAAACTCTGGGTTGCTAGCAATTATACAACCACAATAATAAAAAAAAAAAGAAATAAAAAAGGACCATAATCCAGATAATGGCCTCAGCGGTCTAAATCCTCTCAGCCCTCTGGTCTTCATAATCAAACAGGAAGAGCCAGACCATCTAGTGACAGACCACTCTTCAGTTATTCTTCTAATCAAACTCTGAAGTTTTTCTAATCAACACTGGAATTGTTCTCACTCTCAATCACATCAAACTCGTGGTGGCTCACACTGAGAGACAAAGAGCATCATCAGGCGAGGAAAACATCATGATTACAGGTTTAGAGAGGAAGAGACAAAACAAACTGGCTTTAGTAACTAAAATCAAACTCTGGTCTTTAGAAACAAAAATCATCTGGCTTTAGAGTTACTACTAATCAAACTCTGGCTTTAGTTACTCTATCAAGATCATTTAGTGTGGATCAATACAATTATTTATCAATTATCAATCAAACTCTGGCCATTCACCTTTATAAATCAAAGTTTTCAGCCCTCTCTATCAAACTCTGGCCTTTAGTCCTATCAAATACAAGAACTTTAGGCACAATCAAACTCTGGCTTTAGAAGTCTATAAATCAAACTCTGGTAGTTTTTATAAAAATCAAACTCTGTTTAGTTACTCTATAAATCAAACTCCAGTAACTGTTATAAATCAAACTCTGGCTATAAATCATAAATCAAACTTTAGTTACTCTATCAAACAGCTAAATTCAAATCTCTGGCTTTAAATTACTCTTCTAATCAAACTCTGGCTTTAGTTACTTTAAAATCAAACTCTGGCTTTAGTTACTCTTCTAATCAAACTCTGGCTTTAAGTTACTTTATAAATCAAACTCTGGCTTTAGTTACTCTATAAATCAAACTCTGTTACTCTATAAATCAAACTCTGGCTTTAGTTACTAACTCTGGCTTTAGTTACTCTAAAAATCAAACTCTGGCAGTTTTAAATCAAATCAAACTCTGGCTTTAGTTACTCTATAATCAAACTCTGGCTTTAGTTACTCTTCTAAATCAAACTCTGGCTTTAGTTACTCTATAAATCAAACTCTGGCTTTAGTTACTCTTCTAAATCAAACTCTGGCTTTAGTTACTCTATAAATCAAACTCTGGCTTTATTTACTCTTCTAAATCAAACTCTGACTTTAGTTACTCTATAAATCAAACTCTGGCTTTAGTTACTCTATAAATCAAACTCTGACTTTAGTTACTCTATAAATCAAACTCTGGATTTAGTTACTCTATAAATCAAACTCTGGATTTAGTTACTCTATAAATCAAACTCTGGCTTTAGTTACTCTATAAATCAAACTCTGGTTTTAGTTACTCTATAACTCAAACTCTGGTTTTAGTTACTGTATCAATCAAACTCTGACTTTAGTTACTCTATAAATCAAACTCTGGATTTAGTTACTCTATAAATCAAACTCTGGCTTTGGTTACTCTATAAATCAAACTCTGGCTTTAGTTACTCTATAAATCAAACTCTGGCTTTAGTTACTCTATAAATCAAACTCTGACTTTAGTTACTCTATAAATCAAACTCTGGCTTTAGTTACTCTATAAATCAAACTCTGGCTTTAGTTACTCTATAAATCAAACTCTGGCTTTAGTTACTCTATAAATCAAACTCTGGCTTTAGTTACTCTAAAAATCAAACTCTGGCTTTAGTTACTGTATTAATCAAACTCTGACTTTAGTTGCTCTTTAAATCAAACTCTGGATTTAGTTACTCTATAAATCAAACTCTGGCTTTAGGTACTCTTTAAATCAAACTCTGGCTTTAGTTACTCTATAAATCAAACTCTGGCTTTAGTTACTCTATAAATCAAACTCTGACTTTAGTTACTCTATAAATCAAACTCTGGCTTTAGTTACTCTATAAATCAAACTCTGGCTTTGGTTACTCTATTAATCAAACTCTGGCTTTAGTTACTCTATAAATCAAACTCTGGGTTTAGTTACTCTATAAATCAAACTCTGACTTTAGTTACTCTATAAATCAAACTCTGACTTTAGTTACTCTATAAATCAAACTCTGGCTTTAGTTACTCTATAAATCAAATTCTGGGTTTAGTTAATCTATAAATCAAACTCTGGGTTTAGTTACTCTATAAATCAAACTCTGGGTTTAGTTTCTCTTCTAATCAAACTCTGGCTTTAGTTACTCTTCTAATCAAACTCTGGGTTTAATTAATCTGTAAATCAAACTCTGGCTTTAGTTACTCTTCTAATCAAACTCTGGCTTTAGTTACTCTTCTAATCAAACTCTGGCTTTAGTTACTCTTCTAATCAAACTCTGGCTTTAGTTACTTTATAAATCAAACTCTGGCTTTAGTTACTCTTCTAATCAAACTCTGGCTTTGGTTACTCTATAAATCAAACTCTGGCTTTAGTAACTTTATAAATCAAACTCTGGCTTTAGTAACTTTATAAATCAAACTCTGGGTTTAGTTACTCTATAAATCAAACTCCGGCTTTAGTTACTCTTCTAATCAAACTCTGGCTTTAGTTACTCTTCTAATCAAACTCTGGCTTTAGTTACTCTATAAATCAAACTCTGGCTTTAGTTACTTTATAAATCAAACTCTGGCTTTAGTTACTCTTTAAATCAAACTCTGGCATTAGTAACTTTATAAATCAAACTCTGGCTTTAGTTACTCTTCTCATCAAACTCTGGCTTTAGTTACTTTATAAATCAAACTCTGGCTTTATTTACTCTTCTAATCAAACTCTGGCTTTGGTTACTCTATAAATCAAACTCTGGCTTTAGTAACTTTATAAATCAAACTCTGGCTTTAGTTACTCTATAAATCAAACTCTGGCTTTAGTAACTTTATAAATCAAACTCTGGGTTTAGTTACTCTATAAATCAAACTCTGGGTTTAGTTACTCTTCTAATCAAACTCTGGCTTTAGTTACTCTATAAATCAAACTCTGGCTTTAGTAACTTTATAAATCAAACTCTGGCTTTAGTTACTCTATAAATCAAACTCTGGCTTTAGTTACTCTATAAATCAAACTCTGGCATTAGTTACTCTATAAATCAAACTCTGGGTTTAGTTACTCTATAAATCAAACTCTGGCTTTAGTTACTCTATAAATCAAACTCTGGCTTTAGTTACTCTATAAATCAAACTCTGGCATTAGTTACTCTATAAATCAAACTCTGGGTTTAGTTACTCTATAAATCAAACTCTGGCTTTGGTTACTCTTTAAATCAAACTCTGGGTTTAGTTACTCTATAAATCAAACTCCGGCTTTAGTTACTCTTCTAATCAAACTCTGGCTTTAGTTACTCTTCTAATCAAACTCTGGCTTTAGTTACTCTTCTAATCAAACTCTGGCTTTAGTTACTCTATAAATCAAACTCTGGCTTTAGTTACTCTTCTAATCAAACTCTGGCTTTAGTTACTCTATAAATCAAACTCTGGCTTTAGTAACTTTATAAATCAAACTCTGGCTTTAGTTACTCTATAAATCAAACTCTGGCTTTAGTAACTTTATAAATCAAACTCTGGCTTTAGTAACTTTATAAATCAAACTCTGGGTTTAGTTACTCTATAAATCAAACTCTGGCTTTAGTTACTCTATAAATCAAACTCTGGCTTTAGTTACTCTATAAATCAAACTCTGGCTTTAGTTACTCTATAAATCAAACTCTGACTTTAGTTACTCTATAAATCAAACTCTGGCTTTAGTTACTCTATAAATCAAACTCTGGCTTTAGTTACTCTATAAATCAAACTCTGGCTTTAGTTACTCTATAAATCAAACTCTGGCTTTAGTTACTCTATAAATCAAACTCTGGCTTTAGTTACTCTATAAATCAAACTCTGGCTTTAGTAACTTTATAAATCAAACTCTGGCTTTAGTTACTTTATAAATCAAACTCTGGCTTTAGTTACTCTTCTAATCAAACTCTGGCTTTAGTTACTCTATAAATCAAACTCTGGCTTTAGTTACTCTATAAATCAAACTCTGGCTTTAGTTACTCTATAAATCAAACTCTGGCTTTAGTTACTCTATAAATCAAACTCTGGCTTTAGTTACTCTATAAATCAAACTCTGGCTTTAGTTACTGTATTAATCAAACTCTGACTTTAGTTACTCTATAAATCAAACTCTGGCTTTAGTTACTCTATAAATCAAACTCTGGCTTTAGTTACTCTATAAATCAAACTCTGGCTTTAGTTACTCTATAAATCAAACTCTGGCTTTAGTTACTCTTTAAATCAAACTCTGGCTTTAGTTACTCTATAAATCAAACTCTGGCTTTAGTTACTCTATAAATCAAACTCTGGCTTTAGTTACTCTATAAATCAAACTCTGGCTTTAGTTACTCTATAAATCAAACTCTGGCTTTAGTTACTCTATAAATCAAACTCTGGTTTTAGTTACTCTATAAATCAAACTCTGGGTTTAGTTACTCTATAAATCAAACTCTGACTTTAGTTACTCTATAAATCAAACTCTGGCTTTAGTTACTCTATAAATCAAACTCTGACTTTAGTTACCGATAAATCAAACTCTGGCTTTAGTTACTCTATAAATCAAACTCTGGCTTTAATTACTCTATAATCAAACTCTGACTTCAGTTACTATATAAATCAAACTCTGGCTTTAGTTACTCTATAAATCAAACTCTGGTTTTAGTTACTCTATAAATCAAACTCTGGGTTTAGTTACTCTATAAATCAAACTCTGGCTTTAGTTACTCTATAAATCAAACTCTGGCTTTAGTTACTCTATAAATCAGACTCTGACTGTAGTTACTCTATAAATCAAACTCTGGTTTTAGTTACTCTATAAATCAAACTCTGGCTTTAGTTACTGTATTCATCAAACTCTGGCTTTACTTACTCTATAAATCAAACTCTGGCTTTAGTTACTCTATAAATCAAACTCTGGCTTTAGTTACTCTATAAATCAAACTCTGGCTTTAGTTACTCTTCTAATCAAACTCTGGCTTTAGTTACTTTATAAATCAAACTATGGCTTTAGTTACTCTTCTAATCAAACTCTGGCTTTAGTTACTCTATAAATCAAACTCTGGCTTTAGTAACTTTATAAATCAAACTCTGGCTTTAGTTACTTTATAAATCAAACTCTGGCTTTAGTTACTCTATAAATCAAACTCTGGCATTAGTTACTCTATAAATCAAACTCTGGGTTTAGTTACTCTATAAATCAAACTCTGGCTTTGGTTACTCTACATATCAAACTCTGGCTTTAGTTACTCTTCTAATCAAACTCTGGCTTTAGTTACTCTATAAATCAAACTCTGGCTTTAGTTACTCTTCTAATCAAACTCTGGCTTTAGTTACTCTTCTAATCAAACTCTGGCTTTAGTTACTCTATAAATCAAACTCTGGCTTTAGTAACTTTATAAATCAAACTCTGGCTTTAGTTACTCTATAAATCAAACTCTGGCATTAGTTACTCTATAAATCAAACTCTGGGTTTAGTTACTCTATAAATCAAACTCTGGCTTTGGTTACTCTTTAAATCAAACTCTGGGTTTAGTTACTCTATAAATCAAACTCCGGCTTTAGTTACTCTTCTAATCAAACTCTGGCTTTAGTTACTCTTCTAATCAAACTCTGGCTTTAGTTACTCTTCTAATCAAACTCTGGCTTTAGTTACTTTATAAATCAAACTCTGGCTTTAGTTACTCTTCTAATCAAACTCTGGCTTTAGTTACTTTATAAATCAAACTCTGGCTTTAGTTACTTTATAAATCAAACTCTGGCTTTAGTTACTTTATAAATCAAACTCTGGCTTTAGTAACTTTATAAATCAAACTCTGGCTTTAGTAACTTTATAAATCAAACTCTGGCTTTAGTTACTCTTCTAATCAAACTCTGGCTTTAGTTACTTTATAAATCAAACTCTGGCTTTAGTTACTCTTATAATCAAACTCTGGCTTTAGTTACTTTATAAATCAAACTCTGGCTTTAGTTACTTTATAAATCAAACTCTGGCTTTAGTTACTTTATAAATCAAACTCTGGCTTTAGTTACTTTATAAATCAAACTCTGGCTTTAGTAACTTTATAAATCAAACTCTGGCTTTAGTAACTTTATAAATCAAACTCTGGCTTTGGTTACTCTTTAAATCAAACTCTGGGTTTAGTTACTCTATAAATCAAACTCCGGCTTTAGTTACTCTTCTAATCAAACTCTGGCTTTAGTTACTCTTCTAATCAAACTCTGGCTTTAGTTACTCTTCTAATCAAACTCTGGCTTTAGTTTCTCTATAAATCAAACTCTGGCTTTAGTTTCTCTTCTAATCAAACTCTGGCTTTAGTTACTCTAAAAATCAAATTCTGGGTTTAGTTAATCTATAAATCAAACTCTGGGTTTAGTTACTCTATAAATCAAACTCTGGGTTTAGTTACTTTATAAATCAAACTCTGGCTTTAGTAACTTTATAAATCAAACTCTGGCTTTAGTAACTTTATAAATCAAACTCTGGCTTTAGTTACTCTTCTAATCAAACTCTGGCTTTAGTTACTCTATAAATCAAACTCTGGCTTTAGTTACTTTATAAATCAAACTCTGGCTTTAGTTACTCTTCTAATCAAACTCTGGCTTTAGTTACTCTATAAATCAAACTCTGGCTTTAGTTACTCTTCTAATCAAACTCTGGCTTTAGTTACTCTATAAATCAAACTCTGGCTTTAGTAACTTTATAAATCAAACTCTGGCTTTAGTAACTTTATAAATCAAACTCTGGCTTTAGTTACTTTATAAATCAAACTCTGGCTTTAGTAACTTTATAAATCAAACTCTGGCTTTAGTAACTTTATAAATCAAACTCTGGCTTTAGTTACTCTTCTAATCAAACTCTGGCTTTAGTTACTTTATAAATCAAACTCTGGCTTTAGTTACTCTTCTAATCAAACTCTGGCTTTAGTTACTTTATAAATCAAACTCTGGCTTTAGTTACTCTTCTAATCAAACTCTGGCTTTAGTTACTTTATAAATCAAACTCTGGCTTTAGTTACTTTATAAATCAAACTCTGGCTTTAGTAACTTTATAAATCAAACTCTGGCTTTAGTAACTTTATAAATCAAACTCTGGCTTTAGTTACTTTATAAATCAAACTCTGGCTTTAGTTACTTTATAAATCAAACTCTGGCTTTAGTAACTTTATAAATCAAACTCTGGCTTTAGTTACTCTTCTAATCAAACTCTGGCTTTAGTTACTTTATAAATCAAACTCTGGCTTTAGTTACTCTTCTAATCAAACTCTGGCTTTAGTTACTTTATAAATCAAACTCTGGCTTTAGTTACTCTTCTAATCAAACTCTGGCTTTAGTTACTTTATAAATCAAACTCTGGCTTTAGTAACTTTATAAATCAAACTCTGGCTTTAGTAACTTTATAAATCAAACTCTGGCTTTGGTTACTCTTTAAATCAAACTCTGGGTTTAGTTACTCTATAAATCAAACTCCGGCTTTAGTTACTCTTCTAATCAAACTCTGGCTTTAGTTACTCTTCTAATCAAACTCTGGCTTTAGTTACTCTTCTAATCAAACTCTGGCTTTAGTTACTCTATAAATCAAACTCTGGCTTTAGTTACTCTTCTAATCAAACTCTGGCTTTAGTTACTCTATAAATCAAATTCTGGGTTTAGTAACTTTATAAATCAAACTCTGGCTTTAGTAACTTTATAAATCAAACTCTGGCTTTAGTTACTTTATAAATCAAACTCTGGCTTTAGTAACTTTATAAATCAAACTCTGGCTTTAGTAACTTTATAAATCAAACTCTGGCTTTAGTTACTCTTCTAATCAAACTCTGGCTTTAGTTACTTTATAAATCAAACTCTGGCTTTAGTTACTCTTCTAATCAAACTCTGGCTTTAGTTACTTTATAAATCAAACTCTGGCTTTAGTTACTTTATAAATCAAACTCTGGCTTTAGTAACTTTATAAATCAAACTCTGGCTTTAGTTACTTTATAAATCAAACTCTGGCTTTAGTAACTTTATAAATCAAACTCTGGCTTTAGTAACTTTATAAATCAAACTCTGGCTTTAGTTACTTTATAAATCAAACTCTGGCTTTAGTAACTTTATAAATCAAACTCTGGCTTTAGTAACTTTATAAATCAAACTCTGGCTTTAGTTACTCTTCTAATCAAACTCTGGCTTTAGTTACTTTATAAATCAAACTCTGGCTTTAGTTACTCTTCTAATCAAACTCTGGCTTTAGTTACTTTATAAATCAAACTCTGGCTTTAGTTACTCTTCTAATCAAACTCTGGCTTTAGTTACTTTATAAATCAAACTCTGGCTTTAGTTACTTTATAAATCAAACTCTGGCTTTAGTAACTTTATAAATCAAACTCTGGCTTTAGTAACTTTATAAATCAAACTCTGGCTTTGGTTACTCTTTAAATCAAACTCTGGCTTTTGTTACTTTTTAAATCAAACTCCGGCTTTAGTTACTCTTCTAATCAAACTCTGGCTTTAGTTACTCTTCTAATCAAACTCTGGCTTTAGTTACTCTTCTAATCAAACTCTGGCTTTAGTTACTCTTCTAATCAAACTCTGGCTTTAGTTACTCTATAAATCAAACTCTGGCTTTAGTTACTCTTCTAATCAAACTCTGGCTTTAGTTACTCTATAAATCAAACTCTGGCTTTAGTAACTTTATAAATCAAACTCTGGCTTTAGTAACTTTATAAATCAAACTCTGGCTTTAGTTACTTTATAAATCAAACTCTGGCTTTAGTAACTTTATAAATCAAACTCTGGCTTTAGTAACTTTATAAATCAAACTCTGGCTTTAGTTACTCTTCTAATCAAACTCTGGCTTTAGTTACTTTATAAATCAAACTCTGGCTTTAGTAACTTTATAAATCAAACTCTGGCTTTAGTTACTTTATAAATCAAACTCTGGCTTTAGTTACTCTTCTAATCAAACTCTGGCTTTAGTGACTCTATAAATCAAATTCTGGGTTTAGTAACTTTATGAATCAAACTCTGGCTTTAGTAACTTTATAAATCAAACTCTGGCTTTAGTAACTTTATAAATCAAACTCTGGCTTTAGTAACTTTATAAATCAAACTCTGGCTTTAGTAACTTTATAAATCAAACTCTGGCTTTAGTAACTTTATAAATCAAACTCTGGCTTTAGTTACTCTTCTAATCAAACTCTGGCTTTAGTTACTTTATAAATCAAACTCCGGCTTTAGTTACTCTTCTAATCAAACTCTGGCTTTAGTTACTTTATAAATCAAACTCTGGCTTTAGTAACTTTATAAATCAAACTCTGGCTTTAGTTACTCTATAAATCAAACTCTGGCTGTAGTTACTCTATAAATCAAACTCTGGCTTTAGTTACTCTATAAATCAAACTCTGGCTGTAGTTACTCTATAAATCAAACTCTGGCTTTAGTTACTCTATAAATCAAACTCTGGCTGTAGTTACTCTATAAATCAAACTCTGGCTTTAGTTACTCTATAAATCAAACTCTGGCTTTAGTTACTCTATAAATCAAACTCTGGCTTTAGTTACTCTATAAATCAAACTCTGGCATTAGTTACTCTATAAATCAAACTCTGGGTTTAGTTACTCTATAAATCAAACTCTGGCTTTGGTTACTCTTTAAATCAAACTCTGGGTTTAGTTACTCTATAAATCAAACTCTGGCTTTAGTTACTCTTCTAATCAAACTCTGGCTTTAGTTACTCTTCTAATCAAACTCTGGCTTTAGTTACTCTATAAATCAAACTCTGGCTTTAGTTACTCTTCTAATCAAACTCTGGCTTTAGTTACTCTATAAATCAAATTCTGGGTTTAGTAACTTTATAAATCAAACTCTGGCTTTAGTAACTTTATAAATCAAACTCTGGGTTTAGTAACTTTATAAATCAAACTCTGGCTTTAGTTACTTTATAAATCAAACTCTGGCTTTAGTTACTCTTCTAATCAAACTCTGGCTTTAGTTACTCTATAAATCAAATTCTGGGTTTAGTAACTTTATAAATCAAACTCTGGCTTTAGTAACTTTATAAATCAAACTCTGGGTTTAGTTACTCTTCTAATCAAACTCTGGCTTTAGTTACTTTATAAATCAAACTCTGGCTTTAGTAACTTTATAAATCAAACTCTGGCTTTAGTAACTTTATAAATCAAACTCTGGCTTTAGTTACTCTATAAATCAAACTCTGGCTTTAGTTACTTTATAAATCAAACTCCGGCTTTAGTTACTCTTCTAATCAAACTCTGGCTTTAGTTACTCTTCTAATCAAACTCTGGCTTTAGTTACTCTTCTAATCAAACTCTGGGTTTAATTAATCTGTAAATCAAACTCTGGCTTTAGTTACTCTTCTAATCAAACTCTGGCTTTAGTTACTCTTCTAATCAAACTCTGGCTTTAGTTACTCTTCTAATCAAACTCTGGCTTTGGTTACTCTATAAATCAAACTCTGGCTTTAGTAACTTTATAAATCAAACTCTGGCTTTAGTAACTTTATAAATCAAACTCTGGGTTTAGTTACTCTATAAATCAAACTCTGGGTTTAGTTACTCTTCTAATCAAACTCTGGCTTTAGTTACTCTATAAATCAAACTCTGGCTTTAGTTACTCTTCTAATCAAACTCCGGCTTTAGTTACTCTTCTAATCAAACTCTGGCTTTAGTTACTCTTCTAATCAAACTCTGGCTTTAGTTACTCTATAAATCAAACTCTGGCTTTAGTAACTTTATAAATCAAACTCTGGCTTTAGTAACTTTATAAATCAAACTCTGGCTTTAGTAACTTTATAAATCAAACTCTGGCTTTAGTTACTCTATAAATCAAACTCTGGCTTTAGTTACTCTATAAATCAAACTCTGGCTTTAGTTACTTTATAAATCAAACTCTGGCTTTAGTTACTCTTCTAATCAAACTCTGGCTTTAGTTACTCTATAAATCAAATTCTGGGTTTAGTAACTTTATAAATCAAACTATGGCTTTAGTAACTTTATAAATCAAACTCTGGCTTTAGTTACTTTATAAATCAAACTCTGGCTTTAGTAACTTTATAAATCAAACTCTGGCTTTAGTTACTCTTCTAATCAAACTCTGGCTTTAGTTACTCTTCTAATCAAACTCTGGCTTTAGTTACTCTATAAATCAAACTCTGGCTTTAGTTACTCTTCTAATCAAACTCTGGCTTTAGTTACTCTTCTAATCAAACTCTGGCTTTAGTTACTCTTCTAATCAAACTCTGGCTTTAGTTACTCTATAAATCAAACTCTGGGTTTAGTTACTTTATAAATCAAACTCTGGCTTTAGTTACTTTATAAATCAAACTCTGGCTTTAGTTACTCTTCTAATCAAACTCTGGCTTTAGTTACTCTTCTAATCAAACTCTGGCTTTAGTAACTTTATAAATCAAACTCTGGCTTTAGTAACTTTATAAATCAAACTCTGGCTTTAGTAACTTTATAAATCAAACTCTGGCTTTAGTTACTCTTCTAATCAAACTCTGGCTTTAGTTACTCTATAAATCAAATTCTGGGCTTAGTAACTTTATAAATCAAACTCTGGCTTTAGTAACTTTATAAATCAAACTCTGGCTTTAGTAACTTTATAAATCAAACTCTGGCTTTAGTAACTTTATAAATCAAACTCTGGCTTTAGTTACTCTATAAATCAAACTCTGGGTTTAGTTACTTTATAAATCAAACTCCGGCTTTAGTTACTCTTCTAATCAAACTCTGGCTTTAGTTACTCTTCTAATCAAACTCTGGCTTTAGTTACTCTTCTAATCAAACTCTGGCTTTAGTTACTCTATAAATCAAATTCTGGGTTTAGTAACTTTATAAATCAAACTCTGGCTTTAGTAACTTTATAAATCAAACTCTGGGTTTAGTAACTTTATAAATCAAACTCTGGCTTTAGTAACTTTATAAATCAAACTCTGGCTTTAGTTACTCTTCTAATCAAACTCTGGCTTTAGTTACTCTTCTAATCAAACTCTGGCTTTAGTTACTCTATAAATCAAACTCCGGCTTTAGTTACTCTTCTAATCAAACTCTGGCTTTAGTTACTCTTCTAATCAAACTCTGGCTTTAGTTACTCTATAAATCAAACTCTGGGTTTAGTAACTTTATAAATCAAACTCTGGCTTTAGTAACTTTATAAATCAAACTCTGGCTTTAGTAACTTTATAAATCAAACTCTGGCTTTAGTAACTTTATAAATCAAACTCTGGCTTTAGTTACTCTTCTAATCAAACTCTGGCTTTAGTTACTCTTCTAATCAAACTCTGGCTTTAGTTACTCTTCTAATCAAACTCTGGCTTTATTTACTCTATAAATCAAATTCTGGCTTTAGTAACTTTATAAATCAAACTCTGGCTTTAGTAACTTTATAAATCAAACTCTGGCTTTAGTAACTTTATAAATCAAACTCTGGCTTTAGTAACTTTATAAATCAAACTCTGGCTTTAGTAACTTTATAAATCAAACTCTGGCTTTAGTAACTTTATAAATCAAACTCTGGCTTTAGTTACTCTTCTAATCAAACTCTGGCTTTAGTTACTCTTCTAATCAAACTCTGGCTTTAGTTACTCTATAAATCAAACTCCGGCTTTAGTTACTCTATAAATCAAACTCCGGCTTTAGTTACTCTTCTAATCAAACTCTGGCTTTGGTTACTCTTCTAATCAAACTCTGGCTTTAGTTACTCTTCTAATCAAACTCTGGCTTTAGTTACTCTATAAATCAAACTCTGGGTTTAGTTACTTTATAAATCAAACTCTGGCTTTACTAACTTTATAAATCAAACTCTGGCTTTAGTAACTTTATAAATCAAACTCTGGCTTTAGTACCTTTATAAATCAAACTCTGGCTTTAGTTACTCTTCTAATCAAACTCTGGCTTTAGTTACTCTTCTAATCAAACTCTGGCTTTAGTTACTCTATAAATCAAACTCCGGCTTTAGTTACTCTTCTAATCAAACTCTGGCTTTAGTTACTCTTCTAATCAAACTCTGGCTTTAGTTACTCTATAAATCAAACTCTGGCTTTAGTTACTCTATAAATCAAACTCTGGCTTTAGTAACTTTATAAATCAAACTCTGGCTTTAGTTACTCTTCTAATCAAACTCTGGCTTTGGTTACTCTTCTAATCAAACTCTGGCTTTAGTTACTCTTCTAATCAAACTCTGGCTTTAGTTACTCTTCTAATCAAACTCTGGCTTTAGTTACTCTATAAATCAAATTCTGGGTTTAGTAACTTTATAAATCAAACTCTGGCTTTAGTAACTTTATAAATCAAACTCTGGGTTTAGTAACTTTATAAATCAAACTCTGGCTTTAGTTACTCTTCTAATCAAACTCTGGCTTTAGTTACTATTCTAATCAAACTCTGGCTTTAGTTACTCTATAAATCAAACTCCGGCTTTAGTTACTCTTCTAATCAAACTCTGGCTTTAGTTACTCTTCTAATCAAACTCTGGCTTTAGTTACTCTTCTAATCAAACTCTGGCTTTAGTTACTCTATAAATCAAACTCTGGGTTTAGTTACTTTATAAATCAAACTCTGGCTTTAGTTACTCTATAAATCAAACTCTGGCTTTAGTTACTCTTCTAATCAAACTCTGGCTTTAGTAACTTTATAAATCAAACTCTGGCTTTAGTTACTCTTCTAATCAAACTCTGGCTTTAGTTACTCTTCTAATCAAACTCTGGCTTTAGTTACTCTATAAATCAAATTCTGGGTTTAGTAACTTTATAAATCAAACTCTGGCTTTAGTAACTTTATAAATCAAACTCTGGCTTTAGTAACTTTATAAATCAAACTCTGGCTTTAGTAACTTTATAAATCAAACTCTGGCTTTAGTTACTCTATAAATCAAACTCTGGCTTTAGTAACTTTATAAATCAAACTCTGGCTTTAGTAACTTTATAAATCAAACTCTGGCTTTAGTAACTTTATAAAACAAACTCTGGCTTTAGTTACTCTTTAAATCAAACTCTGGCTTTAGTTACTCTTCTAATCAAACTCTGGCTTTAGTTACTCTTCTAATCAAACTCTGGCTTTAGTTACTCTATAAATCAAACTCTGGGTTTAGTTACTCTATAAATCAAACTCTGGGTTTAGTTACTTTATAAATCAAACTCTGGGTTTAGTTACTTTATAAATCAAACTCTGGAATAGTGGAAATATCAACATTTTTGATATCCAAACACTGCAAACCCCTAGCATGAATGAATTAGTAACTTCCCACACTTGGAGCACTTTCCATGGGGTTTAGACAGTGAGCTGGAGCTGGCTGTCTGTTTTTGGTGATAAAAAACAATAAACAGTCAAAATGAATTTCTAAGATTGTTTTTTTATTGGCGCTGCTTAAAAAAGATTCTAATATAGATTTAAAAATGACCAAAGTTTAGCCATCTGTTGAGGTAACCCCCATGAACTTGGTTTTAATATGAATGAATGGAGCCGTTACTGCACCTTAAATCAACACCACAGCACACAGATCAGATTGATTTATTGTGTTTTTACCTGATGGTACACCTGAGGAGACAGTTGACAGACATTTCTGCTGCTGACGGTCATCAGATCAGATTAAACCACCAACATCAGTCCATCAGCTCATCTACCGGATAGAAACAGAAAGCAGACAGACTATCAGCTGTGTGGGGAGGTAAATTAGTGAATGATAACAGCCAGACAGGAGGAATCTGCCCTAACACCTCTGAGATTCAGGAGAGGATAAAAATAGACTGAACAAGAATGAATGGGAGCAGACTGAGCATGCGTACTCTGATTAGTTTTAGATTAAACATTAGCCGCTAAGCTGTCAGCTATAATGTTATTATCGTGTCTTAATAATGATGCTAAGAGTGAAAAGGAATATTTAATCCTGAATATAATCCAGCCCTCAGAAGTTGTTCTAACTCTCCTCTGCGAGCTAACTACTGTGACTTCTCCTCAATGACAGAAACAAACATGGCTGCTGTTAGCTCTGGAGCTAGCCTGTCAGCATTACATTTGTTATTAGCACCGAGCTCTGACCGATCACGAGCTCTCACACCGGTACAGGTGAGTCTACCTGTTATAAGTAGACCTGACAGTGAAGGTACAGGTGAGTCTCACCGAGCTGTTAGCTTAGCTGTTTACCGATTCCTCTTCTTCTTCACTGGTGTTTTATTGGCTGCTGTCCAACAGCTGTAAGCGCGTTATCGCCGCCTGCTGGACTGGAGGGTGGACCGTTGAAGTCAGTTAAGCTCAGAGACGTCCTAAAATATTTGTTAAACCTTCAAGTGGATTACAGAATGAATAAATAAGATAAATAAGACCAAGAATTACCGTTTTTAAAAATACTCTTATTCATTAATAAATCTTTTTGCTCAGGCTTGAACTACAACTTTAACGTTGACAGAGGTTTTATGGTCTATTGGGAATAAATAAAAGAAGTCTGTAATTTTTTTTTTCTTTAAGATTTATTTTTTAGCCTTTTCATGCCTTTATTTGATAGAGGAAGGACAGTGGATAGACTCGGAAACAGGGGAGAGGGTAGGGAGAGACATACAGTAAAGGGCCACAGGCTGGATTTGAACCCAGGCCGCCCGTGTACATGGGTAGCACCTTAAACCACTCCACCATCTGTGCTCCTGAGAAATCTGTAATTTAAGAGATAAAATTCAAACTTTTGGGTTTAAAAAGCTTTGTATTTACCAAGATAAAACCACTATCATTTTAGAATTTCAAATGGTAAATTTACTATTAAAAATGCAATTTTGGGGGTTTATAAAACTGAAAAATCCCCAAAAGTTGTACATTTATTGGGAAAAATGTAAGAGTACCTGAGGGTTAAGTTTTCTTTCAAGTTTAGAGTAGAAAATTTACAAAAATAAAAAATAAAAAAAGAGTCAGGTTTAAAAGTTGTTAAATTATAAGACCGGAATTTTTTTTTTGAAGGCTTAAAATTTACCCAGAACAAAACAAGCAAAAAACTCACTCATCTTTTTTAAGTTTAAAAAGTCATTCATTTAAAAAAGTTCCTTTGAGTTTAAAAATGTGTAAATTTGCCAGAAGAGTTTCACAAAGTTTTAATTTATCTATTTATCTTTTAAAAAATACCCAATTTTATTTCAAGTCATATTAAATTTACAAAAAATAACTCAAATTTTAAAATTTTATTAAAAGTTTTTAAAAAGTGTCAATTACATGAAAACATATAAATTTGGGGATTTAAAAACTTCTAAATTACAAGAAATAAACCGTCAAACTCTGAAGGTTTAAAAAGATTTTAATTTTAGATGTAAGTTTACCTAGAAAAAAAAGTGAGGGGCAGTTAAGTGTTTTTACATCCACCAGTGCCAATATTTTGGAGATTTTAATGTTGAAATTAGCTTATTGTGTAGAAGAAAATCAGACCAGATAAAGCTGTTTTCCTTGATCCAGTTCTGTTGTTGAGAGCTACAGGACTGGATCAAGATAATCAATCAGAAAATTGATTATACTGGGACTGATCAATAAGGAAATATTTAGGATTATACCCAGAAGGATCAGATTTTAATTATTAACATTATTATCTGGACATTTCTGTAAAGTGGAGCTATTCAACCACTGTTTTTAAGATTAAATTTTTATAACATTACACATTTGTGACTTTATAAACTTCAAATTTTTTAAGTGTATAAAATAAAAAGAATATGACTTTTTAAACCCGAAACCCTTGGTGCTATAAATGGAGACAAAAAGCTGCAAACACTGAGAGTGATGATATGATGGTTTAATGTCTCTTTAAATATCAGATTGTTAAGATGAACTCTGGTACACGAGGTGGAACATCATCACCTAAACCATAGTGTTAAACTGGTTTGATAATAAAGACATTTAAAGATCTGCATACAGCGTTTATGAACACTATAGGACAGAATCAGACGGTTCTTCTCGGCAGTTTGAGGAGAAAATCTCACAGAAATGAAGCTGAAACGTTAAAAATGTACGCTGGTTTCCCTTAAAGGCATAAAAACAGACTACAGTCAGGTTTATTCAGGTTAAATCAGTTTCAAAGGCTTTTAAAAGAGCTACAGTGTAAAGACAGATATTAAAGTAAGGAAAACGGCAGTGTGTTTACCTGAGAGTCGGTAAAAGCATCCATACAAAAACGCTTTCAGATAAAAAATACAGAAACACACTACATCTCCATATCTTTAGGAAATAACACTGCTGTTCTACAGGATGCGAATAACCAGTTTAAACAAAACACACCTATGGAGGCCCATCTACTTCACTTAAAAGAAAAAACAGAAAGTAAGGCAACTAAAAAAATCTGAGCAAAATGAGAGATATGAAGATATATGAGATATAAAGTCAAAATAATTATATAAAAAGTTAAAAAATTGAGAAAAAAAGTCAAAATTATGAGAGAGAAGTTACAAAAATTCAAAATGATGAGATAAAAGACAGAAATGGTGATAAAAATTCTAAATTATGTGAACCTATATACCATAATAATGACTTACGATATCTGATGTTTTTTTTACTTCCTGACTTTCATATTTTTTCTTTTTAATGGGCATTAATGGGCCGCCGTACACACCAGTAATTGCTGAGTTTTTGCTGAATATGTTGACATATGCATGAAACTGTTACTGCAGAAAATCAAATATCAGTCGGTTTATTTCTGGTCAAAACATCTGATTTCACTTTTATAACAACCTAACCATCCTGATGAATCAAGAGAAAGATTTTATTCTATTAAAATAAAGAAATAAAATAAAATCCTTGATAACACGATATCCTAAAGACTCAGAAGTTACAAAAACAGCCTGAAGTTTGAACTCATGTCACCTTTTTATCATGTATTCTATCATGCATGGATGCGGTGTCATGGTTTAACTGGTGTTGGATTATCTGGTGACTCTTTGTTAACCACTGTACTACACCAGTTGCCTTATGTTTCAGCATCTATGATTACCTTCAGAAACATTAATGATACTAGAACAGTTTTCTGGTTCATGAACTTCGTTTGTTTGTTGGTTCACTTTGTGAACAAAAAAGTAAAAATCTTAACGTTGATCTTTAAAAAGATCTGTTTAGGCTCTCAATCAAAACAGTAACAGAAGATGAGGTCAAAGGTAGCAGGGAATCATGGGAGTGATTCCTGCTACTCCAGCCAACATCACAGTGAATGCTAAATAAACCATGGTGAGGACGGCCAGGGCGAGCATGAACGGTCAGCTGATGTCAGAGGATAATGGCGGTCTTCAAAGTCAGCGGCACGAACATGAACGAGACAGTTACAGTCAGAGGCATGTGCTACGGTGTAAATCTGACTCTGGGAGCCATCTTTCCTAAAACCAACATCAGCAGTGAAACTAATAACATAAAAATATAAAACTATAAATCCTGATAGATTTATGTTAAAAATGATATCAAGAATGATATCAAGGTTAACAGAAACGTCTGACTACGGATTAAGAGTCTACAGCTGAGGCCTGGTTCCACTCAGGTTAAAGATCTGTGAAGACTGAGTCCAGTTATCTAGAATAACTGTTTTTGGTCCCTAATCCGATAAAAACATCAGTTATTTTTCTACTCACTGGTATAAACGGCAGTTTGAGACTAAATGTAGTCATGAAGATGATTCAGTGGAACTATCATGCCGATTGCTCCTTTGGCAATGACACCAGATGATTACCATGCCAATAAAGTTATCTGAATTTGAATATGAGAGAGAAACAGAGAGGGAGAGGGCGATGTGGGATCAATACTCAAACAAAACTCAAATATGGAGGCACAATTCTGACACTTCAAAAGAAAAAAACAGACGAGCCAAGCAATCCTGAAAAAAAATCATAAATCAGGTATGAGATAGTCTATATTGAGTTTAGAAAAGGCTGAGATTATGCAACATATTTTCTCATTATTTTGACTGTTTTTCTCATAATTCTGACTTTTTCCTCATAAATTTGACTTAATTTTGACCTTTCTATCCTAATTGTAATTTTTTTATTCATTAAATATGGCTTAAGATCTTTCTAGTCACACTCACAAATTTTACATTTTAATCTCATAGTTTAGCATTTTTATCTTTTATTTTCCAATTTTTATCTTGTAATTATGACTCAAGATCTCATTATTATAATTTTGACTTTTAAGCTTTTACCTCATAATTTCATAAAAATAATCATAATAATGTTGACTTTTAATCCAAAGAATTTTGACTTTATAATAATTTTATATTTTTCTTTAGTTTCTATTTTTATTTTGTTTTTACTTTCTGTGTTTGATTTCAGTTTAGTTTTTATTAGTTTGACTGCTGGTTTGTTAGTTAAGTTATTATTTTGAAAAAGTGCTTCGTTTTTGTTTAGTTTTTTTAGTTTTAGTGTTAGTTTTATTTTTTATTTTTGATAGATGTTAGGGCTGAGTGAATGTCACACATTTTTAAAAACAGATTAAAACAGGGAGGATTTCACACTCCCAGACTTGTGTGTAGGTTCCAGTCAGTCTGGTTGTGTCAAAGACTAAAACTAAGGATATTTTTGTCTCCATTTTTATTTTATTTTAGTTAGTTTTGAAAGCACAATATACAGTTTGAGTTAGTTTTCTTTTTTTGGTAAAGCTTAGTTTTTATTTAGTTTCAGTTAACTGAAATGATTTTTGAATTTTAGTTTTAGTTATTTAGTTATAGTTAACTATAACAACCTTGATTTCAGCATTTCATCCTGGATGTTAACTTTTATCACCTAATCCAGTTTTTATTTCGTATTCAGTTTTCATCTAATTGTTTCAAAACCTAATCTCAATAAAGATTTATTTTCTACTCTAAATTTAATTTTCATCCAATAATTTTATTTTTTATCTCAACTTTCAACATTTTATCATAATATCATGTTTCTATCTCATAATTATGAATTATATCTCATAATTTTGACATTTGTCCCTAGTATTTCAGTATCAGTTTCAAGTTTTGTTATTGTTTAGATTTTTAATGTCATAATTCTGACCTTTTATCATAATTATCACTTTTTTCACTTATTATTTTGACTTTTTTATCTCATAAAAACTTAATTTTAATCTTTGAATTCCAATATTTTTATTTTAATTTCAATGTGATGTCATAATGTTGACTTTTAATTTCAGAGTTTTACTTTTTATCTCTTCATTTTAATATTTTACCTTGTTATTTTAACTTTTACCACTTAATCCAGCTTTTATCTCACAATTAATCCTTCATCTCAAGTTTAAGTCTTATCTTATAAATTTGACTTTAATCTTCTTATCCATTTATTGTTGAATTGCCAAACTTAAGTGGCAGATATGGGCTTCCATGCTCAAAGCTATTTGGACGGATGAGAAAAAACCCTGAAAATTAGTCCAGTAAAATAATAATAATAATAAGGATGATGACGAGGGAAGTTTATGAGTCAGTGTTTAAATATGATCAACCTACATGATAGTAGAATTCTTTAAACATGTAAATAAGGGTGCAGAAAACAGACTCAGTGTGCAGAGACATTAAAGAGCGCCCCCTATGGGTAAAGAGCAAAGACCTCTGAAAAGACCTCAGAAATGTCCTAAAAACAGCCCTGTTCACCTCTGGAGTTTAAGTTCAAGTTACTGATAGATGCATTAACCCTTCTACTTCCTGTAGGTCACATGTGTTCAGGGTGACTCTGCAGACAGGAGATCATCTCCTGGACCGGCCGACCCTCGAAGCAGATCTGATAGACCGCCGTGAAGAGAGGAAACCTGCAGAGAGGACAGAGACAGGGAGGATCAGGATCTGGTTTTTACAAATCCTGCAGAAATTATCCAGAATTATTCTGAAACCATGAAATCATGACTCCAGGGATAAAGATTCGGTATAAGTTTACTGACTTGTCTGTGAGTCCCTTCTGTTTGAGGATATGGTAAACCTCAGCAGACGTTGCCGGACCCTGCAGCTTCTGGCCGTTCAGCATCTCATTCTCCAGCTGCTCGATGCTCTGACGGAGGATGGACGGTTAAAATGTTCATCAGAGAGTATTGATAAGATGACTGCAGAGCTTACAGAGACAACTAGATTTAACAAACACTCACCTTCCCCGTTCTAGAGAACGCCTCGGCCACTCGTCGGTTTCTCCCGCCATAGCACGTCGTGATGAGATCAGCCACGCCGCAGCTCTCCAGGAAGGTCGCCGTGGAAACAGAGCCATTCTTGGAGAAGAGTTTGGCGAAGGCGATCATCTCCATCAGACCCAGACGGATCACGGCAGCCTTGGTGTTATCACCACACTTCAGACCGTCACAGAAACCGGCGCCAACTGCAACGATGTTCTAGAGGACAGATGGTCACAAACATGACACCGGCTTTTAAAGATGGAGTCATGAAAATTAACGTCTGGATTGATCTGGGGATCAAATATCCTCCAGGTTAAGTGTGGATGGATCTAATAATGTTTTTAGTCAGTCCAGTTTAGACGATGACAAATAAAGAAACAGCTCTGAAATAATCCTGACAGGATTTCAGATGGTCTGTGGATCTGAAATGAGTCTGAAAAACTGTCTTAAATGTGTATTATTTCTGACGCCCAGCAGGGGGTGACACCACACAACACAAACACAGTCCTGTCCTGTAGAGGTCTGTGGTAAAACACTCAGACTTCTCTTTGATTTACTCTCTCTTTAAAAACATTTTCCAAACGAGCTTCTGGTCTAAATCTCGGTTTCAGTCTCCTTTAATACAGCAGAGGGCTGTCAAGACCACAGAGTCTGATATTTGATCTACAGCTCATTCAGAAAGTACTCAATCCCCCCCACTGTTTTCATTTTTTTTATGTTTCAGCCTAAAGCTACAGTTGATTAAGTTCATTTTTATTCTCATTAATCAACATCTAAGTACCCCATCATGACAAAGTTAAAACAGAATTAAAGAAAAATGTACAACTTTATTCAAGTTTTAAAAAATGGGAGATGCTGGATGGATGGATGGATGGATGGATGGATGGATGGATGGATGGATGGAGATGGATGGATGGATGGCTGGCTGGAAGGATTGATGGATTGATGGATGGATGGATGGATGGATGGATAGATGGATGGATGGCTGCTTGATGGATGTATGGATGGATGAATGAATGAATGAATGAATGAAAGGATGTATGATGCATGCATGGATGGATGAATTACATATGGATGAATGATGGATTAGAGAATGCATGGATGGATGAGAGGATGGAAGGATAAGAGGAGGTTTGGATTGATGGATGGATGACTGATGGATGGATTTATGGAAGGATGGATAAATTAAGGGATGTATGGATGAGAGGATTAATGCATGGATTGACTGATAAGAGATTGGATGGATGGATGGATGGATGGATGGATGGATGGATGGCTGCTGGTTATATGTATGGATAGATGGATAAATGAAGGGATGTATGGATGGATGAGAGGATGATGGATGGATAGATGAATACATGGATGAATGGATAGTTAGATGGATGAGAGAATGGATGGGAGAATGGAGGGATGGATGCATGGATGGATGGATGAGAGGATGGATAGATGGATGAGAGGATGTATGGACAGATAGATGAAAGCATGGATGAATGGATAGTTAGATGGATGAGAGAATGGATGGATGGATGGATACATGGATGGATGGATACATAGATACATGGATGATGGGATGGATTGATGGATGGATGGCTGCTGGATGGATGCATGGACGGATGAATGAATGAAAGGATGTATGATGCATAGATGGATGGATGGATGGATGGATGGATGGATAGATAGATGGATGATGGGATGGATTGATGGATGGATGGCTGCTGGATGGATGTATGGATGGATGAATGAATGAAAGGATATATGATGCATGCATGGATGGATGGATGGATGGATGGATGGTTGGATGAATTACATATGGATGAATGACAGATGGATTAGAGGATGTATGGATGGATGAGAGGATGGATGAATAAGAAGAGGTTTGGATTGATGGATGGATGGCTGCTGGATTGATGTATGGATGGATGAATGAATGAAAGGATGTATGATGGATGGATGGATGGATGGCTGGATGAATTACTTATGGATGAATGACAGATGGATTAGAGGATGTATGGAAGGATGAGAGGATGGACGAATAAAAAGAGGTTTGGATTGATGGATGGATGGCTGCTGGATGGATTTGTAAGGATGTAGGATGCATGCATGTTTGGATGAGAGGATGGATGCATGGATAGATGTACCTTCAGAGCTCCACACAGCTCCACGGTGTCAGCGTCGTCGACCACGGTGATCCTGAAGTTTGGCGTCTGCAGAAGCTCTTTGAACAGCAGACCATTCTCCAGAACTCTACTGCCTGTAAGATCACATGACACGTGATTTCACACATTATTAATAAACAACTGTTTAGTATGAGACATTTTTTAGAAGATTTAATAGCTGGGTCATAAAACAAAACCTCAAAAGGACTTCAAAATAGCTCCAGATTGATTTTTTTTTTGATTGTTTGTTTTTCTTGCCCTGATTAGACTGGCTGTCACAGCTGTAAAGAGCTCAAAACTTTGACATTTTTATGGCTTTTCTTTTGTAAACTACAGCAGTGGGTCCAGAAGCTTGGGGTGGTTTCTGCAGGACTGGGATTGGGAGAAATTTGATGAGCAAGGAACAAACTTGGACCCAATGATGATGCTCAATCAAGGAAATCTCTTAAAGTGGGTTATCACTGGCAGTGGATGTTTCTGAATCTAGAACCAAACAGGTGTACCAGGAAGTAAAGGAGATGATGAATGAAAAATAAAGGCAAAAATGTTTATAAGATCAACACTCATTATTGATGAAAATCCCTAAATCAGTCTCATGTCTGGTCACAGTCTAGTGTTCCTCCCTACCGATGGTGGTTTCACAGAACTTCTCTGCTGCGACCTCGTTGGCGATGTTGGCCCCCATCAGGACGCTGACGTCGATCCCCATCTTCTCCCTGATGATGTCTGAGATCAGCTTCAGGCCCTCGGGGCCCTCGTCTACACCCTGGGACACAGATAAACAGACTTATGTAGACCTTATGACTGTGGTAATGTTCTGCAGACTCAGATCCATCCTCAGCAGTGAGACGTTTAGGAGCTGATGAGGTTAAAACGGGGAACAGCCTTATGTACAGGGGGCTGTACAGTTTTTAAATCTCTGATTTAGTCCACATGTTGAAGTATCTTTGGATGAGACTTGACATAGTGCCTTCTCCATGCCCATCTACCCTGGTTTCTCTCTCAGGTAGCTCGTGGTAAGTCTACTTTAAATAGTTCTGAAATTATGGCTAATAATCAGACCTAAAAAGCAGCATAGACTGAGTGATGTTGTGGCTGATAAGGGACAGGGCAATATCCTTATGTTGTAAATAGCTGAAAAGTTAAAATCCTCTGGTCCATCAGCAGGCCTTAGACTTTAAATGTGTTTATCATGAAAGCAAAAAATGTCAACAGCTCAGACTAGTAGGGACTGGTTCTCTGTTCCTCCTGGAGAACTGTAGCAAAGAAGAAAGAGGACAGAGCTCACACTTAAGCTCATCCTGTGTTTGGTGTTGTATATCTGTGGAGGTGTCAGACACGTGTCAGGACAGTGTGATGTTGTTAATTAGTAGATTCATATTTTATGATTCTAACACTATTTTTCTGACCTGCTGTGAGCCAGTCCTACCTTGATGAGAGTGATTCCTCGAGCTTTAGATGACACACATCCTGACATCTCATCACACAGTTTCCTGATGAACTGATGAGGAACAACAAACACCAGGAGGTCGGCGCCCTCTGCAGCGTCACGCAGCCGTGGGATGGCAACCTGAGAGGGACAAAAACAAAGAGGCATTCAATCTAAGGCCTGCTTTATGCCAGTGATAATCCTTAGTGACGAAACTCTATAATGAACCCCCCCCCCCCCGCTAAATATAAGCCAAGTCTATCCAGATCATCACAAAGAGGGAATTTACTGAAGCAGAATCAAAATGATCAGCACCATCAAAACTATTCTTGTACTAAATAGTTCTGACAAATATTTTTAAAAGATTCCTGTTAGACATGGGATCAGAAAAATAAACAGCTGCGACTTATTTATTGAAAGACTAAAATTCATGCACTGATGCTTGTAAATTGTCATCTAAATTTGTTGTTGAACTAGTATTCCAGTATTTAGTATTTAGAAGCATGATTATGACAACAGGATGGAGAAAAGCTGTTTAAAAAGGCACTGCTAGCCTCTTCACTGGTGGCTTTGAAAAAAAAAATCAACACACTTTAACTCTATCACTATTAGAACATATATATAGAGAGAGATATAGCAATTTTCTACAAGTGGGACCACAACAAAATCAAAAATGGCCAACTATGGCCAAAATTTTGGCAAAAATGGAGAGTAAAAGGACCTTACATCCCCAGCTTCACCAACATTCGATCCTCTACCTTTTAAGATGAGGTCATCCTGTAAAAACTTTTGGTGCCTTATAAAGCTGTCAAACATTCCATTGTTGCCTTTTAAGATGAGGTCATCCTATAAAATATTCCTTCTTTTCCTTTCAAGATGACATCATCCTAACAAAACATTCTATCTTTGCTTTTAAAGACCATATCAACCTTATCAAACATTCCATCTTCAATTTTAAAGATGATGTCATCCTTAAAAAAACATTCCTTCTTTTCCTTTGAAGATGACATCGTCCTAACTAAACAATCCATCTTTTCATTTAAAGACATCATCATCCTAATCAAACATCCCATCTTTGCACTTAAAGATGATGTCGTCCGAATCAAACAGTCCATCTTTGCCTTTAAAGATGGTATCATTCTAATCAAATATTTCACCTTTGCATTTAAAGACCATATCAACCTTATCAAACATTCCATCTTCAATTTTAAAGATGATGTCATTCTTATAAACATTCCATCTTTGCCTTTAAAAATGATGTCATCCTAATCAAACATTCCATTTTCAATTTTAAAGATGATGTCATTCTAATAAAACATTACATCTTTTCCTGAAAAGATGTCAACCTAATCAAACATTCCATCATTGCTTTTAAAAATGATGTTGTCCTAATCAGAGATTCCATCTTTGCCCTTAAAGATGTCATTCCAATCAAACATTCCATCTTTTTGTTAAAGGATGATGTTGACCTTATCAAACATTCCATCTTTGCCTTTAAAGATGACGTCATTCTAATCAATTATTTCACCTTTGCCTTTAAATACCATATCAACCTAATCAAACATTCCATTTTCAATTTTGAAGATGATGGCATCCTAATAAAACAATCCATCTTTGCCTTTAAAGATGACATCATCCTTATCAAACATTATATCTTTGCACTTAAAGATGATGTCATCCTAATCAAACATTCCATCCTTGCCTTTAAAGATGATGTCATCCTAATCAGACATTCCATCTTTGCCTTTAAAGATGATGTCATCTAAATCAAACATTACATTTCTGCGCTTAAAGATGACATCATCCTAATCAAACATTCCATCTATGCGCTTTAAGATGATGTCATCCTAATAAAACATTCCATATTTGCCTTTAAAGATGATGTCATTCTAATCAAATATTTCACCTTTGCCTTTAAAGATGATGTCACTTTAATTAAACACCCCATCCTTGCCTTTTCAGAGATGTCATGCTTATCAAACATCCCATCCTTGCCTTTTCAGATGATGGCATCTATATCAAACTTTCCATCCTTGCCTTTGCATATGACTCAGTTTAGACCCCAGTTATCATTCCAGTCTAACCAGTACTCCTCAAGGTTTACTGTCTTACCAGTACATCTGTGTGTCCTTTAAAAGCATGTTTATGACAACATGAGGGATAAACGCCATAAAAAAGACACTGCTAATCCCTTAGCTGGCTGCTCATTAGCCCCCCATTAGTTTCAGCATGTAGAGATAGCAGGCCATGGTAAGAGAACCACAGAGGGGATGTATGGGCTGTTGTTAGGATGAGGGGAGGGACAGAGAGTTCTGATATCAGGTCAGCACTGGAGATGGATTGTTAATGCAAAGGATGGACACACAGATTAACGTGGCGTCACCTGGTATCTGAGCAGAGGGTTGACAATGGATGTTAAAAGTCTGCAAAATGTCAAGATAGTATTTAAAAACATGTCTTAAACTGTGTGAAACTCTCTTAAAATGTCTATTTCATAGATTCCTCTAAATTTTAATCCCTGTGTTTTAAAACAATAACTACTATTCTCTGTTATGTTGCAGAGATTTTGTGTTTGGTTTGTTTTTCTGAAGGATAACCCGTTTTTATTCAGCCTAGCTGAGTTCAGGATTTTAACACTTCGTGCTTCTCTCACCACGTTCTCAGGCAGTTTGTACCCGGGCAGATATTTGATGTTTTCATGCTCCGAGTTGATGATGTCAGTGAGCTTCCTGCCATTGATGTTCTCCTCGTAAACCCACATTTTCACCGTGGAGGCGAATCTTTGCAGCCGTGTGGCATTCCTCCCAATGATCCTGGCGATGGCTGAGCCCCTGAAAACACAGAGGAGGTCAGAGTGAAGACTTCAGTAATACTGTCAGAACACTGCACCACCAGGGGGCACTGTTGTACTGATTAACAGAGGCAGCTTTGCACAGCCTACAGATGTAGCTTTATTCTATCACAAAGAATGATCAATAATCAGGTTTATCCAGAAGTCAAGCTCACGGCCTCTCACTAATAAAACAACCTCAAAATCTCTCCTCTTGCTGCTGTGTTACTAATTTTATTTCTCAAAAGTTTAGAAGCAATCCGTCTGTCTATGAAGAGCTTCCCCTACTCCTCGCTGCCACCTCCACCCACTTTTTCAAATGTTTCCAATATTTTTGGCCTGTTGACACAAGTTGATTTTGCTGATTTTGGGTCTGACTTCCTCCTTTCTACCAAGTCAGCAAAGACCTGATTACCTGGTAGTTTTAAAGACTGCCCTTTCCTGTGGTTTGAGGTGCCTGAGGAGTGATTTACCCTCTGCAGACAGCTGAGCATGCTCTCTGTGGATTGCAATGTGGAATGGATGAGCGCCAATTCCAAAGCAAGCTGACTGAAGGAGGAAGCACAACAAACACAGCCATGATAGTGATAGTCACCATGAAACACAATGTTAGATGGACATCAGAAATGGACATCAGGAGGAGCAACTTCCTGTTCAGTGGCCACAGCATGAGCGTTTATACGTTTACTGTTAAACAGACCAAAATCTAACTCAGTGGTTCTCATCTGGTTGGGGATCAGGACCCTTACCATCTCCTCAAGAGAAGTTGTGACTTACAGTATATTTAAAAAAAATCTTCAACCACTGAAATATAGTTCAATTAAATGTTGCATTTTGGACCCTGAATGTAAAAAAACATGACTGAACAAAGGGAACGGGTAAAACAAACATGTTAAAAAAAAAAACATTATAGAGAGATATGCATGCATAAATTGAATATACTCAATTTTCCAGAGACAGTGAGAAAATACAAATTTTTAAAGGGATTTCCTCATCATCTTGGGAAAATAAGTGTGATGATATAGGGGGAAAGACAATAAATAGGTTTAGACCTTCGGAAAAAGACCAAAATTCACCTAACCTTAAAAGGAACCCTGCATAATCAGACAAGTTCATCTTGTTGGACAGATATTTGTATGTCTCATATACTTATTGAACTAAAAAAGTCACAAGATATCTGCAGTTTGAGATATTTGAGTTTATAAATTAACCAGGAGACCGCCATGTTTTGGTCCGTGCTGGCGCCGTGACGTCACAGTTCTGTGGTGTGATCCTCACCGTTCCTATGCAGTAACCTGTTTCAGACAGGCAGCCAGTGTCAGGACTGCATCTCAGAAACGCAGCACGTCTCACGCACGGAAGACTCTAAAATTTGAGGTCTCTTCTATTTTATATTTGCACCACGAGCAGTTATCTGTCCATCCACACAGGAAAATGATAAATACAGAGCCATATTTACCTTGTTGTAGCAAATATTTACATCCACATGGATAGAAAATGTTTGAAATCTGTTTCTTGATGAACCAGATGAAGGCCACGAGCTAAAATGTGTCTGTTTAATAAAGTTGTTCACCAAACTTCTACTCTCTACGAAGCTTTCTGTTACACAGTTCAGGTAAAGATAAACACAGAACAAAAGGATTTACAGATTGCGCCTTTCAAAGTAAAGGTCCACTTTAGCATTTCTTTGGAGATGCTCCGTTCGTGTGTACATAATACTTTTATTTTGAAAAGCTCCAGGCACACTTCCACTACACACTGAATTCAGTCACTTGTAGGGCTGTTCATTGATGTAAAACTTAGAAGAATGACAGAGCTTTGACAGCAGGGAGACAAAACCAACATGCAGCAAACTTATGGCAGCAACAGCTGCAAGCAACAAAACCATCTGAAAAACGGTTACTGCTAAGCAACGGAGAGGAGGGCTGCGGAACCATGATGTCACACTAACGTGGATCAAAACATGGCGGTCTCCTGGTGAGTTTATGAGCTGAAATGAACTCAAAATGCAGATATGTGGGATATTTATTGAGTTTTTTAGTTTAATATACATTTGAGCCAAATATCTATCCAACAAGATAAACTTGTCTGATCATGCAGGGTTCCTTTTAACAATTGTGTGGGTGTCTGTACACTCAGGGTTTTTGTACATTATAGAATTCTTGCCACATTTTTCTGGCACATATTCACACCCACTATGTTAATAACCTGCAGCAGCAACATCAGACTACTAAAACCAATTAACATAATCAAAAATATTCAAACTTATCTTAACCCTTTTACAGGGTCTGTAGATAAAATTAATTGGTAACTTAAAGTTGTCTGGAAATTTTATAAGCTTCTGTAAGTAAAGATGCAGCTGATCAGAGCTCTCCATTGATGAATAACACAGAAATATATGTTATTTACCAACTGTCTTTATCTGTTAAAAAGCATGAGACAAATTCCTTCATGTTCCTGTCTGACAACAGTTTTAGAATACGTTAGAATTAATGTCATAATAGCTCTGGGAGGGAAGGGAGGAAAGAATGCATAGAGGGAGAAAAACAAACACAAACTTCATCCTCTGTCCTGATGTGACTCAGTTAACCCCTGAAAGTGTGCGAACGACACTGCAACTATTAAACACTTCCTGGGCCCCCGTAATAAATGCCCTTGTTGCTTGTTTTTTAAACTCAAAGCATTTTCACAGTTTGGCTGCAGACTGTCCATCTGAGACGCCGCATATCCCAGAATGGAAATACAGAATGGATTCTCTCAGAATGGGAAAAAGTAAAATCAGATTAAACCTCGGAGAGGGTTAATGTACCAAAAGACAAAAGTCAAACCCTGACCCGATAAACCTGATTACAAAACCTTTAGGCTGAGTAGATGGTCTGATTACAGGAAAAAAGCTCTTCCCTCATGAAAACATTCTAACCTAGCAATCATAGCTCATATAGCTCCATTAGCTGATTGAGCTACATAGATAATGAAGCTATGTAGCTAAAGCTAAGCTCACAAAGCAACTATGTTAGCTACATAACCATGATATCTGTGTAGCTTAGTTAGCTTCAGCTAAGTTTGCAAAAGCTCATATTGCTTAGGCTATCTCAGCTTTAGAAAATGATGCTATGTAGCAAAGTAGCCAACATGGCTATGTAGCTAATGCAGCTATGCAGCTAACATAGTTAAAGCTAAGCTCACAAAGCACCTATATAAGCTACGCAGGAACAATATCTAAGTAGCAATGTTAGCTTTAGCTATGTTAGCTTTAGCTGCACTAGTTTTAGCTATGCTAGTTTTAGCTACATTAGCTAAAGCTTACTTAGCCATTCTCTTATGTAGTAACTCTAATTACTTAGCTACTGTAGCTATGTCAACTTTAGCTAAAGCCAAAAAAGCTAAAGTGAGCCACTGTTGGTGTAACTACGTCTAAAACAGGTGAACTGTGGATTAGCCCTGTGACCTTGTTCTCTTTTAATGACATTTTTTAGTCTCTTATGTTGGTAATGTGGTTGTTAATGAATGTAACTGCCAGAATTTGTTTGTGAATAAAGTTGAATTTGGAAGATAAAGTTGAAAGCTGAAGAACTTAAATTAAAAATATGCCGTACCACCAATTTACAACACTTTCTTTCTGAGATAAACAGCGTCTCAGATGAACGGCCTGCAGATGGTAATAAAACGCCCACTGAGGCACACGCTCACTGTGCTTTAATGAGTGTGGTAAAACATTTTAATCATGTCATTACCTCTACTACATTTCTGTAATAAAAACAGATTATTTATGAACTATCTAGCTATTTACTACTGTTGTTCAACTGAAGCAGTTCTAAATGTGGATGTGGTGTTGAGTTTTTAATCAGTTTGGTCAGGCTGGGGAATGTTTGTCCGCTCTGAGGACCCATAGATGGCCTCTATCATGTTTTATTTACCACAGGGGAACGGGAGAACATTGAATTTAAATGTATCATGAAGGAATAAGGAGGGGGCTGAGACTGATAAAAAAGGCTGGCTCACTGTTCATCCTGGTACTGGTCCAGGTCTAGGACTCCTGTTGTGGTATCAGACAGGTTTAAGTCTGGTTTGATTTTTACTAGGACGACATCAGAGTTTATCATCCTGGGACTGGTCCAGGTCTAGGACTCCTGTTGTGGTATCTAACAGGTTTAAGTCTAACAGTACAGACTTTCAGGTGTCTAAATGGTGTGGTGGAGGTCTGAGTTTAGGTCCATGTTGCCCAGCCCTACGGGTCTGTCAGCTTCATCTGCAGCTGTAGAGTAAAACCATCAATCATGTTTTAATCTGGATCAGCGCGTGCATGACCACTCTAACACCTGAATAAACCAGAGTGCCCCCCTCCTCCTCCTCCTCGGTACCTACCAGTTTCCGGAGCCGATGATGCAGACTTTGAGCGGAGCTGCCATGACTGTTACCTGCTCACACGCCTTTCTCTCATAGGTGAACACCTCCTCTCTCTCTCTCACTGCTGCACAGGCACGGAGAGGGACGCGGTGATCCCGGCGGCACGCGGCTACTGCTGATGACGTCACAGCGCGTCGCACAGAGCCCGTAGGGAGATGTAGTTTTTGTGAAACGTTGACGTCACCGGCTCCTTACATAACGGGCTGAATCCATGAATTATGGATGAAATCTTCCGTTATTATCAGGATATCTTTTATTTAGATCAGACAGCAGAGATCCGGATTTATGGCAGTAATAATAAACAGAGGCTGATATCTGAAGGATGTTAGGTTAATATTAAACATGTTTAGTCAAATATCACTGCAGACAAGGAGAACATTTCTCATGTAGACCAGTGGGTCTAAACTGGTGGGTCAGGAGCCAAAAGTGGGTCTTAAAGATGTTTTCAGTTGTGAACGTGTGCCCAGAAAACAAAAGATGGTAAAAGAATTTAAAAATCTATGTTGTACTTTTTTTCATTCTCTCTCTCTCTCTTCTTTTTGTCTGTTTGTTTGTTTTATTGTGATGAAAAATTAAATATGGTGATTTCTAATCATTTATCTCTTTTTGCTGGATAATAAAGATGGTTTTCTATAAGTACAAATTTCCTTAATGACTGTCTGGGGAAAACGGAGTAAAATGAAACGTATGCACCCATGTCCTCCTGTAATGAGGAGCTTTTTAAGCATGTTTGTTTTGGCCTGTCTCTCTTCTCAGCTCTGTTTTATTTCATTCATGGTCAAAACTCTAACATTTGTTATTAAATACATTCAAGTGATTGATTATTTTGAAGAATTTGGGTCACAGTTTCTCAGGAGGAGGTGGAGGGTCCTGATGCCTGACCAGTTGAGAAGCACTGGTATAGGTGACATAGGCAAAGGCTCCCCTTAGGAATCCCTTTAAACCAGTGGTTCTCTACCTTTTCAGCCCGCGACCCCCAAACTAAAGGTGTCAGAGACCAGGGACCCCTGCTGTAGCTAAGGGAGGCTGAACACAGCCATGCACGTGTAGACAAGGCTGTCTATAAGAGGGGATAAAGAGGGAGGTTTCTGGGACCTGGCCAAACTGGGGGCTCATGGAGGTCAGCAAAACCATGGTCCACTGTGAAGTTAAGCTGTGAAAACCATATTTTATATTTGACCTAAATAATCACCACTCCAATCAAAGAAACAGATATCATTTTTTATTCATTTGTGGAGTAAATAGCCTGCTTTAAATGAAAATAACTTATGTTGAAACAAAATTGAAATGGGTTAAAATAGCTAAAATTGGTTAATAATGGCCAAAAAATGTTGGAAAGGTGAGGAAATTGGATTTTTAAAGAACATAAATGCATTAAAAGTGGCAAAAATTGGATACAAGTGGCAAAAATGGGCACAAAAAGTGGTAAAAGGGGATTAAAAAGTGGCTGAAGTTGCTTTAAAGTGAAAAAAATTGGTGGAAATTAGGTGGACTGGGTTGAAAAATTGATATAGACTGGCAAAAATGGGTTAACTGTGGTTAAAATGGGAAAAAATGAGTAAAAAAAGTTGTTTATAGAGGCAACAATAGGCAGAAAGTGGCAAGAATTGGTTTAGAAGTGGCAAAAACAGGCAGAAAAAAGCGATTAAAGGGTTTAAAATGGACACAATGGGTATTAAGTGGCAAAAATGTGCTAAAATTTGCTAAAATGGTTTTTAAAAGGATTCACATTTGGTAAAATTGGTGTAAAGTGGCAACATAGTAATATTAAAACTATTCTTAGTTGTTGTTGTTGTTGTTGTTGTTTTTTTAAGGCATCTGGTGACCCCCTCTCAGTGTCTCGTGACCCCCAAGGGGATCGTGACCCCAAGGTTGAGAACCACTGCCTTAAATGACTGCACACATATATCCCTAGAGGACATTTTCTGAACCTAATTTAAATGCTAAAATTCAAGATTTGTATTATTTTCAAAAACTATTTTTGTTTTTTCCAGCTTCCAGCTCTAATCATGACATTGCAAATCTTTGGCTTATGATTTCATGTGATTTTAGCCCTTTAAATGCCATTTTGTTTAATTTTCAATTCAGCAGAATGAGATATTTTTCATATTTAAAATTCTAAGTGGATTTTAAAAAAATATTATCAAAGATGGTCATAACTCATCAGTTACCACCAATATTGAGTTTGATGCATTTTTATTTTTCGTGCAGTTTCTGATTCTCATAGCGACTACACACGTATATCCTTAGGGGACATTTTCTGCACCTACTTTAAATGCTTATATTTATGATTTGTATATATATTTTCTAATGTTTTGTTTTGTTTGTCATGTCCAGTTCTGATCATGACATCGCAAATTTTTGGTCATTTTCAGAATTTTATATGATTTTTATATGATTTTAAATGCCAGTTTATGCACTTTTCAATTCAGCAGAATGAGATGCCTTAATGCCTTTATTTCACAGAGCTGTAAAAAAAAAAATCCCACTGTAAGTATGTCTTTTAAGTTCCCTACGGATACACGCTTGGTACAAAAAAGGGTAATGCACCATCTGGCAGTTACTAGTTAAAATGCAAGTCTAAGGTCCCCATTCAAAATTGCATCACAGATAATGGCAGTAGCAGTGACACATGGTATTGCAAATTTGCAATCAAAATAAGTAATTATAATGGGTTTAAATGGGCAGTTTTTCCCCCAAGGGATATGTGAGTATTTTTTCTGTGTACAATATGAAACAGATCAATGTAATAATTTGGCTTGAAAAATTAAAAATGAGCAAAAATACACATCTCTGTGCATCAACAGAACACAAATTGGTTCAAGACTTCCAAAACAGAATGCAAAGAATGTGCTTAGGGATACCTAAGGGTTAATGGAGCAGTAAGTGAATTCTGCATAAACTACCAAAAGGTCATGTTTAGAGCTGTTTAGGACTTTGCCAAGTGGTCAAAGTCTGAAAATGAAAACAGTTAATTCTTTGGCTACTTTCATGTCATGAAAGTAGTGAAATATTCTGGCTAATTGTACAGTCCGTTTCCAAAGACTGGTCCAGTGTGGTTCAGGGCAGTTCTTTCATGGTCCATTAAACTCTGATCTTGGCCGTGTTTCCTCAGCTGATGTCTGTCCAGTCTCTCTCATTGTGATGGGACATATGTCTCTTTATAGAGATCCAGATCATGTGGCCCAGCTCAGTAGAGCTGGTTATCTGGCTCCCAAATGGCTCTAAATTTGGTACGAGTTCAGCTTTTTAAATGTGAATTAAATAATGACAAAGCATCGAGGAAAGGAAACTGGTGCTCAAACAGGAGCTGGCTACAGCTAAAGAGTCGTTTAGTAGAACAGGCTCGTTCATGAGCGGCTCATCATTACTCGCTCTCTCAGCCCACAAGGCTTATTCTGTCAATTGTACATCACCGTTTACATTAAAGCATGTTTTTGACTAAATCAGGATCAGCTTGCCTCTTAGCTCAGTTCTAGACTCCTCTAGACTCTGGTCTCCCTTTATCTGGACACTAGGAGATCTGCAGGACTGAGTGTTTGTGGTATTGATCACCTCTTCTCCAGGTAAATCAGTTAAACTGTGGTGAAAATCACTGTTTAGTAAAGTGTAGGGATTGTACTCTGTGTATGTAGAAATGATCTGATGGTAATTGCAGCGAAGAGGTCCATTTAGAGCTGCAAAGTACTAACTCTCCTTCATTCACATTCATTCCTAAAGCTGTCCCCTACCTGTGAACAACATGTTAACCACTTTAAAACAGTCAATGTGAACTTCAGCTGATGTTAGAAATAACTAGAAAAGCACTCAGAGAGCGCAGACCTCCACCATTAGCCCTATCTCCCAATAGTGACCTATAATAGTGATCCTTTAAAAAAATTCCTGTATCTGTCTCTATGTGCCCCCCACCACAGCATTCACTGATTACTCCCTTCTCGGTAGCGTGGAAACATGGTGAGGTAAAGCATTGGCTTTTCTACGTGTGAACTGTCAAGGTGGAAGTGTTGCCTGTTGGTGCCTACAGATGCACTGACAGTCTCACCCATGGTCTCACTGGACGACTGAAAGTCATGTCAGAGGGTGAATATTCCTCTATTCCTCCCAGCATTGTGAGTGTTCTCGCTACAATTCACTGTCTTTCTTGCTGTTACGCTCCGACTCATCTCCTCTACCAAGTGTGCGTCTTTCAAACTCTATAAACTCCAAAACTTTGAATAGAAACACACCCAAAACTGCTGCTGGGATTGAAGTTACTCATGTTCGCCATCTCCTGGTGTAAAGTGGTAACAGTTGCAGACCTCCGCCATTAGCCCTATCTCCCAATAGTGAAGAATCCTTTAAAAAATTCCTGGATCCAGACAGTGATCTGGATCAGTCCCAAAATCTAATCAGTTCTTCCTTATGCCATTTGTGAAATTTCCTGAAAATTTCATGAAAATCCATCCATAACTTTTTGAGTTATGTTGCTAACAAATGAACAAACAAACAAACAAATAAACAAACCCATCCGATCACATAACCTCCTTGGTAGAGGTAATAATGGAGGTCAAATATTCATCTTGATGACCTCTGCTCTACCCCACAGTAAAATGGGTAAGACTAACCATCTCCTGGTGTCATCCTTAGTCTAAGGGGGACTTTTCAGGTCAAAAACCTCCCTCAGAATTACACTTGTGATCTCCAGGGCAGGGTAAACGCTGGTAATGAGTACAGCCACTTAAAGTCTCTGTAGAGCATTGTGGACCAGGGGTCCCTAGTGGGCCCTGATGGTACTGCAGGTATGTGAGAGATCGTTAACTAGAGATAAAAACCATAAACATAACTTTGGCTATAAATATTTATTTATTATCAGTTATTAGTTGGCACGTATTGCTGTCATTTATATTTGGCTGTTCTGGGATCCCCCTGCCTCTCCACGAGCCTTCGTGGAAAGCATTAAGCAGGAACAGCACGTTCCTGCTCCGCCTGTGCCTGGTCCTGAGGTAGGGAGGGAAGCACCAAGAACTTAACACAGAGCAGGGATCAGTGATAACAGACTGACACTGATTAAGTCAGGAACAGGATGAAGGAGGAGCTGGGGTGGAGGAGGGATGCACAAATCAGCTTACAGATGAAGCCGCAAAGTGAAGCCAGGCTAGAGCAGTTTAAATAAGGCAGCATGAGAGCTAGCCAATAGCATGCTTAGAGCAAATCAGCTGATGAGGACTTACATGGATCAGCTGATCTCAACTACAGCAGTACTCGACTCTGTGGCCTGCCTCAAGTCACGCTATACGCTTGATTTTCTGTCATTGAAGTGGTGTTTTAAATACTGGTATGATGACTGATTGTATGTAAATGATTTTAAAAAAGAACACAAGCAGAAGATTGACTGATATTTCACTTTCCATCATTTATTGTATCTGCTGTACAGAACCAGTGTCACAGTTTAACTGGTGCTGGATTAGCATGTTTGAAGACATGAATATTAGAACATGAAGACAGCTTTGACACCTGATCAAAATAAACTGTGGTGGCTGCTTAAATATACTTAACATCTCTGCAAACTCTTTTCTAAGTTACATTAGTGTCTCTGCATTCAGCTCAGTTTATTTACAAAATCAATAAAAATGCAAAAATCCACCATGAAAAACTGATTCATGTGATGGGACTGCTGAGGAGCTCTAGATAGGGACCCACAAATGATTATAACACACATAACACACACAGTTTTAAATATTAAAAGACCTAAATTCAGAATTCTGCCCCTGCTGTGATCGACTTTGGCACCCCTGGCCTAAATAGTCAGGCCCTCAGGACGTCCCATTGCAGCAGATCTGGCTCTGGCCTCAGGATGAGTTTGGCAGCCCTGGTCTTGGACTGAACACATTTTAGTAGCAGCTTTTGTCTCAGGACAGACAAAGATGAAGACATCTTTACTGTTCACACTCCTTCCAGATCTATATTTCCATATTTTACCATAAAATGTCAATCTCATTTTCACCAGAAATGAATTATGGGGGTAAAAACCTTGGCACTGATGATAAATGATTTTGCGATTAAAAGGTGAACATGATAAGTTAAAAACTCTAAATCTGTGATAAAAAGTCAAACTTATAAGTTTAAAAGGTAAAAACATGACATTTACAGTCAGAATAATGTTTTCAAAGGCAAAATATGAGATAGAATACTAAAACCATGAATTTTAAAAGTCAAAACTGAGATAAAATTCAAATCATAATCTCTAACAGTCAAAATATGAGGTAAACACTGAAATCATGTGTTTCAAATGTCAAAATATAAAAAAATTTTAATAATAATGTGGTTTTAAGGGAAAAAAATGAGATAAAATTGAAAGTTAGGTGCTGAAAAAGGTCAAAGTGGGAGATAAAAGTCAAAATCATGATTTAAAAAGGTGAAAAAACAGATACAATTAAAAATAATGCATTTGTAAAGTAAAAAATGACATAAAAGTTAAAGTTAGGTGTTGAAAAGGGTCAGAATATGAGATAAAAGTCCAAATCATGACTTTAAATAGTCAAAATAGGATTTAAAATTTAAAAATTATGAATCCGAAAGGTAAAGAATATGAGATAAAAGTTACGGGGGCACAGGTGGCTGAGTGGCTAAGGTGTGCCCTACGTACACGGACGGCCCGGGTTCAAATCCGGCCTGAGGCCCTCTGTCACATGTCTCTCCCCCGCTCTCGTCCTTGTTTCCGACTTGATCCACTATCCTCTCTTCTATCAAATAAAGGCACAAAATGCCCAAAATAAACCTTGAAAAAAAGTCAAAGTTATGAGATGTAAAGGTTAAAATATGAAATAAACAGCCAAAACCATAACTTCTAATCATAATGTGAGATGCAAAATTGACACTAATTTCTTCCCTACGTTCCTGAGTTTTAATCACGTTGTTTTTACTGTTTACTCTTTCTAATTTTTATGACTCAGCAAGGATATTATAAATGATCAAAGTTAGGTTTAATTTTTATACTGAAATCTACAGACTTCATACTGGTGGGCCAGTTACTAGTATAATAAAAATATGACATGATCTGGTGGGCGGGGTATGACTGCAACATGGGCTGGATTTGGCCGCCAGGCCTTGAGTTTGACACCTGTGCTCTAAAACTTTTGGAGCAGGCTTGTAACTGGGTAAGAGATTTATTTTTGGGCTAAATGGAAAAGAACATTTGACAGTCCCAGATATTCTCTCCTTTTTGAAACACTATTTTCAGTTAGAGGGCATTTTTTCAAATAGACAGGGAACAAAAAGTGCCGAAAGAAAAAGGATAATTGGTGCACCAACTTGCCCTTATTTTACTGATCTTGATTGAGAAACAAGATCTTGAATAATACAATAACACTACATAAAATAACTCTTGATTTTCATATCATTCCTCATCTCTTTATTCTGCTTGTTGAGATAAAATGGCTGGTTAAAAAATGGAGTGGCTGGTAGAGTTTTGAAATCACTGAACAAAGTGGCAGGCAGCTGACAAAGTTCATTTCCAACCCTGATGCTGTCCTTATGAATAAAAAAATGAAGCTGATTACTGTGAGTCTTGTTTTATGAATGTATGGAGGTTAAAGTTGACTTTTTAAGTCACACAAAATAAAAATTTTCAGGCTTTTCTAACAAAAATATATGCCCCTGGCCTGTCCACAATCCCCTCAAGAATCAGATAAATCCATCCCCTCCCCCCTCTCTTTCTCCACCTTTCAGAAAATGTGTGCTGAAACAAGCCGTTTTCAGATTTTCCCCTCATGATGTCATGTGGGGGGTTAGCCCTGCCCCCAGGTTTGGTTGGCCCTCCCCACTTGGAAGAAAGTCCTGCCCTCCTCTCCTGATCTTCCTCTCAGCAGCAATCAGGAGAGCCACATCCATTTAGCCACACCCATTTCCTGAGGGGGGCAGAGTCAGACAGCTCATTAACATTTAAAGCCACAGACACAGAAACAGCTCGTTCTGAGCAGGGCTGAAACAGAGAGGGTTTTAGACATGCAGAAATCCAATACTGGAGTGTTCTTCAGCAACAGACTTCACAGGCATGTTTTGGGGACCAAGACCAATATAAACTTGTCTTACAGAGAAAAATATGTGACCTTTAAAGTTCTAAACTGGGCTGTGGCATAGTTAAGTTTAGAAAAGTTTGATCTATAGTCTGGGGGAATTCAGCTGAAATGAGCCAGATGTGGTGAACCAACCAACTGACCATTAAATTATCACTCATAAGATCTACTGATGTTTTTATTCATGGACACAAGCCTCTTTAATATTTACTGTGTGAAAAATAAAACTACTTTTAATTATTAGCTTTGAGTATCAAGATGCCCACTTTAGAGTGACACTACAGAGTTAAAACAGTTTAACAGATTTTACCAGAAACATCTTAAACTTTAACAGCAGTTAAAATCAACTATTTTCTCTGATGTGCCATCATGACAACACAGAAAACATTTCATGAATGAGGAAATATTTAATTGACAGATATATTTTAAATTGAAGGGATCATGTTGAACATTGCTCCAGTCAGGTGGGGAGTGACCAAAAAGAATGAGATCACAGTAATAAGCGGTCTAAATGAGAACCTCAGGAGGGTGTCTGGGCTCAGCCTTGGAGAAAGGGTGAGGAGCTCCGACATCTGGGCGGAGCTTGAAGCAGAGCTGCTGCTCCTTCACGTCCAAAGGAACCTGTTGAGGTGGTTCAGGCATCTGATCAGGGTGACTTCTAACCCGACACGTCAGATGGATTTGTTTCACACATCCATCTGGGCAAGCTTCAATAGGAAACGTCTGAGAAAAGGCAGAGGCTTTGAAAAAAACTTGGAGTCTGATTGGGTGAACGTTCTGTCTGTCACATCTCTACGGGCCAATCAGAGTAACAAAACACGAGACGTAGCAGCTATCGAGCTGCCCGTGTGCAGCTACTGGGAATAACGCGAAACATGGCGACTATAGACATCCTCTCATCCATCCCTCCATCAATCCATCCATCCATCAATCCATCCATGCATCAATCCATCCATCCATCCATCCATCCATCCATCCATCCATCCATCCATGCATCCTCTCATCCATCCATCCATGCATCCTCTCATCCATCCATCCATGCATCCTTTCAGTTATCCATCCATCCATCCATCCATCCATCCATCCATCCATGCATCCTCTCATCCATCCATCCATGCATCCTCTCAGTTATCCATCCATCCATCCATCCATCCATCCATCCATCCATCCATCCATCCATGCATCCTCTCAGTTATCCATCCATCCATCCATCCATCCATCCATCCATCCATCCATCCATGCATCCTCTCATCCATCCATCCACCCATCCATCCATCCATCCATGCATCCTCTCAGTTATCCATCCATCCATCCATCCATCCATCCATCCATCCATCCATGCATCCTCTCATCCATCCATCCACCCATCCATCCATCCATCCATGCATCCTCTCATCCATCCATCCATCCATCCATCCATCCATCCATCCATCATCACATCTCTATGGGCCAATCAGAGTAACAAAACACGAGACGTAGCAGCTATCGAGCTGCCCGTGTGCAGCTACTGGGAATAACTTGGCGACTATAGACATCCTCTCATCCATCCGTCCATCCATCCATCCATGCATCCAACCATGCATCCTCTCATCCATCCATCCATCCATCCATCCATCCATGCATCAATCCATCCATCCATCCATGCATCAATCCATCCATCCATGCATCCTCTCATCCATCCATCCACCCATCCATCCATCCATCCATCCATCCATCCATCCATCCATCCATCCATGCATCAATCCATCCATCCATCCATGCATCAATCCATCCATCCATGCATCCTCTCATCCATCCATCCGTCCATCCATCCATCCATCCATCCATCCATCCATCTATGCATCTATGCATATTAATCTTCTCATTTTTGTTTTATTGCTAATGATGTGATGTCGTAATTTTTAATTGTATGTTTACAGTTTTATGTTCATTTCTTATCACACTGTCTCTTCCTGGATAATTTCATCTTTTAGTATTTTAAATGCCCTCAGGATCATCTACGTACATCCTGTTCCTTTTAACTGTGCAGTTTTCGTATTTTTTTTGTATCTCAGTTCGTTTTGTTTCCTGTTTGACTACCAAGACTTTTCTGTCAGGTTTATTGTTAATTTCTTCTTTGTTTTTGTGAGTCCCTGAGTTCTTGTCGCTGTCATTTCTGTTAAAGCACTTTGTAAACACCTGTTTTTAAAGGCGCTATATGAACAAAGTTTATTATTATTATTATTATCCAACCATCAATCCATCCATCCTCTCATCCATCCATCCATCCATCCATCCATATCTATTTATCTATCATTTAATTCAGTTCTTTTTCAAATAGCTTTATTGGCATGGATGTGAAGGGGTTTTATTGCCAAAGCGATAAATAATTAAAAAAAAATGATGGCAGAATCTATCTATCTATCTATCTATCTATCTTTGATTACAGATCTATTTTGATGCTAATTACCCTGTATAGAATATTAAATATAGATGTTAATGACTGCTGTCTGAGCCTCTCTAACGTCTCTATTATGTCACTGTGGTTGCATAAAGCCTCTCTCTGACTCTCTGCTCCTGCTGCATTGTGCATTGTTGAGTGTGTGAGAGGGGGGAGTATCCCAGGCTGAGGGGGAGTGACCAACCCGGGATTTCCAAAATAAAAAACGCAGTAACGTCAGAGGGAGAGAGAGCGAGAGAGAGAGGGAGAGAGAGAGCTGCAGTGAAACAGTAGGAATATCCCTCCTGTAGTCACAGAGAGGAGCAGACAGACTGGAGGAGATCTCTGCTCTATCCTTACATCCCTGGACAAAAACACCTGAATCCTGGACTCAGACCTTCTCCTGTTTTTGTTTACAGCTCAGTGAGGAGCATCCTCTCCTCCTCCTCCTCTTGGAGCATCCCCTCCTCCTCCTCTCCTCCAGGATGAAGCGCTCCTCTCGGCAGCAGCAGCCCGGTGTTTGGAGCTCCTGCAGGCGGCAGCAGCAGCAGCAGCAGCAGCTCAGTCTGGGAGGGGGCTCCAGCACCACGGACAGCGACACTCAGCCAGCCCCCCCTCAACAACACACAACCCGTAAACAGCGCCACCTGGAGGGAGTCCTGAAGAAGTATACCAACCTGCTCCATGGCTGGCAGAGCAGGTAGGTACCTGAGGAAGTGATGCTTTTGTCCTGTTTGTGGATGAATAAATCACATATGTGGATGTAATTATGATTACTGTGTTATATAATATCCCAGCTGCTCCATACTGGTATACACCTCTCCATCACAACCATTCAATCATCCTTTAGTAGGTAGAAACACACATACTGTCTGAGCAGACTCATTTCTCTCTATCTCTTGACATCTTTACCATGCTAATCTGAGCTATAATCTGTTCTTATGAGTTTCTGCCTGGACTGATATGTTCTGCAACATGAGCACCCTTTGATGGAGCCCCTGCCGGCTTGAACCCTGAGTCTGGCAGCCAGTCTGCAGTGTGCTGCCCTTGTGTTCAGTCGATTTGTAACTGGCTCAGCTAAAATACTTTTTTAAACGCACAGTATTCAAACTCTGCCGCAAGTGTTTTATTTTCATCCATGATGTTCTCAAAATGTTGGAGAAAAGCTGTTAAAAGAGCACTTCCATGTTCGCCCTGGAAGCGACCCAGAATGCATCTGCTAGCACCTGCAGCTGTCTCTGCAGCGGGGAGCTTTAGCCATCAGGATTCACACAGACTAAGTCTGTGTTGATAAACTGGGCTGTCACTGGCTAGTGAAAGTTGAAGCTGGAGGTGGGAGCTGGATGTCTGCTGCAAGAATGGATAAATTGACCAATCTCTCAGCTTTCACTGTGCTTGCAAGATACATGCTGACATTACCGAGCAGATGGATAAAAACTGATCACTCTTTGTATTTTCTAATGCATATTTTGCTGCAACTCTTTCCCCAGCTAAGGGTGCTCGTATGACACTAAGAAACATTCTTGTGCAAACTCAGAAGAACAAAATAAAGAGGCCGTTGGCATGCGGCATCATTAGCACAGATGTAAACGGCCAAATTTTAGCTGCAAAATAGTGTTAAAATATACACTGAGTTCATCAAAAGTTCCTCTAAATTGTCTTTCAGGGGACAAAAAGAAACAGGGCTGCTTACAGGCTCCACACCAGCCCCACGATTTCTGGTGGTATCACAATATTTGGTCCATAAAGAGAACATGCAGAAATATGAAGGAATTGAACACAGAGATCCCAGTTCATATCTGTGTGTTTGGAGGGTGGAGCATACATGAGCCCTCAGTCAGCTGACTGGACTTCACCCCACTAGTTTTAACACAGAACAACAGATTAATATTTCAAACTAAGGATGGAATAACACTAGACACTTTCTGCTGCTTTATCAAGAAATGTGCAAAACAATAGTGGAGTCTAGCCCTAGTCTAGTACCACAGATTTACAGTTTAAGGATTTTTTAAAGCATTATTTCAATTCAACATAAATCTCACCAAACAACTGTGTTTTTATTTTAAATTGAACCATTTTCTCAAAAATTAGTAAAATGTACTATTCAAAACCATTTAGAAATACTCTGTTTTTTTAAAGGTATCATACTACCCCCAGGGGGTCCCACCTCGACTTTGAGATCCCCTGCTCTGAGCCAGGATTTAACCCTTCTTCTTTTAGTCTGCATCACCAAATACACAACATCAGCAGGTCTTGCTTAATCCTCTGAGGATGGATGTGTGAAACACCATCTGGTAAACCTTCCAGTGACAGTGTTTGTGAAACGGCGGAGGCTTTGAAAAAAACACGGAGGATGATTGGATGAACGTTCTGTCTGTCACACCTTTAAGGGCCAATCAGAGCAACAAAACTCGTGACATCGTAGCTGCTACTGAGAAGTAAACTCCATAGAGAGCTGCATAACATGAACCATGGCGGTTGTAGACATGTCAGTACATGACTTTTGTCGTTTTTGAAAAGAAAACAACTCACTGCTGTTCTCTGTTCTTTTAATGAAGAAATGTTCTGATAAAACTGGTGCTTTAGCAGCATCCACGCTAATGTCTTCTGCCATAATTGCACCGGCCTCTTCTTGCTGCTTGCTTACATCACGACTCTGCCACGCCCAAAAGTACTGCCCCTAAATGCTGATTGGTCCTGTCCCTTTCTAACCAGGCCCAACCGGTTCAGACAGGAGCTTTGCAAGATGGATTCGCCAGTGAGAAACACAGAAGCGGGTAAATCAATCTGCTTTGCAAGGTTAACGCCTATGGAGTCTTGACTCCAGATAGCAGCTGTGGTCTCATGGTCTGAACCGTCTAGTGTTTTTCTTCAGAGGACTAAAATGTTAAAAATTTGTCCAACTGTCTTCATATCGGTGGGTTTAACATCCATTTAGTCAGTCATTTCTAAATGACCTGAAGTAATAGTGGGGGTCGGGGCTAAAAAAAGGCAAAATACATAATTCAATTTCTTTGCTGTATGCAAAGCACAGCGAATATTGTGAAATGCCGCCAGGTAAATGTCGCTCTAATGATGCCTTTACAGCAGTTTTCATGGTTAAATAAAGAGGAGACACCCTAAGCTTTGATGATGGCTATTAAAAAGTGAGAGAGCAACACTATTCCTCTTTACACCACACTACATCATTCCTATGATGTTTTTCCTGCACACATGTGCACAGTGAGAGGTGTAAGCATTGGTGTAAAGCAGAATACTGGGTATATCCATGTCTAATTCTCCTTAAATACTCATATTACAGTGGTCTGCTGCCCTTATTCTACAACCTCACTTCCAAAAGGTTGGGTCATTGTGTAAAATGTAAATAAAAACAGAAGTCAATGATTGTCAAATCTCATAAACCCATATTTTATTCACAAGAGAACATAAACGTATCATTTTAAATTTGATGGCTGCAACACATCTCAAAAAAGTAGGGACAGGGAAACCCGATGCTTGTAAAGTAAGTGGTACTAATGTTAAACTTTAGGAAACACATTTTACAGGTAATTAGGTGAATTGTCAACAGGTCAGTAACATGACTGGGTATAAAAGGAGCATTTTAGAGAAGCATGGTCTCTCTGAGGTAAGGATAGGCAGAAGTTTACCAATCTATGAAAAACTGTACAAATTGTTGAACAATTTTTAGAAAAATGTTCCTCAACATAACATAATGAAGACTTTGAATCTCCCACCATCTACAGTCTATAATACCATCAAAAGATTCAGAGAATTTGGAGAAATCATTGTGAGCAAGGGACAAGGCTGGAGGGGCCCTCAGGGGCCACTGCATTATAAAACAGGCATGATTCTGGACTGAAATCACTGCATTGGCTCAGGGCTAATTTAAAATGTTAAATTATTTTTGGCAACCACAGATGCCATGCCCTGTGGAGAAAGACCATCCAGCTTGTTCCCCTTTGCTCAGTTCTAGAGCCTGCATCTCTGATGGTATGGGGTTGCATTAGTGCCTATGGTGTTGGCAGCTCTAACATCTGGAAAGGAACTATCAATGCTGAGAAGTAGACGATGCTAAACCACATACCACATCCATCACAACAGCATGGCTTCACAGTCGAAGAGTCTGGATCCTGGACTGGCCTGTCTGCAGTCCAGACCTTTCACCAATAGAAAACATTTGGAGCATCAGAGAAGGAACAATCCAGCGAAGACCCAGGACTGTTGGGCATCTAGACTTCTAAATCAGACAAGAATGGGACAACATTCCTCTCCCAAAACTCCATCAACTGTTCTCCTCATTAACCAGATGTTTACTGACTGCCATCAAATTCACACTGAGCCAGTGTTTTCCATGTTTGCCAGCCTTAAAGAAACAACAGAAATCCATACAGTGTTCATGTTAGATCTGTGTGGATGTGGAGAGCTCTGAGTGAATGAACTGAAGCTCAGACGTGTTCAGAGGAGGTTTGTGTAGGTGGGAGTCCCACAAACACTGAATGAGTCATCCAGGATCAGGAAAGCCCTGCACTCCTCTCCTGCATCTTAATACTCACTCCCCCTCTGCTCCGTCCCCCCTCCCCTTCCTGTTCCTCATCCTCTCACTCTTTTACAGCCCCCCCCCCCCCCCACCATCCTCCCCCCTTCGTCTCTTTTACTGTCCGAGCGGATCGATAGGAAAAGCATCCAAACGTGTAATGGGATCCGTGATCACACTTTGACAGAGAGTGGTGTTCTTGGCTCCAGCGCTCAGGAACAAGAGAAATTAGACTTTGAGCCTCAGTGAGCGTGTGCAGACTGGCGTGCGTCAGCAGGTTGTGTGGATAGGTTTCTGAGGATGATCTGAATATCTGTGTGGTGTCAGCCTGAGGACAGATGACGCAGGTTTGTGTTGTCTCCTCTCTGGTTGTCGTTGTGACAGCAGGATTAAATCTGTATATGTCGGAGTATGGAGAAATCAGGAGAACATGAGGATGTCTCTGAGCTTTTCATGAATGTTGGACAAACTCAGACACCACAGTTTTCATGAACTAACTTGTTTAATCCCAGATTCAGATACAGGGCCCCATGAAAGGATCTGACAGAGGCCCCCTCCACTGCAGACTCAGCAGACCCTGAGATAGAATCATAACCAACCCTCCAACACACAAAAGACCCCATCATTAAAACAAGAAAAGCACTCAGAGAGGGCAGACCTCCACCATTAGCCCTATCTCCCAATTGTAAAGAATTGTTTAAAAAATTTCTGGATCCAGACAGTGATCCTGATCACTCCCAAAATCTAATCAGTTCTTCCTTTTGGCATTTCTGACGTTTCCTGAAAGTTTCATGAAAATCTGTCCATACCTTTTGGAGTGATGTTGCTGACAAACTAACTAACTAACTAACAAACCCTGCCGTAACCTCCTTGGCGGAGGTAATAACACACATTCAAACTCTGCATAAACAGTGGGACATCAAAAAAGACCTGGTATAGCACCCACTGTCAATCTTATTCTAGTAACAACCCAAAAATCAAAGCAAGAATGGAATGTTTTTAAAAAATTTGAAGGATGACATCATCTTCAAAGACAGTGGAAAGAATATTTCATAAACTCTATAGGATGACATCATCTTCAAAGACAGTGGACAGAATATTTTATTAACTATATAGAATGACATCATCTTCAAAGACAGTGGACAATATGCATTTTAAACTATATAGGATTACATCATCTTCAAAGACATAGGACAGAAAATTTCATAAACAATAGGATGACATCATCTTCAAAGACAATGGATAGAATATTTCATAAACTCTATAGGATGACATCATCTTCAAAGACAGAGGACAGAATATTTTATAAACTATATAGGATGACATCATCTTCAAAGACAGAGGACAGAATATTTTATAAACTATATAGGATGACATCATCTTCAAAGACAGAGGACAGAATATTTAATAAACTCTATAGGATGACATCATCTTCAAAGACAGTGGACAGAATATTTAATAAACTCTATAGGATGACATCATCTTCAAAGACAGTGGACAGAATATTTTATTAACTATATAGAATGACATCATCTTCAAAGACAGTGGACAGAATATTTTTTAAACTTTATAGAATGACATCATTTTCAAAGACAGTGGACAGAATATTTTATTAACTACATAGAATGACATCGTCTTCAAAGACGGTTGACAGAATATTTTATAAACTATATAGGATGACATCATCTTCTCAAAGAGAGTGGACAGAATATTTTATAAACTATATAGGATGACAACATCTTCAAAGACAGTGGACATAATTTTTTTCAAACTTTAGAGAATGACATCATCTTCAAAGACAGTGGACGGAATATTTTATAAACTATATAGGATGACATCATCTTAAAAGACAGAGGACAGAATATTTCATAAACTCTATAGGATGACATCATCTTCAAAGACAGAGGACAGAATATTTTATAAACTATATAGGATGACATCATCATTAAAGACAGTGGACAATATGCATTTTAAACTATATAGGATGACATCATCTTAAAAGACAGAGGACAGAATATTTCATAAACTCTATAGGATGACATCATCTTAAAAGACAGAGGACAGAATATTTCATAAACTCTATAGGATGACATCATCTTCAAGGACAGAGGACAGAATATTTTTCAAACTCTATAGGATGACATCATCTTCAAAGACAGTGGACAGAATATTTAATAAACTATATAGGATGACATCATCATTAAAGACAGTGGACAGAATATTTCATAAACTCTATAGGATGACATCATCTTCAAGGACAGAGGACAGAATATTTTTCAAACTCTATAGGATGACATCATCTTCAAAGACAGAGGAAAGAATATTTTATGAACTATATAGGATGACATCATCATTAAACACAGTGGACAGAATGTTTTATAAACTCTATAGGATGACATCATCTTCAAAAGGCAGTGGACAGAATATTTTATTAACTACATAGAATGACATCATCTTCAAAGACGGTGGACAGAATGTTTTATATTTTATATTTTATATAGTTTGAAGGATGACATCATCTTCAAAAGGTTGAAATGCATTATACAGTTTGAAGGATGACATCATCTTCAAAAGGTTGAAATGCATTATATAGTTTAAAGGATGACATCATCTTGAAAAGGTTGAAATGTATTATACAGTTTGAAGGATGACATCATCTTCAAAAGGCTGAAATGTATTATACAGTTAAAAGGATGACATCATCTTCAAAAGGCTGAAATGTATTATACAGTTAAAAGGATGACATCATCTTCAAAAGGCTGAAATGTATTATACAGTTAAAAGGATATCATCATCTTCAAAAGGCTGAAATGTATTATACAGTTAAAAGGATGACATCATCTTCAAAAGGCTGAAATGTATTACACAGTTAAAAGGATGACATCATCTTCAAAAGGCTGAAATGTATTATACAGTTAAAAGGATGACATCATCTTCAAAAGGCTGAAATGTATTATACAGTTAAAAGGATGACATCATCTTCAAAAGGTTGAAATGTATTATACAGTTAAAAGGATATCATCATCTTCAAAAGGCTGTAATGTATTATACAGTTAAAAGGATATCATCATCTTCAAAAGGCTGAAATGTATTATACAGTTAAAAGGATGACATCGTCTTCAAAAAGCTGAAATGTATTATACAGTTAAAAGGATGACATCATCTTCAAAAGGCTGAAATGTATTATACAGTTAAAAGGATGACATCATCTTCAAAAGGCTGAAATGTATTATACAGTTAAAAGGATGACATCATCTTCAAAAGGCTGAAATGTATTATACAGTTAAAAGGATATCATCATCTTCAAAAGGCTGAAATGTATTATACAGTTAAAAGGATGACATCATCTTCAAAAGGCTGAAATGTATTATACAGTTAAAAGGATGACATCATCTTCAAAAGGCTGAAATGTATTATACAGTTAAAAGGATGACATCATCTTCAAAAGGCTGAAATGTATTATACAGTTTAAAGGATATCATCATCTTCAAAAGGTTGAAATGTATTATACAGTTTGAAGGATGACATCATCTTCAAAAGGCTGAAATGTATTATACAGTTAAAAGGATGACATCATCTTCAAAAGGCTGAAATGTATTATACAGTTAAAAGGATATCATCATCTTCAAAAGGCTGAAATGTATTATACAGTTTGAAGGATGACATCATCTTCAAAAGACTGAAATGTATTATACAGTTTGAAGGATGACATCATCTTCAAAAGGCTGAAATGTATTATACAGTTTGAAGGATGACATCATCTTCAAAAGGCTGAAATGTATTATACAGTTTAAAGGATGACATCATCTTCAAAAGGCTGAAATGTATTATACAGTTAAAAGGACGACACCATCTTCAAAAGGCTGAAATGTATTATATAGTTAAAAGGATATCATTATCTTCAAAAGGCTGAAATGTATTATACAGTTAAAAGGATGACACCATCTTCAAAAGGCTGACATATATTATACAGTTAAAAGGATGACATCATCTTCAAAAGGCTGAAATGTATTATACAGTTAAAAGGATGACATCATCTTCAAAAGGCTGAAATGTAGTATACAGTTAAAAGGATGACATCATCTTCAAAAGGCTGAAATGTATTATACAGTTAAAAGGATGACATCATCTTCAAAAGGCTGAAATGTATTATACAGTTAAAAGGATGACATCATCTTCAAAAGGCTGAAATGTAGTATACAGTTAAAAGGATGACATCATCTTCAAAAGGCTGAAATGTATTATACAGTTAAAAGGATGACATCATCTTCAAAAGGTTGAAATGTATTATACAGTTAAAAGGATATTATCATCTTCAAAAGGTTGAAATGTATTATACAGTTAAAAGGATATCATCATCTTCAAAAGGCTGAAATGTATTATACAGTTAAAAGGATGACATCGTCTTCAAAAAGCTGAAATGTATTATACAGTTAAAAGGATGACATCATCTTCAAAAAGCTAAAATGTATTATACAGTTAAAAGGATATCATCATCTTCAAAAGGCTGAAATGTATTATACAGTTAAAAGGATATCATCATCTTCAAAAGGCTGAAATGTATTATACAGTTAAAAGGATGACATCATCTTCAAAAGGCTGAAATGTATTATACAGTTAAAAGGATGACACCATCTTCAAAAAGCTAAAATGTATTATACAGTTAAAAGGATATCATCATCTTCAAAAGGCTGAAATGTATTATACAGTTAAAAGGATGACACCATCTTCAAAAGGCTGAAATGTATTATACAGTTAAAAGGATGACACCATTTTTAAAAGGCTGAAATGTATTATACAGTTTAAAGGATGACATCGTCTTCAAAAGGCTGAAATGTATTATACAGTTAAAAGGATGACATCATCTTCAAAAGGCTGAAATGTATTATACAGTTAAAAGGATGACATCATCTTCAAAAGGCTGAAATGTATTATACAGTTAAAAGGATATCATCATCTTCAAAAGGCTGAAATGTATTATACAGTTAAAAGGATGACATCATCTTCAAAAGGCTGAAATGTATTATACAGTTAAAAGGATGACATCATCTTTGAAGGCAAAGGATGGAATGTTTTATAAAGTCTAGTTGGTGTATCGGGTTTTAATGATGATAGAGAGATGAACTCTTGATTTGTTTGCTAACCTATTAGCCACCAGCTAGGAGGCTAGCTGTGCCTCTTTAACATCTTTTCTTCCTCATGTTGCCATAAAGATGTTGTTTTAGGACTCACCAGTTTGATTTAAGTGGAAACAAAAATGAGTTCCTTTGTTGAGTTGTTTTGGTTCAGTAGTTCAGGTTTAAACTTCACTGGACTCTGGGGTGGGCTAAAAAACAGACCTGGTCTGCTTGAAAAGGGGAATCTCCATCTGCTATAATTCTGGTTCAGTTCATTTGTGGTGACAACATGAACTGACCTTATTGAGTTTTTTTGGATCAAACCAGTTACCGTAGCCAGAGAAATATGTGTTAAACACCTATCTTTTGGTACTGTTGTTAGATCATGTGTCTAATACTGACGTGCTTAGAGGAGTGGGGATGGGATGGGTCAGCTGTATACCTATTTATGGGCACCTGCAGCTCTTCCCCAGGCCTGATCTAGCTCACCGTATACTGGGTGCCCAGGATGGGCAGATGGGATAGTCCAGACACCAGGGGCGGCCGCACGTGTCATGGATGGAAGCTGGGAGGATACCTAGAGAGGTTGGGTATGGGCCACGAGCGGGCTGGAGGATGGCCATCAGGAGGCCAGAGAATTACAGGACCAAGAACACACGGTGCAGAGACGGACCGGCATATGCTCCCTGCTCAACCTGACCATATATGATCATTTTTCACATTAATGAATAAAAATGTCTCCTTCTGGTTTTGAAATAAAGATTTGAAGGCATTTGTATCAGCAGATTCTGAAGGTGGTATAAATGTAACATCTAGGCTGGTCTTAATTCAAACCTGGAGATGGAAAATGGCAAATTCTTATTATTTCTCTCTTTATTCCCACTGCAGGTATTTCGTTCTGGACCCAGAGGCTGGTCAGCTTCAGTATTACCTGAATGAAGTCATTAAAAACCAGCGACCCCCACGAGGGTTCCTGCCCCTCCTAGGAGCCATGGTGGTCTCCAGTGATGAGTATCAGTACATGTTCACCATTAAATCTACGGCAGGGGTGTCATACAAACTCAGAGGTGAGAGAGAACGCCATGAACAAAGGCTCAGACCATTCCTGATTTTGACCCCTACCCTTAGACTTCCATAGTCCCCTTACATCAGAGACAGAGGTGTAGGGGTGAAACCCTCACCTCTGAGACTAAAGGATCTTTCTACTTCCTGATACGTCATCATGGAAAAGTTGAAAGACATTTCTACGACGAGTGATTCTTTAAGAAGTTTAAAATCAAAGGGACCATCATGTAATGAGACATTTAATCATCATATTAGATTATATTATATTTGATTATTCACAAGGGATTCTGGGAGATTTCCCTATGACACCAAGATTGGAGTGTTCCTTTGTAAAATCTCTGTTTGAACGTTTTTCTAGTCCAAGACCTTCTCCCCACCCCTCAATTCAACCAGAGCCAGAGCACCCCTACCACTAGACAGGAACATGTTGGGTTAACCTGGGATATCCATATTTTAACCTGAATAATAACCACTCTGCTCAAAGCAGCAAAAACTGAATGTCATTTATTGATGCTGTGGTACAGTAAAGTCTTTTTCAAGTGTACATCTCTTTTCCTGAAACAGAATTATCTTTTTTATTGGAAACATTAAAAAGTGGAAGGGAACACTGAGCTGAAACATTTCGAAAGTAAAGGCAGACTTCAGAGCAAAGCCCTGGTGAGCTCAAAGGTCAGGATGCCAGAAAATACAGTAATAAACACTGAGAAAACTTTCAATGAAACAAATTTAGTAGCTGTGAAAAGAAACAAAAGGAGGTTATAAGTGGAAAAAAACAAATGGTAAAGAGATGATAGAAATAGGCACAAATTGGCAAAGACAAGAGGTAAAAATGAAAGGCAGAAATGGGCAAATGAGACAAAAATAAGCAGAAAGAAGTGGTAAAAAGACAAAGCAAAAATAGAGCAGAATTAGGCAAAAAATGGCAAAGAGAAATGGTTAAAAGACAAAGTAAAATAGGTCAAAATAAGACAAAAAATGGCCAAAAGAAGTGGTGAAAAGCCAAAGTAAAAATAGGGCAAATAAGATGAAAATTGGCCAAAAGAAGTGGTGAAAAGACAAAGTAAAAATATTGCAAAATGGGACAAAAATGGGCAAAAAGAAATGGTAAAAAGACAAAGTCTAAATATGGAAAAATGGGACAAAAATGGGCAAAAAGAAATGGTAAAATGTAGCAAAGAGGCAAAACAGTAGTTTCTAGTAGTTGCATAAATTGGGTCTA